>NC_136978.1:31167978-31498983 GCF_032717465.1 Coenobita brevimanus
GATGGGACGGGACATAAATAGTTTTGTTCGTTCCTGCAGTGTGTGCCAAAGTATCACCACTAATCAGGGACATGCCCTTCCTGTGCCATTTGTAACCACACCCGTAATCTCTGAGTCAGTTGAGAGACAGGGTAGTGGTGAAGTGGGTGCAGACCTGACGTCTCGCCCATTGGCCCCACAGGACACATTATGTCCAGGGCCTGTACATACATATTATGTACCGTAGGTTAAGGGGGAAGTTGAGAGGCGACTCGAGGCTATGGAAGACCCGAGTTTGCACAAGGATTCTCAGCTTCCCAGTACTAATATATGTACCGTAGGTTAAAGGGGAAGTTGAGAGGCGACTCGAGGCTATGTAAGACCCGAGTTTGCACAAGGATTCTCAGCTTCCCGATACTAATATAAGTATTGTAGGTTAAGGGGGAAGTTCGAGAGAGAACTCCGCAGAGGCGACTTGAGGCTATGGAAGACCCAAGTTTGCACAAGGATTCTCAGCTTCCCGGTACTAAAATAAGTATTGTACTGTAGGTTAAGGGGAAGTTCGAGAGAGAACTCCGCAGAGGCGACTTGAGGCTATGGAAGACCCAAGTTTGCACAAGGATTCTCAGCTTCCCGGTACTAATATAAGTATTGTAGGTTAAGGGGGAAGTGAGAACTCCGCAGAGGCGTCTTGAGGCTATGGAAGACCCAAGTTTGCACAAGGATTCTCAGCTCCCGATACTAATATAAGTACTGTAGGTTAAGGGGGAAGTGAGAACTCTGCAGAGGCGACTTGAGGCTATGGAAGACCCAAGTTTGCACAAGGTTTCTCAGCTCTCCGATATTAATATAAGTACTGTAGGTTGAGGCACAGGTTGAGGACCCGTGTGCAGTTCGAGGCTATGGAAGACCCAAGTTTGCACAGGGATTCTCAACTTGCCGACCATAATCATGTGCTAAAATTAATGGCGACCTCGAGTGTACTTTTCATAGCATGTACTGACTGCTAGCCAGAGAGAGTAATTGTAACATAATAAGAATTTTGTCTCATTGACACTTTTGATGCTCCACCTTAATTGGTTTTGCAGGTTCAGCAATGGGTGTAGCAGTTTTGCTGTGCGGACCAGCTGATCATCTGCCACACGCTGCTGCCTCTTCTCCTCTGCCTTCGTCGTCGCCATATTATTTACTGTGTCATTTTACACGTAGGTACAGTTACACTACAACTGTCACACCTACACCGTGTATTATATACACCACGCTACACAACAATTAGTTGTCAGTGTAAATGTAGCGAATTTTCGCTCAGTTTGACCTGAGTACAGGATTTTCACCGTCGTCACGGAGTTTTTCCCTCAAGCTTGCTTCTATTAACGTAAATACGAGGTTTTTTTCACTCACTGGCGACTGCGATTTTCTCCTGTAGCAGGATAGCACACACACCACAGTGTGAATCTTGTGTGACTGAGTTAGGATTTATATGTATGTATATTGAAATCATTCTTCTGAAGGAAGAAAGATTTAATTTTCATGGGGCGTAATGTCACGAATCAATTCGCGACATTTCCTTTTTGTGAGAAGCCACGAACTATTAGTGGAAAACTCACTGTGTATCGCTCAGTTAACCGTTTCTCTCTCCATTTCGGGGTATACTTTTCAAATCATTCGTCACCGTTTTCAGGGGTGACCGATTTGATGCACGTCACTAAGTGCGCTACTGAGCGATACTATTGTTTCTTTATCGTTCACCTCTGCTTGCCTAAACCGTTAGCCACGCCTTCTGGTAGCTTGTGCGTCCTGCCTGTACATTATTTGAATTCAGTCTAGTGGTGGCTTTGACGGAGAGAGGTCCTGTGCTCAGAAGTGAAGAGAGGTCAGCTAGCATCCCAAGCTCCACAGAGTATCAGTTTCTTCAAACTCCCACCCCCTGGGTGATACAAAGCATTCATCGACTGGTATTTCTTTTGTGTATTTCCTAGTTTTAAGAGTTTAGTTAAGGTGTTTTTCCTAGGCGTAAATATTTAGCTTCTGTGTGAGTGAGCGAGTGCGTCTCATTTAATTTGATTTGAATTGTAACGTTAAATTTATTTTTTGTAATTAATAAATTTAACAGTTCTTTTTTTGAGCTCAATGTAAAGTAAAATCCTGTTTCATTTAAACCAAATTAAGCTTATTTTCCATATAGCTCCTAGCTTGCATAAACGTTTGCTTTCATAACTGGTACTTAGACCAGTCTTGTTGTATTAACTTAAAATCCGTTGTGCCAGGAGTTAATGCATCAGCAAGAACCTGATGTTATTATTATTAGTATTAGTTATTTATTGTCAGGGGTGATGTAACTTTCTCCAGAGGCTAACAGTACAGTAATTCAGCAATTGTGAGTAATTAGTCTCTGCTGAGTACTGTTGAGAAAGTTTATAAATTCTCGTTCTTAGAGAATCTTAGCAAATCAGCGTAAAGTAATCGTTGCTTGATGTAGCAAGACAATCATTGTCTCTGCTCTTCAATATTATTGAATATTATTATCAATTTGAATAATATTTAACCATTTATATCAAAATTACCGTGATATTTTAAAAACCCCGTGACAATATGTAACCTCTTTTGCCATTACATTATCCTTATGAGTCCTGAATGTTTAGTTGTTAGATTGAGCATTAAACTTTAACTTGTAATTTTACCTAACTCTTTTGTTTTGAACCTGGAACTTTGCGGGACAGTAGTGATTTTAGTATTCTCACTTGAAGTGTTCATTATCTCTCTCTGTTCCGTAACATAAATTTGGCGACCTCTTATCAGGATATTCAGGATATTATCATAAGGATATTGCTTGATATTTTGTGACTGTGATTTATTCATGATGTCTACTATTACTACTCTTGATGAAGCCAAAGATTTTTTGTCAAATGTGCAAACAGTGTGTGATGTAGAAAACAGAACAAAGAAAGCACTTAAGCTTGTTGCTCAACAATTGGGAATTGCTGTTCGCTTTCATCATTCTAAAGATCAAATTGTTGACATGATTAATAAAAGCTTGTTTAATGTAACTCCTCCAGATGAGCAAACGCACACTGAAATAGCTAAGTTACAGCTAGCCCTGCAGGAGGCTCGTGCTAAGGAGGCTGAGTCTCAGGCTCACATTCAGGAGGCACAGGCACAAATTGAAATTGCTAGGATTCAGGCAGACCATGAGTATCCCATGAAACAAAGTGGAACTGGATCATCTAGCTCTGATGATTTTGATGTGGCTAAAAATGTTAAATTTGTCCCTCCTTTTAATGAATCTGATTAAACAAAGTATTTTCATTGGTTTGAGAGGATAGCTACAGGTTTTAATTGGCCCAAAAAGTATTGGCCAGTACTCCTACAGAGTGTTCTCAACGGTAAAGCTCAAGTAACTTATGCATCTTTGCCTCAGGATCAATCTGATAATTATGATGTAGTTAAGAGCTTGATTCTTAAGGCCTATGAGCTTGTACCTGAAGCCTATAGAGTAAAATTTAGGACAACTTATAAGCAAGATAAGCAATCCCATGTTGAGTATGCAAAAATCAAAGAAGATCTGTTAGAGCAGTGGTTAAATTCTAAGAATGTAAATTCTGATTTTGATAAATTTTAGCAGATGATTTTGCTGGAGGACTTCAAAAGGTGTATTAATAAAGATGTAAGCCTATATCTTGATGAGAAAAGAATAGATAATTGTCTGATGCTGCAGTTTTAGCTGATGAATATGTTCCCACTCACAAGAGATATTCTAAAGAAAAAAGGAAAGCTGAGAGTTAGTACGTTGCCTCTACTCAGAGTACAGGTAACAGGAAAAAGAATAAAAATCATGTTTCTCAGGAAGTAAATACCAGCTTCACCTCTAGATTTCAGAAATGTAAATGTACTTATTGTAGTAAGCTTGGTCATACTACTGAGAAATGTTTCAGGAGACAGCTTGATGTGAACAAAAAGGAGTCTTTAAATATTCAGTCAATTGGTTTAGTGTCCACCCTTGAGAGTTCCCAGAATTCTTTAACTGAGTTAACTGAACCTGCTTTGAGGGGTAAATTAAATTCTCATGATGAAGCTCCTCTTTTGAGCAGTAACCTGGGTGACACTGTCAAGAGTTCATGTGCTAATTTCCTGTCTGGTGGTCAGTCCTCTGGACAGTAATGACAGGAAATAAGTTAAAATATATCGTGATACAGGTGCTTGCCAATCCCTTATGCTGACCAGTGTTCTAGGCTCTAATGTTAATTCCTCTGATGAAACTGTAATCTTACAAGGTGTAGGGAATAATTACTTCTCTGTCCCTCTGTGCAGAGTGAATTTAGAGTCTGGTTTTGTTAATGGTTCCATTATGGTTGGGTTGGTTGAGACACTCCCAATGTCAGGTGTAACTTTCTTACTTGGGAATGATATTGGTGGAAGTCATGTGTGTCCAGCTCCTCAGTTGTCTAGTGAACCAGTGACTGCGACCCAGGATTGTGATGTCCCTGATGTGTTCTCTGCATGTGCTGTCACTAGGGCTAAGTCTAAAGTTACTGGTGACTTAGAGGATAATGATGATGATGATGTTATCCAAGCTGACACTTTTCTTGCTAATTTGGACCACTCATCAGATGAGGCAGTACCCCGTAGTGTTGATAATTTGTCTCGTCAAGAGTTGGTTGAGTTGTAGGTTGCTGACCCTGAGTTGAAAGGTCTAGCTAACTCTGCTTGCAGTGAGGAAGAGTCATCTGGTGCTTCTACTTGTTATTATATTAAGTCAGGAGTACTTATGAGAAAGTGGAGACCCCCAACAGCATCAGCCGACTGTGAATGGGAGGTTGTACATCAAGTTGTCATCCCTCGTGTTTGTAGGCAGGATATCATTAGAGTGGCTCATGATTCCAGTTTGGCAGGACACCTTGGAGTGAGGAAGACTGTGGCACGCATTTTGAAACACTTCTACTGGCCAGGTATCTTCAAAGATGTTTCCTGGTATTGTAGGTCTTGTCACACCTGTCAAGTTGTAAGGAAGTGTAATCAGACCGAAAAGGTTGCACCTCTAGTTCCCATTCCTCCTTTTGAGGCGCCATTACCCGTGTGTTGGTGGATATTGTGGGCCCTCTTCCTAAGACTTCTTCAGGATTTTCTTATGTATTGACCTTGATTGATATGGCTACTCGTTATCCTGAAGCCATTCCACTTAGAAATATCTCAGCAAAGAACGTGGTTAAGGAAATGCTAGGGTTCTTCACCAAGTTTGGTCTGCCCAAGGAGGTACAGTCAGACCAGGGAAGTAATTTCATGTCAAATGTTTTCAAGCAGTCTCTGAAAGAGTTGGGCATCACCCAGATCACGTCTTCAGCTTACCATTCCCAGACCCAAGGAGCGTTGGAGAGATATCATCAAAAACTCAAATTGATGCTCAGGAAATACTGTTTTGAACATCAGAAAGACTGGGATAAAGGTCTTCCATTCGTTGTATTTGCCGCAAGAGAATCTCCAATTGAATCACTGGGCTTCTCACCCTTTGATCTACTGTTTGGTCATGAAGTAAGAGGACCCCTTAAGCTACTCAAGGAATGCTGGCTGTCGGAGGATGATGACGTCAACCTGCTGGAGTATGTGATGAAGTTCAAAGAACGGTTGTCCACTGCTTTACAGCTGGCGCAAGAGAATTTAGAAGCTGCTCAGGAGAAGTTGAAGACTTGGTATGATAAGAAGTCCAGGTTACACCACTTTCAGCCAGGAGATCAGGTTTTGATTCTGCTACCAGTGCATGGGCAAACTCTTCAAGCCCAGTTTAGTGGTACTTATTTCGTGGAGAAGAAACTCAGTGATGTCAACTATGTCATCCCCACACCAGATCATAGAAAGAACAAGCAACTTTGTCACATCAACATGCTAAAGTTATATCATAGGCGGGACGAAAATAACCCAGTCTGCACTGTAGCTCTTCCACCCGAGTCTGAAAGTGAAGTTCTCCCATGCAGTATGAGCCTGAGTGATAGTTTGGGGAAGAATCCTGATATCATGAATGATCTCCAGACTAAGCTTTCTCATCTAGCTCCTGAGGAAAGGCAGGAGTTTTTGGTATTACTGCAGGAGTACCCACAAATGTTCCATGCCACTCCAGGAAGAACCACTGTGTTGATGCATGATGTCGATGTTGGAGACGCAAAGCCAATTAAACTGCCTCCTTACCGTGTGAACCCAGTGAATGTTCCTCTCATCCAGAAGGAGCTTGGCTACCTGTTGGACCACAAGATGATTGAGCCCTGTCAGAGCGAGTGGAGTTCTCCTGTCACTCTAGTCCCTAAGCCAGGTGGGTCACAGCAGCTTTGCATCGACTACAGACGTGTTAATCAGACAACCAAAACAGACACTTATCCTCTCCCTCACGTGGAAGATTGCATAGACAAGATCGGAAAGGCTAGGTACATAAGTAAGTTTGATCTGTTAAAGGGATACTGGCAAGTACCTATGACTGAACATGCTAGGGAGATCTCATGTTTTGTAACACTAGGAAAGACTTTTGCATGTTCTGTAATGCCATATGGTATGAAGAATGCACCAGGCACTTTTCAGAAGCTCATGAATGTTGTAACAGAGGGTTTGGCAGGGTGTGTTGTTTATAGTGATGATGTATTAATCTTCATTGACAACTGGAAAGGTCACCTATGCCATGTCAGTAAATTTCTTGAGCGTTTGGTTCAGGTTAATCTTGTAACTAATTTATCAAAGTGTGAGTTTGGTCAAGCTAAAGTTCAGTACCTTGGGTACGTAATTGGTGATGGACACGTTGCACCACCAGTAGCTAAGGTTCAGGTTATAAGTGATCTTCCCAGACCCAAAAGTAGGAAAGAGCTACAAAGATTTTTGGGAATGGTAGGTTATTACAGGAGATTTGTTTTTAACTTTTCAATTCTTGTATCACAACTTACAGACCTACTGAAAAAGGGAGTTAAATTTGTCTGGACCGATAACTGTGAATCCTCTTTCAGTAAACTTAAAGCTATCCTATTAAGTCAGCCAGTGCTCGCTACTCCAAATTTTGCTAAGCCTTTTAAGATGGCTGTTGATGCAAGTGATACAGGAGCTGGGGCTGTTTTGCTGCAAGAGGATGATCAGCGTATTGAACACCCTGTATCTTGTTACAGTAAGAAGTTCACTCCACCTCAAAATAACTACTCCATTATTGAAAAAGAGCTTTTGGCCTTGATTTTGGGTTTACAGCATTTTTCATTTTATTTGTGTCCTGGTTTTGACCCCATAGTCATCTATACCGATCATAACCCACTGAAATTCCTTAGTAAGTTTAACCCGCCCCGTCCCGACCACTTTTTCACCACTGGTACCCCCCAATCCCGACCATTTTTGGACCCAAATTTATTTTGCTAAAACTTTCGCTTTTGGTCTGAAACAATGGTCAATCACGAAGAAAGTGTTCACCGGGGTCCATAAGTGGCCTAAACAGGTATATCTTCATCACACCTGGTACCGTGTTCTCTGTAGGTGGTCTGAGGCTCTCACGTTTTCTATGGTATTATAAGTCTGGGAAACCAATGAAAGTAAGTAGATATGTATTTATTACAAACATAAAAACATGTGATACAAGAGTAAACTGGATTTTATAAAAAAAAAAACTGAAATAAGCATTGTACCATCGGGCGAACCGAGCAAAATCGGCCAAACTGTTCACGATGAATCACTAACATTGCTGAATCATGATACATATCATTTTTTCTACTTACATAATACATCTCCAAAAACATTATACCATTTTACATTTTACTGAACTGTTTTTACGTATTCACAGGCCTTTTGATAACATTTAGCGTAATGTTAGCGCTTATTTACGTAGTGAGTGAACTTGCTGTGACTGTTGTTTCAACTCATATTGTGTTTTTTCAACTTACATAATACTTTCCTAATAACATTATACACTTTTCCACTTTAGAGAACTGTTTTGAGATAGTTTCAGGCCTTATGTAAATATTTAGCGTAATAATAGCACATAATAACACAGAGGGTGAAGTCGCTATTAGTATTATTTCAACTTACAACCTATTTTTGTACTTATATAATACTTCTCCACTAACATTACACATGTTTCCACTTGATATAATTGCTATCACATAATAGGAGACCTTACTATTCTACTGAGTGTCATATTATCGCATATTTACACAGTGAGTGTTATCGTGATATCATTTGTTTCATCTTACACTAGTATTCAACTTATAAATTACTTTCCTACCAACATTACACCCTTTTCCACTTTATATCATTCCTATCACATACTTACAGACCAGAATGTTCTACTGAGCGTAATATTTTCGCAGATTTACACAGTGGGTGTACTCGTGACATCATTTGTTACAACTTACACTATTTTTCAACTTATACGTTACTTTCCTGCCAACATTACACCCGTTTCCACTTTATATTCTTGCTATCACGTATTTACTGACCAGAGTGTTATACTGAGCGTCATATTTTCGCAGATTTACACAGTGGGTGTAGTTTTGATATCACTTCTTTCAACTTACACTATTTCTCAACTTATACATTACTTTCCTGCAAACATTACACCCGTTTCAACTTTATATAAGACTTAGAAAATACTGACTGGCCTTACCATTATACTGAGCGTCATATCGCCATCCCACACAGTTTCAGTAGTGTAGGAAGTTATGGTACTCTCTGAAACATGGCTGAAGGCACAACGCAACATTGGTGGTGGTGGGGGAGGTTGGGGAGGTGGAGAGCGGCGCCTTTCATCACTCGCACTTCTCTTCCCTCTCCCTTTTCCTTTACCCTTTCCCTTCCCTTTCCTTCCTTTCCCCACATCCTGGGGCTGTGGGGAGGAAGTTTGGGAATATTGTGTGGCGAAAGACATGCTGGGGAGTGGCTCCACCTCCTCTCCCCTAGGTCTACATGCACCACGTGCTCATGCTGCCTCCCTCACACCACTTTCCCTTTCACCCCGCACTCCCCCCACACCACTTTCCATTTCACCCCGGGCTCCCACCACACCACTTTCCCTTTCACCCCGCACTCCCACCACACCACTTTCGCCTTCCCCAGACAAAACACTAGGACCATACCTTATTTGCCTTCTCGCCCCACTTTCTGATCCTCGGGGTGAGATTTTTTCCTTCCCCAACCACGAGGCAACATCACGTCCTAAGCCGCCGTCCTCGTCCTCGTCCTCGTCCTCGTCAGAATCTCTCTCTAGGGGATGGAGAGAGGTCCATGCAGGTGGTTTGGGTGCAGGCTGGCCTTCCCTTGCCTTACGATATGTCACATACCACTTTTTCCGGGGCGAAGGGACCTCCTCATCACTGTTTGTTATTTCTTCCTCTGGCTGGACGTAATCTCGATCCACCACATCATCATCAAGTGGAGAATCACTATCTCCAGTGAAGGCCTCCAGGGCGGATGCTATTTCGTCGTCTGAGAGACTTTTCCGCGCCATGTCTGACCTGGGTCACTGCTAACAGGTGAGTGACCGAGACAAGGATGAGCGCGGGTCACGCGGGGTCTGGGACGCTGCCCGACTGGCAGCAGGTAGAGGAGGCTTGGGTAGGTGGGTGAATCGAAAATCTCGCGCGAATTTTGAAAATTGTGGAAATTATGAACCTTGCAATTGCAGGACGTTGAAGTATGTCAACGGGATTGGCAGTGATAAAACGTGAGGACGTGGAAGTAAGTCGACGGGACGCCGCGGGTTAAAGATAAAAATCAGAGATTGACAAGATGGAGTCTACTTCTTCAGGAGTATTCATTAGACATACAACATGTCAAGGGGAAAGAAATTGTTATTGCAGATTGTTTATCTAGACTTTAGAGAGATTGTTTTAGAGTAATAAGAAATTTCCTTTGTAAATTTCTTTTTCTTTGTGGGGAGGTGTTACATAGCCTATGATTTCATCATCCTTTGTATAATTCTAACGTACAGTATGCTGCATGTTTGATCACGATTTGCCTCATGGCTTCCATAGTGACCAGGCTTGCGTGTTCTACCTCACTCCCCCCTTCTCCCCCTTATAGTAGAGTAAGTCGTTCTTTCTGTTGTTCAGAGCAGTATTGTCAAATCTTTGTCCCGTATGGCTTCATTTGCACGTCCTTCTTAAAAGTTGTATCAAGCTATGGCGGCCCCTATATAATGAGCTCAGTCTCTGCATTAATTGCCACTTAGATCTACTCCTCATTTTGTTCACATCTCTGTCCTCCCCTGTATAGTGTATTATTATTTTCGTGAGTGCTCAGGAAGTCTCCAGCAATCTAGCTGCTGTATAATTTGAGTATAAGTGTTGTTACCATTTTTCTTGTACTGTATGGCCTAAGGCATTAATTCGTAGGCCTGGTAAGGATTTTGTGATTGATGTAGAGTTTTTTATGTCAGCCATTATTAATAATATTTTGTATCTGTAATAATATATCTTGCTTTAACTGAGGATTATCCGGTTTTCTCATTTATCAGGGCTGACTTAGATAAATTTGCTCTTGCTAAATTCATGTTAATAGAGGCTGTTGCAGTTAACCATATATGTAACCTGTTTTGCCATTGCATTATCCTTATGAGCCCTGAATGTTTAGTTGTTAGTTTGAGCATTAAACTTTAACTTGTAATTTTACCTAACTCTGTTTTGAACCTGGAACTTTGCGGGACAGTAGTGATTTTAGTATTCTCACTTCAAGTGTTCATTATCTCTCTCTGTGCCGTAATAATATATATATATATATATATATATATATATATATATATATATATATATATATTTACAGAAGAAATATGTGATGTGGTGTGTGGAAGGAAGAGAAGATGGAGGAGGGTGCAAGGAACAGCGTGGTGGACTGAAGAGGTGAGACAGGCTGTGGGACAAAAGAAGAAAGCATACAATGAATGGATGAGAAATAAGGGCGTGGAAGAAGTTGAGAGGTGGAAGAGAGAGTTATATGTAGAAAGAAAGAGAGAGGTGAAAAGATTAGTAAGAGAGAGTAAGAAGAGAGTGGATGAGGAATTTGGAATGAATTTGGGTGTAAAGTGGAGGGACTGTAAGAAAATATTCTGGAAAGAGGTGAAAAGAGTAAGACAGGGTGGAAGTGAAGTTAGCAGGGGAGTGAAAGGTAGATTACTCGTGGAGAAGGGAGAAAAAGTGAGCAGATGGAGAGAACACTTTAAGGATTTGTTGAACATAGAGGATGGAAGTAATGCGAGTATCAGTGGCTGAGGAATGGCTGGGAGAAGGAGGGACGTGAGAAGACAGGAAGAATTCAGTAGGATAAAAGTTGTGGAAGCAATGAAGAAAGTTAAATCGAGGAAAGCCCCAGGAATTGATGGAGTGTGTGGTGAAATGCTGAAGCATGGGGGTGAGATGGTAATAGACTGGATGTGGAAGATGTGCAGATTGGCCTGGGAGGAAGGTAGAGTCCCGGAGGATTGGAAGTCAGGTATAATTGTTCCCTTGTACAAAGGAAAAGGGGAAAAATAAGTGTGTGGTAATCATAGGGTCATTTGTCTTCTTAGTATAATAGGAAAAGTGTATGGTAGGATACTTATAGACAGAGTTAGAGAAAGAACGGAGAAATAAGTTGGAGAAGAACAGGGAGACTTTAGGAAGGGAAGAGGTTGTGTAGATCAGATATTCATTCTTAGATCTTTAGTGGAAAAGTTTCTAGAGAAGGGAAGGAAGTTGTATGCGGCTTTCATGGATTTGGAGAAAGCATATGACAGGGTGGATAGACAAGGATTGTGGAAAGTGTTAAGAATATGTGGAGTAGATGGGAAGTTGTTGAATGCTGTGAAGAGTATGTACGATGGTGCGAAGGCTGCAGTGGTTGTAGATGGTGAACTAAGTGAATTTTTCTCTTTGAATGTTGGGTTGAAACAGGGATGTGTCATGTTTCCATGGTTGTTCAATCTATACATGGATGGGGTAATAAAAGAGGTACAAGGTAGGGTAGTGGATGTTGGAGTGGCCCTGGTGAGAGAGGATAGTGTTTGGAAACTCCCTGTACTGTTGTTGGCAGATGATACTGCGTTGTTGAGTGAAGACGAAAGAGAGCTTCAAGGCTTGGTGGATGAGTTTGGGAGAGTGTGTAAGAAACGGAATCTAAAGATGAATGTAGGGAAGAGTAAAGTGATGGTCTTTGAGAGAGGTGAAGTCAGTGAATGTACAGGGAGGTTGGATGGTGAGGAATTGGAAAATGTGAGTACGTTTAAGTACTTGGGTAGTGTGATGAGTAAGGATGGAGGTTTGGAGGGTGAAGTGCTTGAAAGGGTACAGCAGGGAAGAAAGATTGCTGGTTCCTTGAAAGCAGTGATAAGAAGCAGGGAAGTGAGCATGGAAGTGAAAAAGTTACTACATGACAGTATTGTGATACCAACTCTAACGTATGGATGTGAAGCTTGGACGTTGCTGGAAGGACACAAGTCAAGAGTGACAGCAGTGGAAATGAGTTATTTAAGAGGAGCCTGTGGAGTCACATGGAGAGACAGGCTGACGAATGAGGATATAAAGGAGTGTTGTGGTATGGATGTGGATGTGATAGGAAACGTTATGAGGAACTCACTGAGGTGGTTTGGCCATGTGGAGAGGATGGAGGGTCAAAGACTGACGATGAGAGTGTATGTGAGTGAGGTGGAGGGGGGAAGAGGGAGGGGGAGGCCGAGGATGAGATGGAGGATGGGGTGGAGAGATATATGAGAGAGGGGGGTGTGAGTTGGGAGCAGGGCAGTGAAATGGCGGGGGACAGGGCGACTTATAGGCGATTTGTTTGTGGCCACCCCAAACGGGATATAGGCGTCTGGCAATAGATAGAATAGAAGTGGGATATTGTACGTTTGAGTGAGACCCAGAGACAAGGATAAAAAGTAATTCATCTCGAAGACAGCAACCACTTATATTAATACAGATGGAGGGAAAATGAAAGTTAGTAGTGTAATCCTTCTGCTTACACTGTTAATCTTTTCTCTCCATTGGGCTCCTCCGATAACAACCTAATCATCATAACCTGTCCTATCGCTTCGGTACGGCCTGTGGACCCTCCGAAAAAACGTCGTCTGTTGCAATTTGGAGCTGCGGATTGGGAGGCCCGCTGGCAGCACTTCTCTGATTCTCCATGGAATGATTATTGCTTCCATGGCCGGGAGCCATCTGAGTGTGCCTTGCGCATTATGGATGTTGTTCTCTCGGGCATGTAGGCATACATTCCTTTCTCATATCCTTTGACTAATCCAAGAAAGCCTTGGTTTAATCACGCTTGTTCTAATGCTGTCCGCAACAAGGAGAGGGCCTATAAAACGTACCAGAGCCAACTCACCCCTGAATCACATCTTTTATATGTTTCTGCTCGGAATCGTGCTAAGTCTGTTCTTCACTCTGCTAAAAATAATTACATTCGTACTAAATGCTCTCAACTCTCCAACTCGAATTCTTGCCACTCCTTCTAGCACCTTGCCAAAAACCTTTCTAACAACATTACCTCATCATCCTTCCCTTCTCTTTTCTAATCTGATGGCTCTGTACCTATTTCTTCTACTGATAAAGGAGATCACTTCGCTCAGACATTCTCCTCCAAAGCCACCTTAGACGATTCCAGTGCTGTTCCTCCATCACTTCCCCCCCCCCTTGACTTCCTCATGGCTGACATTAAAATTTATTCAGCTGATGTATTTTCTGCCATCACAGGCCTCCATAGTAACAAGGCATATGGGCCTGATGGAGTCCCTCCTGTTGTTCTCAAGAACTGTGCTTCTATGCTTACACCCAGGCTAGACAAACTCTTTCGTCTTTGTCTATCAACTTGTACCTTTTCTTCTTGCTGGAAGTTTACCCTCATTCAGCCAGTCCCAAAGAAGGGTGATCATTCCCAACCCTCTAACTATCGTCCAATTGCTTTAATATCCTGTATCTCAAAAGTTTTTGAGTCAATTCTTAATAGCAAATTTTTAAAGCATCTTTCGTATCACAATCTTCTTTCTGATTGTCAGTATGGTTCCGTCAGGGACGCTCCACGGGCGATTTTCTCACCTTCCTTTCAGACCCCTGGTCATCCTCCTTTCGGGACTTTGGCGAAAGCTTTGTCATTGCACTTGACGTCTCAAAGGCTTTTGATCGAGTCTGACATAAATCTTTAATTTCCAAGCTGCCCTCTTACGGTTTCTATCCTTCTATCTGTGCCTTCGTCTCTAGCTTCCTTTCTGGTTGTTCTATAGCCACTGTTGTTGACGGCCATCGTTCTTCTCCTAGATCTATCAACAGTGGTGTTCCTCAGGGCTCTGTCCTATCAACAACTCTCTTCCTTTTATTCATCAATAACCTTCTAAGCTGTACATCTAACCCTATCCACTCATACGCTGATGACTCCATCCTTCACCTTTTCTTTTGGTTCCTGCAATGCCCATCTCAGCAGTTACTTCAACAAACAAGGGATGAGGCTATGCCACACCTAATGTCTGACTTGGCTCGCATCTCTGACTCGGGTAAAAATAATCTTGTTGTTTTTAATGCATCAAAGACTCAGTTCTTACACCTATCAACCCAATATCTTCCACAGGTGTACTCACTAATGTTTAATAATATTCAGCTTAATCTTCAATCATCCTTGAACATGCTTGGGGTTTCATTTACTCGGGGCTTATCTTGGAAAGATCATATTACATCTCTTGTAAAATCTGTTTTCAAGAGATTGGGTGTGCTAAGCCGACTCTGTTCCTTCTTTACCTCTGCACGATTGTTGGCTCGATACAGGGGTTTATCCACCCCTCTGTGGAGTACAACTCTCATGTGTGGGGAGGTTCCCCACATACAGCTCTTCTCGATAGGGTGGAGTCAAAGGCTTTTCGTCTCATTAACTCTCCTCCTCTTACTGACTCCCTACAACCTCTGTCTCTTCGCTGCACTGTTGCATCTTTATCTCTTTTCTATTGCTATTTCAATGATCACTGCTCCTTTGAACTGACTGAATGTGCAATCCTCCACCTCTTTGACGGGCGCATAGCACCCGTCTAGCAGCAAAGTCTCATCCCTTTTCTGTCCACCTCTAATGCAAGAGTTAATCGTTACTCCCAGTCCTTCATTTATGCAACAGATCAACTCTGGAACTGTCTCTCTCTGTATTTTCCACTTCCTATGATCTCCAGTCTTTCAAACGCAGTGTATCCAGGCATCTCGAAATGAACAGATCTTGAATTTTGCTAGCTCTTCTATTTTGTTTTTCTTTTGGAAGGAACAGTTATTGCGGGCTGGTGGCCTTTGGTTCCTTCTTCTTCGCATAAAAAAAAGGATTTCTAATTAACAGAAATCTTGCAGAGAACATTGTTAAATTTAGCAATGTATCTGACAGAGCAGCACTGGAAGTAATCAGCTTGTGCAAAAATTATACCATGAAGGTAATACAAGTATATGCACAAACTTCTCAGAGCTCAGATGAAGAAATAGAAACATTCTGTGACGACATCTCCCAGATTACGGAAGAAAAAAGGCCACATATACTATACTCATGGGAGACTTCAATGGAAAACTTGGAAAATCAAAAAATTGAGAAGCATGTATGGGAAAATTTGGAGTGGGAGATAGGAATGAAAGAGGAGAGATGGTGGTAAATATTGCGAAATGCATAACATGAGAATAATGAACACATTCCTCCAAAAAAGAACAAGGAGAAAGTAGACCTGTCACCTGCAGAAGCCCAAACAGAGAAATAATGAAATCGGCTTCATTTTAGAAGATAAGAATAACACGATCACAAATGTCACAGTTAATCAACTAAGTAAATTATAGGACGTAACCATAGAATGATGGACTGCACAGCCAGATTCAATTTCAGAAGTGAAAGAAAGTTGATTAGATATAAAAAAAAAAATACGTCCAATGAAAGTAAACGAAAACAAAGCAGCTTTGCAGTTGGAAATAAGAAACAGAATTCAGGTTCTAAGTAATGCTGAATGTGACACTGATCAGCTGAATGACAGACTAAAGAAAGTGCTAAGAGAATCAGCGGAGGTAGTCGGAATGCGTAATACAACCAAAGCCAAGAAGCATTCAGGAAAAAAAAAAAAACACTCGAGCTTATGAAAAAAGAAAGGAAATGAAAGTAAAAACAAAGAAAGATGAAACAGAACGAGCGGAATTAAATAAGCTTATCAACAAACGACAAAGAGAAGAGAAAAGAAAGACAAGGATCAGATCAAAGAAACCATCAAAAAAGGAAAAGATCTGAAACAGGTCCGAAGTAAAATGGCACTAGGAAAGCAACAAATTTCATCACCAAAAGACAAAACGGTGAAATCATTAAATGCAAAGATAAGATAATGAAGAGAGTTGAAGAATTTTACAAAGAACTGTATGCATCAAAGACCGTAGTACCAATAGCTAACTTTTCAATTGACACAAGCGAAATATCTGAGGTAACACCAGTCGAAGTAAATATTTGTCTTAAAAATATGAAAAGTGGGAAGGCTCCGGGAGAAGATGGAATAGTAACAGATTTACTGTTGGATGCAGGAGTAGAAGTATAAAATAGGCTTCCTCACTTATTTACTCAGTGTATAAAAAGGAAGAAAATTCCCAAACATGGTGAAATGCAATAGTTATTTTACTTTACAAAAAAATGTTACTCAAAAGGTCTTAGTAACTATCGACCCATTAGCTTATTATCTGTCATTTACAAACTCTTCACTAAAGTCCTGACAAACAGAATAACAACAAATTTGGAGGAAAACCAACCACGTGAACAGACAGGATTCCAAAGTGGATATTCGACTACTGATCATCTACATACAATGAATAAGCTAATTGAGAAAAATACAGAATATAATAAACAACTGTGCTTAGGTTTTGTTGATTACGAAAAGGCTTTCGACTCAGTGGAGCACATAGCCACTATAAAATCATTGCGAGAACAAGGAGTGAATGAGAACATTGCAAAACTGCTCGAAAACATATTTAAGGAGGGAACTGCTACAGTTAAATTACATAAGGACTCAGGGAAAATTAAGACTGAGAAGGGCGTGCGTCAGGGAGATACAATTTCACCAAAATTATTTACAGCATGCCTAGAAAGTATTTTCAGAAAGCTAGACTGGAAGAACAAAGGAGTGAACATACGTGGATGAAAGCTAAACCATTTACGATTTGCAGATGACTGTCATAATCTCAGCAACAGCAGAGACAGTGCAAGAAATGTTAAATGACCTGAACATAGAAAGTCTCACAGTAGAACTAAAGACAAACCTCAGTAAAACTAAAGTAATGTTCAATCACAAACACCAAAGAGCGTCATCAGAATAAGCGGAGAAATTCTTGAAGAAGTCGAGGAGTACAATTGTTTCGGACATATGCTAAAATTAACAAAAGATAATGATAGCGAAATAAAAAGGCTCATTACAATTGGATGGAAAGATTTCGGTAAACATAGAGACATTATGAAAAGTAGCTTGCCAGTTTGTATGAAACAAAAGTATACAACGAATATATAATTCCAGCTATGACGTATGATTGTCAGTCCTGGAAACTGACAAAAAAATCGGTGGAAAATAAATTAATCCGTTCTCAGAGAGAAATGGAAAGGTCAATGTTGGGAGTATCATTAAGAGACAGGAAAAGATCAAGTTGGTTGAGAGAGCAGACTAAAGTCAAAGATATTACAGAAGTTATAAAAGAACAAAAATGGAAGTAACAAGAAAAAGGGATAACAGATGCAGCAAAAGGTTGACTGACTGAACACCAAGAGATTGTACACGTAGCAGAAAAAGGCCAGACAGAAGGTGGAGAGATGAGATAGAGAAATCTGCAGGGAAAACGTGGCAGAGGTTGCCTCAGTCAAGGAAATCGTGGAGAAGGTTGGGGGAGGCCTTTGTTCAGCAGTGGACTTGTAATGGCTGATGATGATGATGATGATGATGATGATGAAGTGGTAAGTGGGGCACTCAATCCACTCACTCGATGTAGTGCTTCTTCGGGAGTCTGTCCTTTCCTCCCTTCCGTACTGTCTTTCTTTCCTTCATTCTTTCCTCTTCCTTCTGCCTATGGGTCGCTCTACACTGACTGAGAAGCCAGATTGTTTCCTGTACACCAGGAAACCATTTACTAAGCTGGGTGGTAAACATATATACAAAAATTACACCTGGTAGTTTAGTGGGCAATTAAGGTGTTCCAATCGGATAGAGCCTGTGTACGTTTATATCCAAGGGGTGGTTGGGATTTATTGCCAACGCAATGCCACTCACGGATGAGTGAGGCTGGTCACTCTCATCTCAAATGTCAGGACCAACTTGCCTAGCCCCGGGTTCCTACACTCCTTATGAGGCGACATATGATTGGATGATGGGTGGATGGATACACACACACACACACACACACACACACACACACACACACACACACACACACACACACACACAAACACACACACACACACACGGCAAAAGCGATCATCCAGTACTAAATTGCAACTTCAGGATAGCATATGACATAGTTAACAGCAATGAAAGTTACAAAAAGAGCCTAAACTATAAAAAGGGAAATTATCAAGACCTAAAGAAGTATTTCTTAGAAGTTGATTGGGAAAATGAGCTTAGAGAACAAGATTTAAATGCTGTATATAAAAAATTCTGTGAATTTTATGAAATAGGAGTCCAGAAGTACATCCCACAGCACAAAGAAGCAGATAAGAAAATACAGAAATGGTTCAATACAGAATGTAAAAAATCAAAAGAAAGAAGAGATTTGTTGTGGAGTAGATACAGGAGATACAATAGTGAAAGGGCGTATAATAATTACAAACAGGCAAGAAACGATTATACAAGAATAAGGAGGGAAGCCCAAAAACAGTTTGAGGAGGATATAATAAATAAAAGAAGTGATCAACCAAAGCTGTTTTACAGCTACATCAGAAGCAAAACCAAAGTAAAAGATATAATACAATCCATTACAGACGAGGGAATCACCTATACACAAGAGAAAGATATTTGTGAAGTGCTAAATAAGAATTTCCAATTAGTTTTTACAGAAGAAAAAAATTTTGAGAGGGACTATGTGGAACATACATGTCCACACATACTACCAGATATACAAATAGCAGAGAAAGTAATACAGGAGGAGTTAAGTAAATTAGACAGAGGAAAAGCAAGTGGTCTTGATGAAATTTCATGTTGGGTACTACGAGAATGTGCAAAGGAGTTAAGTAAACCATTATTTTAAATTTTCAAGAAATCCTTGAGTCAAGGTAAACTACCTGATATTTGGAAGAAAGCAAATATTGTCCCCTTATTCAAGAAAGGAAATAGACAAAATCCACTCAACTACCGACCAGTATCACTGACCAGTGTTGTAAGCAAGGTATTAGAAAAGCTTATAAGAAAAGCTTGGGTAAATCATCTAGAAGAACACAGAACGATAATAGAAAGACAGTTTGGTTTCAGAAAAGGAAAATCATGTGTTACCAATCTGTTGAGCTACTATGACAGAGTAACAAACACAATACAGGAAAGAGAAGGATGGGTGGACAGTATCTATTTAGATTTCAAGAAAGCATTTGACACAGTACCACACCAAAGACTTTTATGGAAACTGTACCATAAAGGAGGAATTTGAGGCAAACTGTTTTGTTGGATGCAAGATTTTCTCATAAAAAGAGAAATGAGAACAGTACTAAGAGGAAACTACTCATCATGGAAAGAAGTGACTAGTGGAGTACCACAGGGTTCAGTGCTGGCACCAATCATGTTTTTAGTGTATATAAATGATATAAACAGTAACACTGGAAATGAAAGTTATCTGAATATGTTTGCAGATGATGCAAAAATACAAAGGAGAATTACCAACACAGACTCTTGTGAAGAGCTACAAGAAGAATTAAATAAACTTCATGAATGGAGTAATAGATGACAAATGGAATTCAATGTGGACAAGTGTCATGTAATCAAGTTTGGTAAAAGTGGAAAAAGACCTGATTGGGATTATATGCTAGGAAATAAAACCCTATACACACCAGAAAGAGAGAAGGACCTAGGTGTGATTATCAATAACAGACTATCTCAGGCTGACCACATCAGCGAGAAGGTACGGAACATGTATACACTGCTTGCAAATATGAGAATAGCATTCACATACATAAATGAAGACATGCTGAAAAGGATAATAACATCATTCATTAGACAAACCCTGGAATATGCATCAGTAGTCTGGAGTCCTCATCTCAAAAAACACATAGACAAGATTGAAAAAGTTCAAAGGGCCGCTACAAGATGGATACCAAGCTTAAGGGACCTAAGCTACGAAGAAAGACTAAATAAACTGAATCTACCAACACTACAAGAGAGAAGGAAAAGAGGTGACATGATAATGCTATATAAGTGCATATCAGGGAAGGAGAAAATAGACGTAAATGATTACTTAACATATGGAGAAGCATCAGCAAGAGGACACTGCAAAAAACTGCATAAGAAGAGAGGTGATAAAGACGTAAGGAAATTCGGTTTCCCAAACAGAGCAATTGATCAATGGAATGCACTACCGAATGAAATAGTGTGTGCCAAAACAATTCACAAACTTAAGGATATGTATGATAAATATGGTTTAAGACACGGGACAGTATGAGCTTGACTCATTCCTGTAAAGATTCAATTAGGTAAGAACACACACACACACACACACACACACACACACACACACACACACATATATATATATATATATATATATATATATATATATATATATATATATATATATATATTGCCAGACGCCTCAATCCCTTTCGGGGTGGCCACAAACAGATCCCCTCCACGTCGCCCTGTCCCCCGCCATTTCACTGCCCTGCTCCCAACTCACACCCCCCTCTCTCATATACCTCTCCACTCCATCCCTCCATCTCATCCTCGGCCTCCCCCTCCCTCTCCCCCCCTCCATCTCACTCACATACACTCTTTTCGTCAGTATTTCACCCTCCATCCTCTCCACGTGGCCAAACCACCTCAGTGCATTCCTCCTAACACTTCCTATCACATCCACATGCACACCACAACGCTCCTTTATATCCTCATTTGTCAGCTTGTCTTTCCATGTGACTCCACAGGCTCCTCTTAAATAACTCATTTCCACTGCTGTCACTCATGACTTGCGCCCTTCCAACAACGTCCAAGCTTCACTTCCATACGTTAGAGTAGGTATCACAATACTGTCACTTCCATGCTCACTTCCCTGTTCTTATCACTGCTTTGAAGAAACCAGTAACCTTTCTTCCCTGCTGTACCCTTTCAAGCACTTCACCCTCCAAACCTCCATCCTTACTCATCACACTACCCAAGTACTTTAACGTACTCACATTATCCAATTCCTCACCATCCAACCTCGCTGTACATTCACAGACTTCACCTCTCTCAAAGACCATCGCTTTACTCTTCCCTACATTCACCTTTAGATTCCGTTTCTTACACACTCTCCCAAACTCATCCACCAAGCCTTGCAGCTCCACTTCGTCTTCACTCAACAACACAGTATCATCTCCAAACAACAGTACAGGGAGTTTCCAAACACTACCCTCTCTCACCACGGCCACTCCAGCATCCACTACCCTACCTTGTATCTCTTTTTTTTAACCCATCCATGTACAGATTGAACAACCATGGAGACATGACACATCCATGTTTCAACCCAACCTTCAAAGAGAAAAATTTACTCAGTTTACCATCCACACGCACTGCAGACTTAGCACCATCATACATACTCTTCACAGCATTCAACAACTTCCCATCTACTCCATGTATTCTTACTACTTTCCACAATCCTTGTCTATCTATGCTGTCATATGCTTTCTCCAAATTCCCTTCTCTAGAAACTTTCCACTAAAGTTCTAAGAATGAATATCTGATCTACACAACCTCTTCCCTTCCTAAAGCCTCCCTGTTCTTCTCCAACTACTTCCTCTATTATTTCCCTAACTCTGTCAATAAGTATCCTACCATACACTTTTCCTAGTATACTAAGAAGACAAATGCCCCTATGATTACCACACACTTCTTTTTCCCCTTTTCCTTTGTACAAGAGAATAATTATACCTGACTTCCAATCCTCCGGAACTCTTCCTTTCTCCCAGGCCAATCTGCACATCTTCCACATCCATTCTACTACTATCTCTCCCCCATGCTTCAACATTTCACCACACACTCCATCAATTCCTGGGGCTTTCTCCAATTTAACATTCTTCATTGCTTCCACAACTTCTACTGATTTCTTCCTGTCTTCTCACCTCCCTCCTTCTCCCAGCCATTCCTCAGCCACTTATATATATATATATATATATATATATATATATATATATATATATATATATATATATCATTCATTGCCAGATGCCATGTATCCCAGACGGGGTGGGCAAGGGCTCAGAGTTAACTGTTTTACAGGGAGGGGCACTAATCCTCCACCAACCCACTTGACGTAGGGATGTCAACAGCATCTGGTGTTCCCAGGCGGTCACCCATCCAAGTACTAACCAGACCCAACGTTGCTTAACTTTATATATATATATATATATATATATATATATATATATATATATATATATATATATATATATATATATATATATATATATATATATATATATATATATATATAAGTGGTAGAGTGTGAGTTTCGCACGCTGGTGAGTGCTGGTTCGGCTCTCGCCAGAGATGTAAAAACATTGGGAAGCTTTCACTAAGCCACTTGTTATTTGGCGGACATAAGGGGTGCTGTGATTGAATCAGTGTCGCATACTAATATGCCCGCACGCAATGTGCTTAAGGCGGGCCGATTACACTTGGTTCACAGACTACACACACTTCCAAAGCCACTACCATACTACAATCACACTCAGCACTTCTCACTCTACATATGGTCTCTACCAGACAGCATAAGCCACTGGGTAGAGATACATTGGCTGTATCGTCCCTGCTTCGGTAGGGTTAGGCCGGTCCTCCAGTGGACCTCAATGGCTGATGATGATATATATATATATATATAGAGAGAGAGAGAGAGAGAGAGACTCGGTCGCATTTTATGAATCAGGATGGATTCGGCAGTGATGAGGTCAGAGTATGGCTGACATGAGGTTAGTATCCGAAAATATGTCCCTAAAAAAATGAGGTCCCTTTCCACCTTCTTGACCTTGAATGCTGTCTTCTCAGTGCTCCTATAGCATCGCAATGTCGGTTGGCCATATCTTGTTAATAAAATATCCGCAATAGATCTTCCTCTTGGGAACCTTAGTCTTGTCAGGAAAAGTAGTACCAACGTTGTGATTATATATATATATCTTTCTATTTATAATATATCAATATATCTATCTATCTATCTATATCTGTCTATATATATATATATATATATATATATATATATATATATATATATATATATATATATATATCAATCAATCAATCATTTCCTGTGGCACCCTCGGGGATGCATAGGGCCTCGATGAACTCACACCACCACATCCTATCTTGTGCTAACTCCTCAAGATCTCCCCAACATTCATCTCCAGCTTCCCGTCTCATTGTCCTCACCCACGTCTCTTTTGGCCTTCCTCTACCTCTCCTACCAAGTGCCACCCACCCTGGTGTACCTCGTACTATTCCCTGTCTCCTATACACATGTCCTAGCCACTTCCATCGTGAGAATCTAACATATTCATCGACCGGCTGCACTCCCGTTATTTCTCTAATTCTACTATTTGGTATCTTTTCCCACCACTTAACTCCTAATATTCTTCTAAGTGCTTTATTTTCAAACACCAAGAATTTATTTTCCATAGTCACTGTGCTGTACCAAGACTCGTGTCCATAAATTAAGATACTCCTAACCATTACCTTATAAAGTTTGATTTTTGTATGCACAGAGAAACTGTTATTATTCCAAATATTTTTAAGCATTCCCATTGCCTGATTAGCCTTCTTTAACCTTTCCTCGAATCCAAAGTTCAAAGAACCATCCTTGGCTAAATAAGTACCTAAATATTTAAACCTATCAACTTGCTTTACAACCATACCTCCAATTACACATTCCTGCGCATTTTCCATATTCATATTGATTATTTCAGTTTTTCCACAATTAATAACCAAACCCACCTTGCGACCTTCACTCACCAAACAGTCCAACACTCTCTGCATCTTTTCTGGGCCATCACAAATCAAAACTATATCATCTGCATAATCTAAATCCAAAAGTTTCCTGTTCTCTCCCCAAAGTATACCTGCACCGGTTTCTGTTACAACGCGTTTCATAATGTAATCAATGACCAATATAAATAGTAAAGGCGATAGAACACCACCTTGAATTACTCCGGACTTGACTTCAAACGAATCACTCAGACAACCATCAACCATCACTTTACAAAATGTGTCCTCATGCATGTTCATAATGACCCTCACAAACTCCTCTGGTATTCCATAATGTCTCATGATCTTCCCCATAGTCTCTCTCGAAACACTATCAAAAGCCTTTTCAAAATCAACAAAACAAAGACTTAACGGTACTCTCATTTCATTAACTTGCTGCATCAAATGCCTAACTATAAAGATCTGATCATTGCAACCACGTCCCTTTCTAAAACCAGCCTGTTCATCCCTCAGAATACCCTCAACCACTGGCTCCAACCTATTTAACAACACTCTACTGAAAACTTTCAAAGCTATCAGTGACAAAGAGATTCCCCTCCAATTACCACATTCACTCAGGTCTCCCTTCTTCGGAACTTTAACAATCACACCATTCTTCCAAACTGATGGTAGTAACCCCGTCACCCATATCTTATTGAATAGCTTGGTCAAGATCATTATTAATCTATCCCCCTCCACTTTAAACATTTCCGGAAATAAACCATCCTCCCCTGATGCCTTATTATTCTTTAACTGTTTTACTGCTTTCTCCACTTCTGCAAGCCTCAACTCTCCTGTTTCTATATTTAAATCTTCCTGAGCAGACGGTATATCCTCTTCTGGTGGTATTGGTCTATTAAGAACTGTCTCAAAATGCTCTTTCCATCTATTTTTAATATCTCCATCTTTGGTCAATAAATTTCCTTCCCTGTCTCTAACTGGTATTTCCTTGCGTTTACCTGCATTACCACTCAGTTCTCTAATCGATTCATATGCTATTTTTTGACTCTGTCCATCATTTTTGTTTATTAAGATTTCAGTCTCTGCAACCTTTTCATCCACACATCTTCTTTTATCTCTCCTAGCTAACCTTCTTACTTCTGAATTCAAACTCCAGTACGCAGCTCTTGCTAATTCAATCTCTTGTTCATCAACGCATTGCATCTCACTCCTCAATTTAGCCTCACCTCTCTTTTTTATCATATCCCACGTTTCCTCGGATATCCATTTCTTTCTCCTGAAGCTATGTCTCCTTCCAATCGTACCTTCAGCAGTCTCATGCAAAACTTTGTTCACATCCTCCCACATCTCATCTACACTTCTCTCCCCCTCTTCCAACGTTTCCAACACCAAAAACCTATTTCTGCATTCTAATCTGAATTCCTCCTTTTCTTCTCCTTCCCTTCTAAGCTTAACAATATCGTATCTACCAACACCAGATTTTTCCTTCTTCTGATTTTTAAGTTTAAACCTTATTTTTGCAATGCTGAGTTGATGGTATATATATATATATATATATATATATATATATATATATATATATATATATATATATATACTGTATATGTATGTATGTGAGGAAGAAGGAACCAAAGACAACAAGCCCACAAAACTGTTCCTTCCAAGAGAAAAACAAAATACAATAGAGAGCCAAATTCAAGATCCGATCATTCTGAGATGCCTGGACACACTGCGTTTGAAAGGTAGGAGATCATAGGAAGCAGGAAATACAGACAGAGGGAGACAGTTCCAGAGATGACCTGTTGCATAAATGAAGGACTGGGAGTAACGGTTAACTCTTGCATTAGAGAGTTGGACAGAAAAGGGGTGAGAGTTTGCTGCTAGACGGGTGCTACCCGCCCGTCATAGAAGTGGAGGAATGCATGCAGACAATTCAGAGGAACAGTGACCATTGAAGTAGCGATAGAAAAGAGACAAATATGCAACAGTGCGGCGAAGAGACAGAGGTTGAAGGGAGTCAGTAAGAGGCGGAGAGTTAATGAGACGAAAAGCCTTTGACTTCACCCTACTGAGAAGAGCTGTATGTGGGGAGCCTCCTCACACATGAGAGTTGTACTCCACACAGGGGCGGATAAAACCTCTGTATAGAGTCAACAATTGTGCAGGGGTAAAGAAGGAACGGAGGCGGCTTAGCACACCCAATCGCTTGGAAGCAGATTTTACAAGAGATGTAACATGATCTCTCGAAGACAAGTCCCGAGCGAATGAAACCCCAAGCATGTTCAAGGATGATGCAGGATTAAGCTGAATATTATTAAACATTAGTGGGTATACTTGTGGAAGATATTGTCGGGTTGATAGGTGCAAAAACTGAGTCTTTGATGCATTAAAAACAACCAGATTATTTTTACCCCAGTCAGAGATGCGAGCCAAGTGAGACATTAGGTGTGCCATAGCCCTTGCCTGTTGAAGTAACTGCTGAGATGGACGTTGTGGGAATCGAATGGAAAGGTGAAGGGTGGAGTCATCAGCGAATGAATGGATAGGGTTAGATGTACAGCTTAGAAGGTCATTGATGAATAAAAGGAAGAGAGTTGGTGATAGGACAGAGCCCTGAGGAACACCACTGTTAACCCGCCCCGTCCCGACCACTTTTCGACCACTAGTATCCCCCAATCCCGACCATTTTTCGACCTTTTTTTTTTTTGCTTAAACTTTCGCTTTTGGTCAGAAACAATGGTCAGTGGCAAAGAAATTGGTCCCCGGGGTCCCTAATTAGCTTAACCAGGTATGCCTTGGTCCCACCTGGCCCCGTGTTCTCCCTAGGCGGTCTGAGCCTCAAACGTTTTCTATGGTATTATAAGTCTGGGAAACCAATGAAAGTAAGTAGAAATGAATTTATTACAAACATAAAAACATGTGATAAAAGAGTATATTGGATTTTATACAAAAATAGAGCAGAAATAAGCATTCTTCCATCGTGCGAAACGAGCAAAATCGGCCAACTTGGTCACGATGAATCGCTAACATTCTAAAATCATGATACATATAATTTTTTTTACTTACATAATACTTCCACAATAACATTATACCATTTTACATTTTATTGAACTGTTTTTACATATTCACAGGCCTTTTGATAACATTTAACGTAATGTTAGCGCTTATTTACGTAGTGAGTGAACTCGCTGTGACTGTTGTTTCAACTCGTATTGTGCTTTTTCTACTTACATAATACTTTTCTAATATTATTATACACTTTTCAACTTTATAGAACTGTTTTGAGATTATTTCTGGCCTTACGTAAATATATAGCGTAATAATAGCGCATAATAACACACACGGTGAAGTCGCTATGACAACTATTTCAACTTACAACCTATTTTTGTACTTATATAATAATTCTCCACTAACATTGCACATGTAAACACTTGATATAATTGATATCACATCATTTCTGAACTTACGATGGAACTGAGCGTCATATTTGCGCGTACTTACACAGGGAGTGTTATCGCGATATCATTTGTTTCATCTTACACTAGTAATCAACTTATAAAATACCTTACTACTAACATTACAACATCTTCCACTGTATATAATTCCTATCACATACTTACTGACCAGAATGTGGGTGTACTCGTGACATCAATTATGACAACTTACAGTAATGTTCAACTTATACGTTTTATTCATGCTAACATTACACCCGTTTCCACTTTATTTCCTTGCTATCACATATTTACTGACCAGATTTACACAGTGTGTGTAGTTTTGATAACAATTCTTTCCACTTACACTAACCACGTCACCATCGTCCCCTTCGTCAGGGTGGGGAGGTGAGGGTGGTGGGGGAGGTTGGGGAGGTGGAGACCGGCACCTCTCATCACTCGCACTTCTCTTCCCTCTCCCTTTTCCTTTACCCTTTCCCTTCCCTTTCTTTCCTTTCCCCACATCCTGGGGCTGTGGGGAGGAAGTTTGGGAATATTCAGGGGCGAAAGAAGTGCTGGGGAGTGACTCAACCTCCTCTCCCCTAGGCCTACGAGCACCACGTGCTCGTGCTGCTTCCCTCACACCACTTGCCCCTTCACCCCGCACTATCCCCACACCACTCTCACTTTCACCCCGCGCTGCCGCCACAACACTTTCCCTTTCTCCCAGCAATCCCACCACACCACTTGCCACTTCCCCAGACAAAGTACTTTCACCATACCTAATGTGTCGTCTCGCCCCACCTTCTGATCCTCGTGGTGATATTTTCTCTTTTCCCAACCACGCAGCGATATCACGTCCTAGGCCTCCGTCATCCTCATCGTCCTCATCCTCGTCCTTATCAGATTCAGGATGGAGAGATAGCTTTGCATGTGGTTGGGGAGCAGGCTGGCCTTCCCTTGCCTTACGGTATGTCACATACCGCGTTTTTCGGGGCGAAGGGACCTCCTCATCACTGCTACTTATTTCTTCATCTGGCTGGACGTAATCGCGATCCACCACATCATCATCGAGTGGAGAATCAGTCTCCAGTGAAGGCTTCCAGGACGGATGCGATTTCCTCGTCTGAGAGACCTTTCTGCGCCATGTCTGACCTGGGTCACTGCTAGCAGATGAGTGACCGAGACAAGGGCGAGTGCGGGTCATGCGGGGTCTAGGACGCTGCCCGCCTGGCGGCAGGTAGGGGAGGCTTGGGTACCCGGGCGAAACGAAAATCTCGCGCGAATTTTGAAAATTGTGGAAATTATGAACCTTGCAATTGCAGGACGTTGAAGTACTTCCCCGGGATTAGCTGTGACAAAACGTGAGGACGTGGAAGTACGTCCCCGGGACGCCGCGGGTTAATAGATCTAGGAGAAGAACGATAGCCGTCTACAACAGCTACTATAGAATGACCAGAAAGGAAGCTATAGATGAAGGCACAGATAGAAGGATAGAAATCGTAAGAGGGCAGTTTGGAAATTAAAGATTTATGCCAGACTCGATCGAAAGCCTTTGAGATGTCAAGTGCAATGACAAAGCTTTCGCCAAAGTCCCGAAAGGAGGATGACCAGGAGTCTGAAAGGTAGGTGAGAAGATCGCCTGTGGAGTGTCCCTGACGGAACCCATACTGACGATCAGAAAGAATGTTGTGATAGGAAAGATGCTTTAAAATTTTTCTATTAAGAATAGACTCAAAAACTTTTGAGATACAGAATGTTAAAGCAATTGGACGATAGTTAGAGGGTTGGGAATGGTCACCCTTCTTTGGGACCGGATGAATGAGAGCAAACTTCCAGCAAGAAGGAAAGGTATAAGTTGACAAAGGCGAAAGAGTTTCCCTAGACAGGGTGTAAGCACAGAAGTACAGTTCTTGAGAACAACAGGAGGGACTCCATCAGGCCCACATGCCTTATTAGTTCTGAGGCCAGGAATGGCAGAAAATACATCAGCTGAAGACATTTTAATGTTAGCCATGAGGAAGTCAGAGGGGGGAAGTGATGGAGGAACAGCACCGGAATCGTCCAAGGTGGAATTGGAGGAGAAAGTCTGAGCAAAGAGATCTGCTTTATCAGTAGAAGAAATAGCTACAGAGTCGTCAAAGTAGAAAAGAGGAGGGCAGGATGATGAGGTAAAGTTGTTAAAAAGGTTTTTGGCAAGGTGCCAGAAGGAGCGAGAAGAGTTCGAGTTAGAGAGCTGAGAGCATTTTGTATGGATGAAATTATTTTTAGCAAAGCGAAAAACGGACTTAGCACGATTCTGGGCAGAAATGTATAAAAGATGTGATTCAGGGGTGGGTTGGCTCTGGTACCTTTTATAGGTCCTCTCATTGTTGCAGGCAGCATTAGAACAAGCGTGATTAAACCAAGTGTTTCGTGCATTAGTCAAAGGATATGAGAAAGGAATGTATGCTTTCATGCCTGAGAGAATAACCTCCATAATATGCAAGGCACACTCAGATGGCTCCCGGCCATGGAACCAATAATCATTCCAGGGAAAATCAAAGAAGTACTGCCTGAGGGCCTCCCAATCCACAGCTCTAAAGTGCCAGAGACGACGTTTTTTGGGGGGGTCTGCAGGCCGTACTGGAGCAATAGGACAGGTTAAGTTGATAAGGTTGTGATCGGATGAGCCCAATGGAGAGAAAAGATTAACAGTGTAAGCAGAAGGATTAGTTATAAGGAAGAGATGAAGTATGTTGGAGCTCTCTCCAAGGCGGTCAGGGATACGGGTAGGGTGCTGTACAAGCTGCTCTAGGTCATTAAGGATAGAAAAGGTGTAGGCTTGTTCACCAGGTGGATCAGTGAAAGGAGAGGAGAGCCAAAGGTGATGGTGAACATTGAAATCTCCAAGAATGGAGATTTCAGAGAAAGGAGAAATGGATAGAATGTGTTCCATCATAGAAGCAAGATAGGCAAAGAATTTTAGATAGTCAGTAAAATTAGGAGATAAGTAAACAGCACAGATATATTTAGTCAGAGAATGACAGGAAAGCCGAAGCCTGAGTGTAGAGGATTCAGAAGAATTGACTTCAGGAACACGAGAGCAAGATAAGTTGTTGCATATATATACACAACAGCCACCTTTGGCTTTGAAATGAGTATAGAGAAAGTAGGAGGATACAGAAAAGGGTTTGCTGTCAGTTGCCTCAGACAGCTGAGTCTCAGTTAGGAAAAGAAGGTGAGGTTTAGAGAAGGAGAGGTGGTGCTCAACAGAGCGAAAGTTAGAGGAAAGGCCACGAATGTTGCAGAAATGAAGAAGAAGAGAGTCAGACAGTGGTTCCAGGCACCTTGAGTCATCACCAGGAGAGGAGCTGAAGGTGGGGGCATTTATGATCCCCCCCCCATGGGGACTTGGAAGCTATGTTATTCGACGCCATTTTTTTTAAATTTTTGAAAAGAAAGTGTGGTGTGTACTGTGCATGTAGTTTGGTGTTGATAGTTGGAGAAACTTGTACTGGAGAGCATGCTGGTCTACACTCTGTGTTACTGAGACACTGAAAAAGTTCTGCAAAGGGGGATGGTTGGGACCTAGTCCCAAGGGCTGATGAAACGGGAGCTCCAGCTCTCCCTATCATCAGTTTTCCATCCACCTTGGGAGTACTGCCCTGCTCGACTGGTGCTACATTATGGTGAGGCAGATACGTCACTGTTACATTACTGCTAAAGCGGGTAGGTCACTGTGACATTACTGCTAAAGCAGGTAGGTCACTGTTACATCACTGCTCAGGTGGGTAGGTCACTGTTATATCACTGCTCAGGGGGGTATGTCACTCATGTACCTTGTGCCGTTGTGACGTCATCAGATGCGGCAGGTGTCATGATGCATGACGGTGGTGGTGGTGAGTGACAACCCTTCCTTCCTCGCCGCCTTCGCCCACTGGTCCCTCAAGGGCCGCCTCCTGGTGTGGTCCACCAGGCACCTGGTGCTCACTTGTCTGCCTAGGGAGGACCTCAGGGCTCTGCTCGCCTCTCATTGGACATTCTCCATAATGAACACCATGGCCATCAACATCGATATGCCTGCACGAACATCCATGTAAGTTTACACCGAAAGTTACACAACCCAATTTCACAACTGCTGTGGTAAGACATAAAATATTAATATTCTGACCAGAGAGGTATATGTTACAGATCATATTCTAGCCACCACAAATAGTAAGTGGTGAATAAACATTAACATACATTAAATTTGTAGAAAGGATATTGAGTGACAGCAACTTGTGTGCAATATTTTTGCTATTATGTTTTTATGTATCTGTGTGGGGATTGGCAGCGTAGGAAGTTTGGGAACACAAGAACAAGTATGATCTTTCTAAGCATATTATCCACATATGGAGTGAAAAAGAAGTGTAGGGTAAGGAGAAGGATGCAGACAGGGAGATGCCATTAGGAACATCACACCTTGGTCTTAGTAAGAAACTGAAGATGATGTTTAGAAAAAGGATAGTCAATGTCTAACGGAGATCAGTTTAGAACAGGAGTTTCATAATTTACTAATGAGAAGTGAGCTAGTAAATTTTTTTCTTTTTTTTAATGCGAGGAAGAAGGAACCAAAGGCCATGAGCCCACAGTAACAGTTCCCTCCAAGAGAAAAACATAATACAATAGAGAGCCAAATTCAAGATCCGATCATTTTGAGATGCCTCAACACACTATATTTGAAAGACTGGAGATCATAGGGAGCAGGAAATACAGACAGAGGGAGACAGTTCCAGAGTTGACCTGTTGCCCTGACATCTGTTTTCCCTGTCTCTTAAAAGGAGGCAGTCGTCAAATACATTTGTTTCTCCTCCTGAAACAACTCGGAGAATAGGTTGTTTTAGTAAGCTGTGTGGATATCAGCAACGTGAACGTGTACTTGACGCTAAATAGAGCACTGAATAGTCTGAATAAGTGCTTAGCGGATAGGGTCGCTAAGCATTTGCCCCTGAGACACGCACTGACACCAAACTTGACGTGGCTTGTTCTGTCATATCGGAAATGCCCATGCGAAATTTCAACTCATTCCTCCCAATGATATGACCTGAAGAGGGTTCCAAATGTCTTGAAAAAGTCAGGCACAAAAGTGTGCATCACCCGGGTGACACTGACTGCACTTAGTTATAATTTACACCATCGTTGATAGCTCTTCATCTGTGTCTTATGATGCACAGCACGTTGAAATCTGAGGGGGGTCAAACGTGGAAGGACAATCACACACAAACAGCATTTATTCACGCAGTATTATTGATTCTTATAAATTGGACATGAAACATTTGAAATGAGCAATAATCCTTAGCTAATTATTACAGAACTGGTTATCATTTTATTTACATTAATTACAATGCTGTAAAGGAGCAATTTCTTTAACCCCTTAACAGAGGGGCATCACTTTCATGACGCTCGGCCACAATGGATCATACCGCAGGGCATCACTTTTGTGATTCTGTGTTATTTTAAATTCTCCTGGGCTTTCAAGTGGTGGCTTGTATCATCTATCAGTACTGCCAGTATCCAACAATAGTCAGCGCTGCTAATGTCATCTGTACTCCCATCCATTGTTGACAATTTAGCCATTTTCCACCGTTCTTGACTCCCCTCCCTACCTCCCCTCCATTACCCTCTCCTCTCACCTGCCTGGCCGCTCTACGCTAAGCAAACCTTCCTTGGATTTTTCCACTGATTTCATCCATTGAAATGAGCCCTATGCCCTATTCTTATACAAAATAATACATATAAAAAAGAAATAAGGTAACTGATAGTGCCATACACCTGGAATTGGCTGATTATCACCTGGCAACACCCCACATGCACTCGTTCGCTAATCTTCCCTGGTAATTTCCCCTTGGAATATGCCGTATGATCTATTCTTATAATAAAAATATATAGACGAAAGGAAGGGAGAAGCCGAAGTGATATTTACATTCACCTGGAACTGCCTAATTTATTATGTATTGTCTAGATTTCCTGCCAATCATTTCATAGCATATAAATTAGCAGCTGTCACGACACTGACATTGTCAACCCTTGGCTGCCCATATACGCTGTGTCATTCGGTTCTGTGTCGTCCTCTGAGGTGAAATCATGTCGCACTCGTGCCCCTCCATTTCTGCCGCTTCTGCGCCCATTGCAAAGGGCCCTGTGACCTCTACCCCTACTAAACCTCATGTGGGAAGAGGTAAAGGACTAAGTGACTCTGCTGTTGAGCGTGAACTGGCTGAATTATCTATGATAATGATGGATAGTGATTATGATCTTTCGGGTGAATTGTGTGATGAGCCTGGGGAGGAAACCATGACAGAAACTGCCAGTACGAGTGTTTCAGTGTCCCAAGCTCGTTCTAGCTCCAAGCGAAAGGAGCCCTTAGTGCAGCAAGGGAAGGAATTTGGGAAGGGAGTGAAGAGGAGGCGGGTTAGCCCCGGAACAATGGCTCCGCGTGACCCAGCCCACATGAGTCCCAAGGCGAATCACCTCCCTGCTCTCCCAGCCCCACTTCACTAAATTCTTCCTCCTCTTCAGCGGAAATTTCTCCTGAATCTTCATCGTCGGAGTCTCCACCAGCACCTACAGTAAAGGCAGGCCGTAGGAGACGAGGTAAATCCCTGACTCATCGTAAAAGTAGAGTAGCATCTAGAGTAAGGGCTGCTAGTGCTACACAGCAACCTAGGTTCAGTGAGAGTGACCTTGAAACAGCCCAGTCTGCCTCACAGCCACCCTCCACCCTCACCCACCCTACACCGCCACAAGAGGAAACCCTGGACGCCTTCATGTGGATGGACGGTTCCGATTTCATCCCTGAACAACTCCACTTTGACGAGAGTTCCTCAGGGATACAGCCTGCCTTCATTCTTGACGAGGATGCTGAGTATGTGGACTACCTTTTGGCCTTCCTCGATGGTGAAGTCATGCAGCACATATGTGATGAGACCAACAGATATGAGTCACAATGTGCTGCAAGTGGAGCAGGTGCAGAGAAAATACAACAATGGACCGTGCTTGGAGTGCAGGAGCTGTATGTGTTCTTTGCCCTCATGCTTCTCATGCCCCATTCAAAGAAGCATGAGTTGGAAGATTACTGGTCCATGGACCCCTTACTACCCTCACCCACCTTCAATAAGTACATGGCCAGAGATCGCTTCCGTAACATCATGGGAAACCTGCACTTCGCCAACAACGATGTACCTTCCCAGACTGACCCACTCTGGAAGATCCGGGAGCTTCTGTCATTCTTCCACTCATTTCAGAAGGTTGTCATAGACGAATCCTTGGTTCTGTTCAGAGGAAGTCTGAGGTTCGAACAGTACATTCCAAGCAAACGTCATCCCTTTGAAATAAAGTTCTTTGTACTGTGCGACTGTAAGACAGGGTACATTCTTGACTTCGTCATCTGTTCAGCCAGCACTGCTGATCTGAACAAAACACACCCCCTTGGCTTCTCAGGATGTGTAGTGAAAGTGCTGCTTGAAAGGTATATTGGTGGGAATAATGTGCTGTATACAGGCAACTACTATACAGCACCGAAACTTGCAAAATACCTTTCAGAGCACGGCATCAGCTCCTGCGGCACTGTTAAGAGCAATTGTGCCAACTTTCCCAAATTCCTCGAGGCAGGAAACTCGCAGTGAGGAGACGTGCACCTACGCAAGTATGAGAAGATACTGGCAATACGGTGGCATGACAAGAGGGTCGTGCACGTGCTCTCCACCGTACACAAGGGGGAAATGAAAGACAGTGGGAAGGTCGACCATAGGACAGGCGAACCTGTGAGGAAACCTGATGCTGTCTTAGACTACAATATCAACATGCGGCTGGTGGACAAGTCCGACATGATGATTGGAGAGATCGACTGCCTCAGGAACAATACAAGGTGGTACAGGAAAGTTTTTCTGCATCTCATTGACATGACGATGCTGAACGCCTTCGTCATGTACAAGATGAAGGTAAAGCCACCCAAGTCCTTCTCCCTGAGGTTTTTCGCCAGGACCTGTGTTCAGCAGCTGCTTGAAAGGTATGGTAGGGTACAGCAACAGCTCCAAGGCACCATTCTGTTAGACTCCCTGACAGACTTCAGCAGAGGGCGTACATGGATCGGCACAGACTGGTGAAAATGCCTGCCACAACGAAGAGGAAGTCTGCGAACTGCAGGTGCCAGGTGTGTGCACATACCACCAGACACACACCTGAGCACAAATGCACCTCTTGGCAGTGTGCTGAGTGCCAGGTTCCCCTCTGCGTAACATGCTTCTTTGATTACCACAGCCTGAAGCATTTCTAAAACAGTGCAAGTGGAAATGAAAATAATGTGAAAAATAATATGTATATAATGTGTGAATAGCAAGTGAAAGCAGTGGATGTAAATATGATTGAACAGTGGAAAATAGTTTTATTAGACAGTGCATAACATAGTATACATAAAATAGAAGTGTAAAAATTGGAAATACAATATAAAATGTAAATAGAAATGTAAATAATTAGTAATATAAGAATATGAGTACAAATACTTGAAGTAATGACAGTGAAAGTGAAACCTTGGCTCTCTACATACTTTACAGAACGAGACAGTGAATGCCTAGAGTGAAAATAAATTACTATTACTGAAGGAAACTTATGGATAAATACTGTAGATATATATTAGTGTAATAAAGTAATAGGAATATAAAGTGTGAGTGTGTTTATGAATCATAAATGACAGAACACCAGCAGGGAATCAGCACGGGTGGGAAGCTCGTACGTGCTCGTAATTTACATTGCTTTCACAGTGTTTTTTTTTTGGAGTATGGATTCCAAACTACTTCAAAATGATAGAGTAGTGTTTCTAGTGGTAATATCAGGCTGTGGTAATCATATTACGCAGTGTCGGGAAGTGTAAAGTGGAGACTTCGTTACCCAACTTCAGAAGTCTCCACAAGTCCTACGGTTGTCGACAAAGGCTCGACAAACATCCCAGGTGAAAGCTGAAGGTATGTGTCATATGCATATGTAGTTTTAATATTCTGGGACTAATAACTGATTGTTTGCAAATATCTTTTAAAAAGTAAGTCAGAGCGCGAATATCCTCCAGGGATGCGCAAGGAGCGGCAAAAACATCCCAGCGGTGTAGGGGTTAAAGTATTTGCCTTTTTTGGCGGGCAACACCGGGTACAACTCCTGTCACTCCTCAATCATTTATACACCCGTTATGATATATATATAGAGAGAGAAAGATAGATAGATAGATATATAGTATATACATATGACGCCTGAGTATTTAGTGAAAACTAAAAGGCAAACGTTGTGTAGGAATGTTTAGGATCCTATGAACTCAAAAACTGGTCATGATATTTTTACTTTATAGTCCTCTAAAAGTATGATATAATTATTAGTGCCAGAAAATTAAACTATTCATTAACATACGTATTTGGCGTGAGAAAACATCGTTTGAGAGATGGCTTACACAATAGAACCTCCAGGTATATTTGTACCTATTTAGTGACCACCCCTCTTTCCAAGACCTGTATTCTCATTGGATAAGGAGGCTCCCTAACACCTCTTCCATACGAATTCATTTTTGGATAGGGCTGGTCAGTATAACTCTGCACGTCATTTATGTAGTAACACACAAGAGGGTGGTATGATGTGATATGCATACTAAATTGCTTTGGAAGAGGTGCTAGGGAGCGTTCTTACCCAACGAAAATACGGGTCCAAGAACATCACCACCTTTTACATTCTCTCTCATCTCAGTCTTGATCTCCCATTCCTTCTTCTACCGACCTCGATTTCAAACTTTCCTAGTCAGTCTCTCGCTCTCCATTCACTTCACATTGCCATCCTGCAAAAGGAAACCCTGGAACAGCAACAACTGAATCATTTTTAGCAGTACGTATTCAATTTTTCACATCAAACTTTTGCCCGCAGGACGTAATTAGCTGATGAAAGGCACAGTTCTCTTGGTTCCTGTGACCACTATAGTCTGTTCACCTTAACTTGGCCCAGATTCTCATCCTTTTACAGCTTATTACACACAGCACAGTGACGGAATAAAACAATACTTCGTCGCTGCATTCTTTCCCCGGCACTTCTTTCTGACTAAGGCAACGTTTTTGTGTTAATTCCTTGCAATAGCTCAGCATATAATTATGATGGCTAAATGTCAGTTTTAGGCCAAGTTAACGTGAAAGGAGTTTCGCGAATCTAATGATCACGTTAACTTTGGTGTTTTACGGCGAAATGGATGTACACACGAGCAAAAAAGAAAACAAAAAGACTCTTGTCTCTACTTTCTGAAACAGGTGAAAGACGACTTGAAAATGATCTCCAGTCACCCCTGATGGATGTACTGTATATGCCCGCTGTTATTATCAGAACCATATAAAGCGTTAAGTTTACACAACGTATGAAGTAAACCGTCATGCAGAACTATTTCTCTGTCGAAGAGAACGCGAACAGCAACTACTCCTATTATGACCAGAATTAGCTGTGATTACTTTTAGGATCGTCAGTACAAATAATTACTTATCATGAACTATAAATATATATATATATATATATATATATATATATATATATATATATATATATATATATATATATATATATATATATATAAAACAGAAGAACAGAGGAAGTAAAAAAAATCCATACTCCATATCTCACGTGCCCTCAATTCATTAAAAATCTGTAACAGGAGTTGAATTGCTGAAGGTTGAAGTTTGGGGGAAAACCAACCTGGGGAAGCGAGTTGCAAAGGGAAGCTGCTCGTGGAATAAATGATTTCAGATTAACTTAGTCTGGCGATGGCGGTGCCGTGAACCTCATACTCACCCAGACCAGTGTGAAGCAGATGGCCAGCGTGGAGGTAAACACTCCTGCCCAAACCTGGTTGCCCAAAGGATAGTAAAAACTGAGCCAGCTGGGTTTTAACACGGGTTTGGCCATAGCGAAACCAAAAGCCTCCTGATCGATTGAATATGTGAAGTCCCACCTGCAACATATCACTGTGGAGATTAGGTCATGTACAACTGGCCACACATGAACCTAGGAGAGTGTCGGTGAGAAGTGGATGTCTACCAACGTAGGACGTTCATGCATCACATCTACATGGTCATCCCAACTAATATTTGACATCTGATCATTCATGTCAGTGGCACCAACAAACATGTGATAATATCAAGTTTGTTAAGTGTACCAAATGCTAGACCTCTGCTACACACTGATTCTGTCCCAGGTTCATATGTTGCCAAATGCACGTGTTGTCCCACCTGTAATATATCAGTGGGGAGAAGTGGTCATATCTCGTATTCCCACTGGATAAGTAGGCTCTCTGACATCTCCTAAACGATTTATTTGCTTCTTACACCTTATTAGACCAACCTGTGTTATGTAAAGCTTTCTAACTGCCATACCCCGCATAAATAATGTGCAAAAGGATATTAAACAGCCATATCTAAAAATAAATTGCTGTGGAAGATGTGCCAGACGCCTCCATTCCCGACGAGAATACAGGACCATGTCAGTATGTACACAGACAAGTATTTTCGCAAAGTTTGACGAATACATATGGATATAATCAAACCATCTGAAACACGCACCAGCAGAGATAGGGTTTTTCATTGTATTTCGTCAACTGTAAATTTTCATCAGACGGAACTGGGAAGATGCTTCTGTCTCTGACCGTACAATACAAAGTCTTAGGTTGTATTCTAAGGCTCGTATTCCCGTCTGTTAAGGAGGCTTCTTGACACTTCTTCCTTACTTATTTATTATCTGCTATGGGTGGTTAATACCCTACTGTCTGTCATTTTTATAGGGTATGCAGGTGCTGGAAGGATTTATGTAACACAGTAGAGGATATTACGGTGTAATAAGGAAACAGATCACTTACGTGAAGGTGCTAGGGAGCTTCCTTAACCGAGAAGAGTGCGGACCCTGGTAGATTTGAACATCGCAGCACATCTTCCTCAGCTGTTTATTTTGCCAATTGCATTTTAACATTCCTTTGTATGTCACTGGTAGTAACTATGTCCATATATATATATATATATATATTTTTTTTTAATGTGTCCGACTCTGGGCATAGGCTTCACAGCCTGCTATCAAGGCCCAGTAGTCCTCCTATGTACCGCACACCTCTACATGTCACCACTTCGGCGCTAACACCCACCGTCCATACTGAATACATGCTAGGGCTGTCTCACACAGGACTGGTGTATTGGTATTAGCGGGGGTATTTTTACGACATGTCGGCGGGCCTTCTGGTAGATCAGTAAAGTCTGATTTTTCAGAAATTCAAATCCTTAAACTGTTCCCTGCCTCAGCGGGATTTGAACCCGGGTCCGTTAGGACTGCAAGCCAACTCTCTACCAATTGAGCCACTGTGTATATATATATATATATATATATATATATATATATATATATATATATATATATATATATATATAGTGGTCCTGCCTCTTTTCTCGAAATGAAGGGGTATGGTTACTTAAAGAAAGGAACCTAATATATTTTATGATGCAACTAACTCTTGGTCAATCTATTATAAAATAAATTGCTGCCGAAGAATTCTTGATCTAACTTAAATGGACACAGTTCATGATGGTTATATACTGTACAGTAGAAGTCTTTCTTACATCTCGAGATGAATGGGTATGACCGAATAGAAGACGCTGGCAACGATGGACTGCCTGGCTACCACTTGATCAGTTACCTGTGGAAAGGTAAGTGAAACTGTTTGAACCTATTATATATTAAATTGCCCCGTCCCGTCGAGGACGCGTGTTACTGGCATACACGTACCCAATGGGGGGGCAGGGGGGGCAGTTTGCCCCCCCCAAGGAAAATTTGGGGGAAATGTTGAAATGGATTTTTGACGTACAGTTTTCCTCATTTTATCACTTGTACATTAAACAATATTATTTGCTTCCAAAAATATTTATTTGGGAGCAATAATTTCCTCTGAAATTGAAAGCTAGACTTAATATTATAAAACCTTTGGGAAAAAATGACCAGTTTTAACTTAACAGTTTCCCCTGTCACCTTAGATTACGTGGTTAATATTAGAGCTTGAATGATGTTTTGCACTTGAATCCTGATGTAATAATGGCCTTCCTGTCCCCTCACCCACATCCTATCACCCTGCAGCCATATCCTCTCACCCCGTTTCCAGTTGCAAACAAACATTGCACACGTATTGTTACAAACAACTGAAACAAGCAAAATTTTTGCAGACGGCATGAAGCCATTTTGATCACCTCAGACTACGTTTTAGAAGATAAGCAGATATAAGTATGTGTGCCAGGGGCCTTCTTTTGTCTGCTGCCACCCTTTGCGGGATTAGGGCGTCGGGTTATAGATAGATAGATACTGTAGATAGAAAATTTTCAGGATGAATAACTTTACTCCGTTTTTCTTTTTTTTCCCTAATGGAAAAATCCTTTCTATGCAGTACAATACGGTTCAGGTGATATGACAGTCATTCCTTGCTGAGCAGGACAGGTCGTGTGGTCACCTGAGTCAAGGATTAAGAGAGGTTAATTCCACCAGATCTGTTTGTTTGCGGACACCCCTTACGGGTTTAATGCGTCTGGCAGTATATAGACAGATAGACAGAATCCCACCAGATGTATTTACTTAGGTCAGTCTTGACGTATGCACCACCTGATGCCTAAGCCAATGAGAATCAAACTAAAAGAATAAGTAGTGGAAAACAGAATTTCTATTGGCTACCATCACAGCAGTAGTACAAAACAGAATACCCGACTGGGGGTGGGTGCGGCAGCGAATTTTAATTTACACAAATGTGCTAAGTAGAGAGAGAGAGAGAGAGAGAGAGAGAGAAAAAAAAAAACGCACAGGAAAATGGGAAAAAGCAATAGTATCACGAATGTGCGAAAGTGTGTGTGTTCGGGACACTCACGCCTTGTAGAGTAACAGATATTTTGGGGAAATATTCCAAGTGTTTGCCCCCCCCCCCCTCGGCAAAAATCCTGGATACGTCACTGGTTACTGGCTAAGAAACCAGTCCCCTGAGTTATTTCCTGGTTTTCCTTGCTGCTGCCAGACGAATATACTTAGGTTAGGAGAGAACTGTTAAGGCTAAGCATAAGCTTCATAATCTCCTTTACTACGAGAGGCCCTCCCTAAATAATGCAAAGTAGTCCGGAGATAAAACAAATGTAACATGCGTCATAAGAATGTAGGATTGACAGTTGAGATGCCCTTTAATTACTTCATACCACTTTCCCTTTAGTTGTCCTGTGTAATTTTGTCTTTTAGGTTATATATTTGTTTGTGGCCACCCCTTACAGGATTAAAGTGTCTGGCAATAGATAGATACCTGTAGATAGAGAGGGATTATATGCTTAATCCTGCACTGATCCCACTTCAGAAATCCATCCATGAAAATAAGCATTGTTCTTTTACCCTTTCGGCCAGTCCAAGGAATCTAACCATATTGTAATATATAACTATAGCCTTGTTCACATTACGCAAGTTACTCGATTCAGTCTTGTATTTCAGGTTGACATTGCTCACGTCCCCTTTGTAGCATAAAACTTTTGGTTGCATAAAACGTTTTGCTGCATAAAACGTTTTGCGGTATCAAAAATTATATATAGCAGGCGTCACTGTGCGACGCAAAATGAAACAGAAAATGTGTTATTAAGCCTCTCATTTTAAAGGGAGCTTTATACATTTACTTCTCGTTAACTTCGGAAGTGTTTGCTCAGTTCAGGAGCGGCAATATGGTAAAAAGGGCCTGGGAAAAGACTTCAATGACTGTTATTAGAAGTTCTTCCTAATTTCAACAAAGTCAGCTGGTGGTTGTAAGAGTCTAATGGGATGTCCTTGGGCTGAAAGACTTAAGCCCATATTCTCGTCGGTTAAGGAAGCTCCCGAACATCTCTTCCTTAGCAGTATATTTCTACATAACTCGATAAAAAAAACATTTGTGTCGACCTGTCATGGAAATGAAAAGATATCAACGGTATACTAGAGAGTAGCAATGTGTAGGAAGCAAAATAAATCGCCAAGGAAATCGCTACGGTGCCTCCTTAACCGAAGAGAATACAGGGCTTAATTTTTCAAATGCTTAATGGTATTATAATTATGGACGATGATCCTGGATACGACTGTTTGACTGTTGCAACAATCTAATGAACACAAACTAAAATGCAGACAATGTCCTGCAAGATTTAGCTTTCGTGGATAACGAACATATTTCAAACATCTTTATGTACAGAAACTAAACTGTGCTTGACATTTTCTGAGTTTTGAAAAGTTTTACAAAACGATTAAGGACAGGCAAAAACAATGCCAAAAGGAAGCACTATTAATTTTTCTTTATACTCCACCTCGTCCCAGTTTCTTGAAGGTAAAGTATGGACTGTGAAATTGAGTGCCCTGGCCAGATACATCAGCTGGTTGTAGTCCATGCCGAAGTGTGTGGTGTTGTCGCCCTCCCCTGACGTGACCAAAAAAAGGTTCGCAGGGAAGAGCTGTAGCGTTCATCCTCATCTCGTGAAAACTGAAACAATATACTTTTTTTTTCAGTCCCACATGGGCGTTTTTGTTTTTTCAACATTTGCTCGTATTCACCTCGGTTAGGGAGGCTGTCTAACACCTCCTCCCTAGCGATGTTATTTTTGCACATGGGTGGTTAATATCCTTTTGTACATTATTTCTGCATAGCATGATGACGTTGGAAGGATTTATGTGATAGAACAGAACAGCAAGGCGTAATAAACAAAATAAATCGCTAAGAAAATGGTGCTGGGGAACTTCCTCATCCGTCGAGAATAAGGGCCATTTTGTCATTGATGGATAAATATCGACATTTTTCACAATCTGATGTCGGGAAAACATCACATTAGAAATATTACCCGGCTTTGCTCTAGTCATCTTCGTTAGGGTCAATTGGTACAATCACAGAACCATACCGGGACCTGCCCGGGAGGATTTGTTTTGGTCCTCACTTTCATTCTTGTGGATTACACGAATTTTCAAAAACATCCATCCCATTTCCATATCCCTCACGTTTAACCTGGATTCTTAGGTCGTGTTTGGGAAAGCTGTTAATTATATTTCCATAAAATTTTGTTATTATAAAACTGGATAGACTCAATGCACTAATGACAACTATCGGGCCAGACTTTGGACAACAAAATGAAACACACTCTCTACTTTACAAACAACACATTAGACCAGTGATGCCCAGTGCCTCTCCGGCGTGAGCTCCCATCCTATGTAATACCTACTAAACACTTTGTAGCTCATACAGAACGACGTCCGACCCATCAACACTGGCTGCACCAAAAACCACTCTCGCAGGCCCACTTACACTCTGAAGCCTAAGTTCTCTCTGTCAGAGGGTACCTTGATATGACAGGCACATAATTCTGTGCAAAAGTTTGTGTCAGTACACAACGCCCCTGTCATTACATGCCCATGACACACAACACAGCTTAGCACATGAAGCAGCCAACACAAAGATTATCAAAACCTGTCTAGAGGTGGGACATTGTTGTCGCCGCACGGCAAGCTGCGGCAACAACTACAGCAATACGGAGGACAACGACGGTACTGACGACGCTGATGATGGTGATGACGACGTACACCAGCGGCTGCGGCTGACTCACCCACCATCAGACCACCCACCATCCAACCACAACCACCCATACCACAACCACGTCATCCACAACAATCAGTAAGGGATAAAGGATATCGAAAAACGTTACGTGACAAATATCGTTACCTGCGGCACCTTGAAAAGATGGAAGAAGCCGCAGATCAGTGAATGATGAAGAATGAAAAATGAAAAGTGAATGAACAATGAATAATAATAAGAGGGAGTGCCGAGGCACACAGTACTCTCACAGCCCTGTACTGTCTACACTTAATTAGATTTGACGGAGACCTAGATACGACCTAATGGATACCTTAATGGATACAGAGATAAGAGATGAGTGAGTCAAAACTAAAGGATAGCAGTGTCTAGTGTGAATTAACGTTATACAATGGACATTGTTTCAAAATGTTGCGGACCAGACCCGACTAAGAACACTGAGAGAAGTGAACGAAGGATATGTAGAGTGCACGCCTACTTCCGACCGCTGTACTTTTCCTGAGGGAGAAGCAGAAGGTTGGGAGGCAGTAGAAGCAGAGAGGGCAAAGAGTCGAGAAGAACCTGGGGGAAGATCTTAGCGAGAAGGCCGCCTGAGCACCCTACCACGACGAGACTGGCGATGTCTTGGTACTCTACGGTATCAGTGAGTACATATTCTTGTTAGAGAACATAGAGGAAAGTGGAACTGAGAAAAGGAAAGAGAAAAGAAAAGAGAAGAAAGTGAAATATACTGTGAAAAATATTAAGAGTATACTGTAGATTCGTGGTAGGGTATAACAGGACGAGCCAGATAGTTTGTATGATTGTTAAATTAACTTATTTGCTCAATGGTGAAAGGAACAAAGATTATATAAAATTTAAGTGTCTTTATGGAGAAGTATTGAGTTAGGGTACATGACTGTGTTAAAGAGTGATATTAATTTTGCAGAAATATATTGAAATAACTTGAGGTGAAGTGATACGAGAATAAAATGTTACAGAGATTAATGTTCTAGTAGTAATAATGCAAAGAGGAGATGATGATGTGCTAGAGTATTGTTCTTAGTATTACCCTATGTGTAAGAGAACATTACCTTTAGGATTACCTTGTGTTTAACCATAGTAGTCTTGGTTTTATTTTAGTAAGAGAGAGTATTATCTTCAGTGACGAGTAATAATATTCGTGAACTGTTACTTGTTTAATGGAATTTAGTTGTATTATTGATTACCATTGTAAGGTGCCATGATTTAATAGTTTTATTGTAGAGTAAGATAAAAAAAATAGTTGCATAACTTGGAGTTCATAGAGTGGACCAAATCAGTTGATTGCTTTGACTTAGTGTATAAATTGTACATAAATTGTAGATAAACAAAAAGGAGAAAATTAGTTTGAGTAACCCTAGAATCCCTTCCTCTTAATAAGGAACGAGACGCTCCCACGTAGCGCCGGCCTTAAATGGACTTGTGTTTACTTGATGTGTTGTTATGTCGGGTTCCCCACTTGGACCTATCCAGCGCTACCTAATGAAACTTAATTAAATCTGACTAACTTAATTGGACTTAACGTAATTGAACTTAGTCTTCCATGGGAGAAGAATAGATAAAGAGTAAAGCAAGCAAGTGGGGCACGACATACTGGTGGCAGCGGTGGGATTCTAAGGTGAAAAAACTTGTTATTCAGATTTGTTATGAATATTGGTCCCCTAAGCCCTCCACGTTCTCCATCCCCAGTGTCTCGTGGTTTAATACAGAGTCCTGAAGAGTGGTTTAGATTGCGTAGGTGCGCATCAGAGGAAGCGTTACATCAGTATCTTGCGAATCTTCGTATTCAAGCCCCACCCCGGTGTGACTCCACGTTTTCTGACCATTTATTAGATTATTTTGGGGGAGTTAGAGAAGTTAACATGAGCAGACCACACTCTCCAGTAGGAGGTGCGGCCGCTGCCGCCCCTGCTCCTGCTCTGGACCCTTTGCAGAATCTTGCTGATAAATTGAGTCAGACTTTAACTGGCAATGCTGTAAATAATTATGCTAAGATAACGGGTCTTCCTTATTTTTGTGGTGGAGAGGTAATATCGCCGGATTTCCCTCAGTATAGATGCATCACAAGCGCGAGACGTTGGTTACAAACTATAGATGATATGACAGTGGGACCACTTTGGACTGATGAAGGTCGATTAGAGCTAGCTAAAACGCATAGCATAGATGCTGCCTATTCACATCTTCTCAATATGATTAAGAAAGTCGGTGCGGATTGGACAGCTGTGAAAGCTAAATTTTTAAGAATTTATCCTGCTGATGCACGAGCCAGTACACTTTTAAGTGAACTGGGATCTGCTGTTCGCTCCCCCGGGGAGACGTTTCACCATTTCTTTGTGCGTCTTGAGACTTTGAGTACTCAAGCGAACGAGTTAGAGCCAGGTCATGATGATGTTGTTGATAAAGTAGCTGCAGGTGCATTACTTAAGAGTGTACCGCCGGAGGTGCAAGACATGTTGAGCGATGCGGAGCGTGACGACCCTTATAGGATCTTGGCAGCCATGCTAAGATATGCAGAAACACACCCCAAGTTAAAGTTGTTAGAGAGGACAGAGAGAAACAAACCAAATATAAATGTAGTGACGACAGAAAAGCCGAAACCTCGCACTGGCCTCAAAAGTGGTGGAGCTCAAGGAGTAAGAGGGGGTGGGCCTCCACCTATTACTTGCTATTCATGCAAAAAGACAGGACACATTGCTAAGAATTGCCCCATGGCTGAGTGCTATTACTGCCACGGTAAAGGCCATATTGCTCGAGAATGCAACTGGAGGTTTGGCCCTACTTCTAGTCAGACAGGCGCTACTAGTAATCAGCCAGGAAGATGTTATAACTGCAATAAACCTGGTCACCAGGCACGTCAGTGTTGGGCAGGCAGGAGGAGAGCGCAAAAGTGGGAGAGAGAAGATAATAGAGGAAGAGGGAGAAGTGATCCATGGGGACAGGCGTCAGGTGAAAGACAGTCAGGTGCAGTACCTTGGACTCAGAAAAAAAAAACGCCGATCCAATTCCGATCGCCTCACTCGTGGGCTACGAGAAACTAGTCGTAATGATGGTGAATGTGAAAGGCCTAGATGAAAGTGTCTTAGCCTTGATTGACACAGGAGCTGCTAGGTCGTTGATTACGAGAGAAGTATATCAACAGTTAAAAAGGAGCGTTGAACAAGATGACTGGGAATCAGAGGAAACGGTTAAATTATTTAACGTAAGTGGAGATGAGATATTGACTGATGGAGCTATAAAAGTTGAACTTCAAATTGGAAATACCGGGTAAGTGGTATGCTCATACTTTTATTATAGTAGGAAGCTTAGGCTTACCAGCACCCATGTTGCTTGGGATGGATTTTATGCTCAGCACTAGGATGGAGTTACTAACGAATCCTCTAACCTTGTATATAGAGGGCGAATCTGTGAATATTGTCCCTCTAGAGTATAAAGGAGCGGCACCAGTGAACAGTGAGTCAGAAGCAGACGTAAAGGTAGCAAAAGCTGTGATACCGACGAGTACGGAGCTAGGTCCTTGGACTTGCGGTACCGTCATTTTAGAGGTAAGAATGCGGTCAAGCGAAGCGGCTATCTTTGAACCTCAGGAAGGAAACATGTTGGCATCTACATTGTGTCCAGGATTAGTGTTATTACAGTGTCATAAAGACTTTGTAGTTACTTGTAGAGAAGTATATTTTAGACTTGTGGTCGAGCGGCTTTTATATCTTGTAGTAGTTTCCCCACCAGATGCCATGTAGTGACGGGAGAGGTAAAGAATAGTATGGGACTATTTTTATTTGTCTTGGAAATATTAAACAGGTATAATAGTATAAGTCCTGGGTAGCTACCTCCCTGTCTCGCTATCTCTCTCTCTCTCTCTGTTCTAAAGCTAATCTCCGTCTCGACCTCTCTCTAGGGTCGCTTGTCTCCTTCCAAACTCTCTTTTCTAACATCTCGTGTAGTAGGGTGTGTGTGTCACGTATCTTCCTCATGGTAACAGAACTTTCTCACGAGAGGACTGCTGACAGCTAACTGAATCATCTCCTTACTGGCCGCTGTCGTCAGCTTTCCCCCGTGTAAGCGTTTAGCGCTGCTCGCTTCTCGCAAACACAACACCTTCTCATCATTTGACTTCCTGCTTCTATCTGTCTCTCTATCTATCTATTTATCTATCTATCTATTATGTAGTCCTATATTTGCTCGGCCGCGCGAAAATGACGTACCATCGACATTTAATAGTTATAATATATTAATACATACTACATACACATTATAATGAACTTATAAGCTAATTAAGTGAAATACATAATATTGTAAAGTAACATAATTGTATGAATATTGTATACATATATTATGCATAGTAAATAGTGATTATTCAGTAATATTACATTTTAAATAAGTTGAATACATATTGGAATAAATGCATTAAAGTAAATTATTTAACTGTAATACAGTATGTACTTGGGTTATTATAGTGAAATGCATACATGCAAGAATAAAAATAGTTTAAAATTAAGATTATTGTAAGAGTTACTAATATTTCATTTAAAGATAATGGTACTGGTCTGCCATATATGGGTCATTCTTCTTTGTGTTATTATTATTATTATTATTATTATTATTATTTTTTTTTTATATATATAATTAATACTATATACAAAATATATACACTTCATTCAGGGTGGTTAACTGTGATGTTAACTCTCCCCCCACTAAACAATGACTCCAAATTAGCAATTCTTGCATGCATTCTGTGCATGGCCAACAGCAATACTGCAACCACAATGCAGATAATTATGAAGACAGAAGGTGCTTGGCTATACACATAATATGGGTTGAACATACTCAAACTCAAATCTTCCCAGGGCTTCATTGTTTCATTGATCAGCTGCATAGTTTCAAACTTAGGTGAAGTCAGCTTAATACTTGTGCTCATGTTTAAGTCCATATCAGGCAGTGGGCGGAAATGTTTGTGTGTATGGTTGAGAATGGCGTAGTGATTGATGGTGGAAAAAGTAGACATGGATGGTGTAAATACCGCACAGTAGTCTGGTGCTATGTATAATCCTGAGGCTGATGTATGAGATGGTGGTATATCTGGACAGACTATGTAAACTGATGTGTTATGAGGGAAATAAAAAACTGCGAGTGTCCAATGCGTTGATGGTGTACAAGTTTATCTGGAGCAAAAGTGAAGTTGCAATGATGATGAATATTGTTATTGCTGATGATAGCCATTTCACAAGGGACCGTATCAGTAGGCTGAAACGTGAAAATGTACGCAGGACAAAGATGAACAGCATGTAAGGATGTGCGGCACTTTCGCTCAATCGTTGACTCACTTGCGAAAGTGACAGTGTCTCGTCTCTTGGAGACCATGATGAGTTCGGTGTCTGTGTTGATGTTGATGATGACTAAAGTGTTGTTGTTTCTATAGGGGAAGGGGTGTATTTGGTATACTGTGAACAGGTCTTCCGTGATGAATGGTACATGAACTATCACTGATGTTGATGTTAGTGTTGCTTCCAAGTACGGGTAATATTGCATAAATTCCCTACTGCGGAACAATGGCTTCAATTTATGTTTATGTATGCCTTGACTAACTATCTGACGTAGCTCATGAACTGGGAGTAAGTCATTTGTGATCTTGCCATCACCAGCATTCGAAATTCCTTGCATAAGTGCCCTGAAATGATCTCTAGTGTTCTCTAATTGTAGTAGAATCGTGTCAATATGTTCTGTGATGATGGAGAAGTGCTGGAAAAGGGTAACGTTACCCTCCAAGTTATTTATTTTATCTATACTCTCGAGAGCTACGTTTTCTGCTTGTTTCAGATTTTTCACAATTGTTTTCATTGCTGAGTTCTGTCCTGTGATGAATTTATCTTGGTATGTTAGTACCTGAGCTATCTTATTAAATTTTTTGTTTATTTCTTTAAGGTCATCCTCTGTAGCCAATCCAAAGATGTTCCCAAGAATTGCGCCGCCCAGATCGAACAAACCGCGCTTTTGGCGAGTACGTGTGATGTTGTTCCTGTCGCTCAGCACCTCTGTTCCAGAAGATGGGAGATCTTGGATCATGACGAGCATAGTTGACTTCGCCTGTTCTAGTTTCCATTTCGCTAACTTCACCATTTCATCCACTTCCTTGGTGATATGTGATTGTGAAACATAATTCCCTATCTTGAAGTCCAGAGTTCGCATCGGCGTCGCAAGTCTTTCTATATAAGTAGGTAAGTCATACAAGTAATCTAGACTTATTTCAGTACTCATGACGTCCTTGACGATTGTAGTCGTGGCCGTTGGAGCTATGAGGCATCCTTGTCGTACTATATGCTTGGGGTCTAGGTGCGCATATACCCTTACTATGTATAGGAGAATCCATAGCATAAGTCCCTTCATCGTAACCTACCGAAAAAAAAAAAATCTATTAATTTCCTATAAAGCTGTGGTTGATGATAGTGATGATGTGCGTTACGGTTGGCTGTTATTTCAATTATAGAAGGAGTTTAAATCGATATTTAATTCCCGTAAATGATGTACTGTAGATTTCAGTGGAATAGTTGCACCTATGTTCGATTGTTTGGTATATGACCTTAATTTCTTTTTGTAATCATTGTTGTGTTCTTGCTTGGTGTCTTGAGGTACGTTCACCTGTTCGGTTGTATCCGAGGCTGAATAATTATGTGATAATTCCCTTGAAACTCGTTTTAAATGGTCAATATGAACTTGTTTTTCCTCGCCACTTGAAAGTGACTTAATTAAAACTTTGTTTGCCTTTATGTTAATTACTCTGTATGGGCCCTCAAATTTAGGGGATAATTTATTGTCTCTCGTATGAATGACTCCGTAAACAATGTCTCCTAAGCTGATAGGTGAATCTTTTGCCTTTTTGTTAAATGCCTCCGACATTTCTTCCTTGGACATCGTTAATTGTTTTTGCACTCTTTTGTGTATGTCCTGGAATTCACGTAAACGGAGTTTAGAGTAATCATCGTAATTGTATATAGGCATGCTGTCACCTTCTAGGAGCTCATATGGTAATTTTTTATCCGTGCCATATATAATGAAATGTGGTGTGTCACCAATGGATTTATTTATAGACCCATTAATGGAGGCCTCTACTCTGGGAATCCAATCATCCCAGCTTGCATAATTTTCACTGAGAATGTGTCGTAGCACATCTAATACCTTTTATTTTGTCTCTCTACCAACCCATTCGATGCTGGGTGATAGGCCAAAACGTTAACCTTTTTAATGTTGTATTGTTTACATATTTCTTGTAAGATCTCAGAATTAAATTCTCCTCCATTATCACTTATTAATACCTTTGGGGTAGTAAAGCGACATATTACATTATCTGTTATTGCCTTTGCTACTGTCTCTGCTGTCTTATCTTTAATTGGAGCTAAAATGACATAACGGGAAAAATGATCCGTTGCTACGAATAAGTATAGGTTATTATTGTATGATAATGGCATCTTGAGTAAATCAACAGCGACAACGTCCCATGGCTGATGTGGTACTGGGTAATTACCCATCGGTGCAGGTGTGATTGGGTATCCTTTGTGTTTCGCACATGATTCGCATCTGTCTATATGATTGTGTATATCTCTTCGTAATGAAGGCCAGTAATATAATAGCTGGGCTTGGTTGAATGTCTTATCCTTTCCAGGGTGTCCTGCATGTGGGCTGTCGTGTATCATTCGTAATACTTGGGGTATCATGTCATTAGGTACTACCAACTGGTTAGTATTTCTTTGGCGTTTTGGTTGTTTAGAGTTAATTTTGTACAATGTATTATTGACCATTGTGAATTGTTCAAGTGGGACATGCAGTTTGGGTAATTGTATGTCATCTCCACTTTCTAACTTGTATATTACTTTTGACCATACTGGGTCAAGTCTTTGTGCCTTTGCGATATCCTCGTGGTTTGGGATATTTCCTTTGAGATCTAACGCCGCAACCTGAATTGTGTTCGGGTTCCTAGATAATGCGTCAGCTACTATATTCATTTTACCTTGTATATAATGTATTTGTACACTGTAGTTTTCAACTGTACATTTCCATCTTGCTCTCCTCCCAGAAAGGAGTTTTTCTTTAAACATACCCACCAGTGGTTTATGGTCGGTGAATAAGTGGATTTCGTAACCATATACCAAATCTCGAAACTTTTGTAATGCAAAAATCACTGCAAGTGCCTCTAAGTCTGTAGTGCTATAATTTTTTCTGCACCTCTTGTTTGTCTGCTGGCAAATGCAATTGGTTGATTCTTTCCTCTTTTATCTTCCTGCATCAGTACAGCCCCTAATCCTTTAACTGATGCGTCTGTACAAATAAGAAATGATTTCGTGTAATCTGGATATGCTAAACAAGGTGCATTCGTTAGTTTAATTTTTAGATTGTTAAATGCCCTTTTTTGTTCTTCTTCCCATTGGAATACAGCATCTTTTTTGAGTAGTTGGAATAGAGGGAAGGCTATATGAGAGAACTGTGGTACGAAGGACCTATAGTACCCAGCCAGACCTAAAAATTGTCTAACTTCGTCAGTCGTAGTGGGTTCAGGAAAATCTCTCACTGCCTGTATTTTGTCATCAGTGGTGTGAATACCATCAGAGCTTAATTTGTGGCCTAAGAAATTTATTTCCTTAAAGCAAAATTTGCATTTAGAAAGTTTAATTTTTAATCCAGCATCACTAAGCTTTTGTAAGAGTAAGTCTAATTTCCTGAGATGATCCTTAATATTCTTCGTTGCGATAATAATATCGTCAAGATAAACAAATATTCCTTGTCCTAAAATTCCGGACAATACGTAATTCATAAGACGCTGGAACGTACCAGGGGCTGTCCTCAGTCCCATTGGCATTCTTGTATATTGATAATGGCCTCTGTTTGTTGAAAAGGCAGTGTATTTACGTGACTCCTGAGATACCGGAATCTGATAGTATCCGTTTAGGAGATCGATGGTCGAGAATATATTATTCTCAGGACCAATATTCTGTAGAACATCACTTAGCAATGGCATGGGAAATCTGTCTGGGATGGTGTGATTATTTAGTTTACGGTAATCTACTACCGCACGCATTTCTCCATTTCTCTTGGGCACAAAGAAAAGGGGAGCGTTCCACGGAGAAACTGAAGGCTCAATAATTCCAAGCTTTAACATTTCATCGACATACTGATTAGCAAGTGTACGTTGGGAGTGTGGTATGCGATAAGTTGGTACGAAAATTGGTGGTGTTTCTGGGTGCACATTAATCATGTGATTAATCAAGTTAGTACACCCTAATTGTTCTCCGGGCAAGGCTACGGTGTCCCTGTGTGTTTCCAACAGGGTTAACAAATCATTTTCTTCGTCAAATTCACCTGAGTGAATTAAATTCTCTTTATTCTTTCTCTATCCGTAGATTTTATCTCACTTGTTACTCCACCAATATTTATTTCCTTCACAGGGGCTAAACATTTTTCAATATTAACTATGCAAGTTCCCTTCTTCAACTGAACTTCCCCATTCATGTGATTAATAATGAATATCTGAGTTAGCCCTTCGTCGTTCGTATGACATAATGCGTTTTCTACTGACAATCCCTTTACTTTACATAATTCTTCTAAGACAAGAACAGTACTATTCCGTAATTTGCTCTTTATGGTAACCTTCATGTATGAATTAGGTGGTATAACCAAATCATTAGTGAGATGGGCTGGAAAAATTGATAAATCAGTACTGTTAGCTGGGTCACTAATTCTGGAGGATGGGGTTGCTGGTGTAAGTGGATCTATACACTCATCTGTTTGTGTATGTTTGTTTAAGCCTTTAATATTACCAATTCTTTTTGGCTCTCTTCTACCAATCGGTGAGGGCTCTGAAGTTATTTCCTCTATAAATTCATTATCAAAGTCTATTCCATTCATTTGTGGGAGTATAGTTATGTTCTCAGTTCTCATGGATCTTAAGCCCAGTAACATATGAGCTTTAATTGCTAAGTTTTCAACGATATAGAACAATGCAGAGAATGGTCTTGTAGTTTCTGTGAAACTGAGATTTAATCTTATCATACCTTTTACTGTAATCTCTTGACCATCTACTGTGTTTAATTCTAAATCAGCTTCATCCAGAAAAGTTACTTTCTTTTTATTTTTAAGAATTCTATTTAGTTCTTCATGTGTTATTAAGTTCACTGGAGAGCCTGTATCTAAAAATAAGGAAACGTTTTGATCCTCACATACAGCTGGTATCAAGATACACTCATTTCCTAACATGCCTCCTATGTGAAGTTTAACCTTGTTCTTTTTTATGTTTGTTCGTTTTTTGTCATGACTTGGTCTTCCCCCGATTTGAACATAGACACAATTTTTTCTACTGTTTTGCAATCACTAGTCCAGTGCCCTTGGTATCTATGATGCCTACAGTAAGGACCAAACCCTTGTGTCTTTTGATTATCCTCTTTTGCCTTGATAAAGCATTCATACCTTGTGTGTCCTGGTTTTGCACAGTAATGACACAGAATGGACCTATCCCTTGACTGTGACCTACGAGGTGATTTCCCATAAAAGTGTTGTTTATAGCGCGAGACCTGCTCGGGCTGCGCGAAAACTTATGAAACTGCCTGTAGGAAGGCGTGTGGGAACGAGGTCTAGGCGTCTTTGTCTGTTTGGACTGCCTCATTTCAGGTCGCGATCGATTTTGTTCTCTGTTTGGGGTCGGTGTTGATGTTTTCACAGCTGATACTGTCTCAGGTACCCTGATTCTACCAGAATGTGCATGTGTGTCGACCACACCTGCTTTACTGCACTGCATCTCTACCTCGTTCATTAAGTCTAGTAAGCACATTCCAGGGATGTACGCGATTGTTTTGGCGATCTTAAGGGTTCTATCAGGTAATTTACACAAGGCAGCTACATAACCAATGATGTCCACGACGAGGTCTGGGGACATCTTTCCATCATCTGTTATCCACTTAGAATTCTCCAGAGTAGCTAATAGGGTTCTCTTGATTGTGGAGACATCAGCAGTTATTTCACTGAGCACATGGTTTGTAGTGTGCTCCCTTACAAGATCTACAATTTTATGTAATTCTGGAATTATACCTGGCAAGAAGTTCATACCTCCAGAAAATTTCTTCAGAAATTCAGTTTTAAATTCATCATATGTCCTAGCACGATGTAGCTTATCGGAGCGCAATAAATTGCTTGCTGGACATCTTTCCTGGCTTATGCAAGATGAAAAAATAGCAATTTTCTCTTGTTCATCTAGGATGTGGCGCTTGATGAACATTTGTTCGCACTGACTGATTAATGAAATGACATCAATGCGATCCTTGTCTGTGCCAGAGAATTTTGGGGCAGTCTTATCCTCGTGATACACAAAAACGTGAGGTGTGGTTTTTAGATCAGCAGTATTTGTTTCTTGATTCATATTTAATGATTGCCCTGTTAATTCAACTTGTACGAGTTTATCGTTATGTGAGGGAATGGTAGAATATGTATGACCGGACCGGTGAACCCTGTTAAGTATATTGGCATACGTATTTAAGGCAGCTGCGAAGTCGATACTCTCAACATCTGAAGGGGTTTCCCACTCATCATCCGAAACTCCCGTATTTGTTTCCTTATCTATAACGTGTGGTGTGGGTTGTACAATGGGTGGGCTGTCTCTTAATTGTGAGTCTGATGTTGTGGCAATTTGTGTGTCATCTGGTATTAACGTGGGTGGTTGCGAAAATATTCCTGTCATTAAGATATGATGTTATGAAATACGCCTCTTGTTTATTTATGTCCTAGCAAACTAGATGATTAAATAAGTTGAATATAGCTAATTTTAGCACTGAGAAGAAATGAGCAAGTATAATTTTACCCACTTGATACAGATCGTAGAGGTGTGTCGATACAAAAGTCGATCTCGGAAGAAAATACAGGTTTGATTGAAGATCTCTTGATAATTCTAGTGGTGTGTTGATGGACGATATTACTCAGGAAACTCCATGGCCTGGTATTTGTAGTGGTTAACGGCTGTCCCAGGCAAACCTCAACATAGAACGTCGAATTTCCAACTTAACTGTGAAAATAAGTGAATATGAGTAGGAGCTATGTGAATAATGAGTAATGAGTAGTGGGTGAGAAGTGCCTGGTGTCCGTCACACGTTGCTTGGCATGGCAGACTCGCGTTGTGATGTCATCTCAGCACATGGTGACGTCGGCTTCCCACACTGGTAGCTGTGGTGAGTGAATGAGTAGCGATGAGTAACTTGAGTGAAGACGAGTGAGTAAGATGAGTTGTAAATCGTGTCTCACTCTTCGTTTGTTTGTTCCCTTTATTCTATGTGGAAGTTTTCTCTGTCCTTTTCTCTAGTGATTTATTCGTTGTGGGATGAAGACTGCCGCTACTTGTAGGTGCGTGTAGAAAATTATACAGACGACGTAGAGTTGTTAATTGTAGTTGATTGTAGATGGCTGTAGTTGATTGTAGATGGCTGTAGACTTTGTAGAACTGAAGCTAACCTTGTAGTCTCGGTTGCTTTTGTAGAAATTTGCTTTTAATTCGGAGACGATGTCCGCAGATTTGCTGGTTTGTCGTTAAGCTACTTGCAAGGCGTCGAGTGATCTCTTGACCTCTGCATCAGCGTAATGATCTGGGAGACGGAGGGGGCAGGAGCTGATATTGTTGGTTGTTGTCAATCTTGATATTTTGTAGGATTTTAATGTTGATTCGTAGACGAGGTTCGTATACGTTCGCTGCCACCAAATGTCATAAAGACTTTGTAGTTACTTGTAGAGAAGTATATTTTAGACTTGTGGTCGAGCGGCTTTTATATCTTGTAGTAGTTTCCCCACCAGATGCCATGTAGTGACGGGAGAGGTAAAGAATAGTATGGGACTATTTTTATTTGTCTTGGAAATATTAAACAGGTATAATAGTATAAGTCCTGGGTAGCTACCTCCCTGTCTCGCTATCTCTCTCTCTCTCTCTGTTCTAAAGCTAATCTCCGTCTCGACCTCTCTCTAGGGTCGCTTGTCTCCTTCCAAACTCTCTTTTCTAACATCTCGTGTAGTAGGGTGTGTGTGTCACGTATCTTCCTCATGGTAACAGAACTTTCTCACGAGAGGACTGCTGACAGCTAACTGAATCATCTCCTTACTGGCCGCTGTCGTCAGCTTTCCCCCGTGTAAGCGTTTAGCGCTGCTCGCTTCTCGCAAACACAACACCTTCTCATCATTTGACTTCCTGCTTCTATCTGTCTCTCTATCTATCTGTTTATCTATCTATCTATTATGTAGTCCTATAACAGGAGAAAGCTGGGATCCCAGAACGAAAAGAGTTAGAGGAAGTAGAGAAGGTGAGGTTCGTCAATCCTAGTCCGGACAGGATCGAACTCAAGGGAGGTACATGTCTGGGTAATATCAGGCCGTGTAGTAGAGTATTGTGGGATATAAATGAGAATAAACAGAAAGGCCTAGGAGAAATTGTATCAGGAGTCATGATGAAAGAGACTAGAATGACCGAGAGAGCACGAACGAAGAAACTGTTTGCCTTAGTTGATAGTATGTTTTCCCCACATTTGATGAGTAAGGAGAATGAAGCTCTGACAGCACTGATAATGAAGTATCCGACAGTGTTCGCATTGGAGGATGAACCTCTGAATGTAACCCCTTACTACTATCATGAAATAATAACTGTGACCCCGGAAGTAACTTATAGAAAATCTTATCCTATACCGGTAAAGTATCATGAAGAGGTCAAGGAAAGCTTGAAAACTATGTTGGAGCAAGGAGTTATACGACCCTCCCGAAGTCCTTACAACGCACCCCTGGTGCCTATAGCTAAGAAAGAGGGCGGATTGAGATTATGTTTGGATTTTAGGAAGCTGAATGCTAATATCAGAGAGGATCGATTCCCTCTACCTAACATTCAGAACATCTTAGCACAGCTGGGAAAGAGTCGTTACTTCAGCTGGTTGGACCTCCGTCAGGGATACCACCAGATACCATTAACAGAGGATTGTAAGGAAAAGACAGCCTTTTCCTCTCCTGAAGGTCACTGGGAGTACAATGTGTTTCCCTTTGGACTTAAGGAAGCGCCAGCTGCGTTTCAGAGAGTGATTAACCATGTGTTAATTGGGCTTACGGGCTCCATCACACATGTGTACCTGGATGACATTATAATTCAGGGCGAGACTTGGGAGGAACATTTTAAAAATTTAGATATAGTGCTGGGAAGATTGAGTGATGTAAATCTTTCTCTAAGATTGTCCAAGTGTCATTTTTTAAAATCAGAAGTGGACTATTTGGGACATGTTGTTAGTGCCACAGGCATAAAACCACAACCCCAAAAGGTGAACGCTATTTGTGATATAGCCACTCCCAAAACTGTCTGTGAATTGCAGTCCTTCCTCGGAATGACTAATTACTACCGACGGTATATTCAGGGTTACGCTGAGAAGGCTGGACCACTCATTAAATTGACAGGTGGTAGAAAGAATAAAAAGAGAGATAACACCCCGATACAATGGAGTGTTGAAGCAGAGACTGCGTTTCAAACACTGAAACACAAGTTGCTTGAAGAAGTGACTTTGCAGTTTCCAGACTTCACAAGGAAATTTGTGCTGACTACAGACGCTTCTTCTTCTGCTATAGGAGGAGTATTACAGCAGGAAGACGACGCAGGTCATTTACGGCCTATCACTTATTTTAGCCGACGGTTAAACTCTGCTGAGGTGAAGTATAGCACTATAGAGAGAGAAGCTTTGTCTATAGTATATGGTCTCCAGGTAAATAGGAGCTTAATATTGGGTTACGAGGTAGAGCTTCGTGTGGATCATAGACCCCTGGTCTGGCTGCTGAACACAACTAGCCCTAGTGGACGGATTGCTAGGTGGCAACTTTTGGTTGCCGAGTATAACATTAAGATAACCTATATACCAGGCAAAGATAATGTTGTAGCAGATGCCTTATCTAGACTTCGAGGCCAAGTGTTATCGGAGGACAGAGTTCTCGCAGTTACGGGTACAAAACCAAAGATAAGAGAAAGAACCAAAGATGATGATGATGATGATGATAGCGAGTGCGAAAAAGAAGATTATCAAATATCCAGAATTGATGAAGATAGACAGAGAGACATAATAAGATGGAGAGAGTTGGTAGTGAGACCCAGACAGGATGCGCATCCATTGTATAAAAGAATGAAGGAACAATATCTTCAGTGTATACGAGATGGAGAAGTAGAAGTGACTAGAGAAGAAATTAAAGATGAACACAGAACCCTAGGAGTTAGTACTAGTGAGTTCATAGTTGAAGATGGATTACTCTATCATTATGATACCAATGAGTATGATGAGAGTCTAAAACAAGTTGTAACTCCTGATGAATGCAAACAGAGTGCTCTAGAGATAGCTCATAAATTACCTACTGTAGGTCATGGAGGAATCAAAGTAACTTTAGAAAGACTAAAATGATTTAGTTGGTGGCCACGGATGAGTAGAGATGTTGAGAGTTATTGCAAGGCGTGCCTTACTTGCAACCGCTTCAAGCCGTCGGGGGACGCCCCGGCGCCGTTGCAGCGATACCCTAGGGTAGGAGTACCCTTTGAGAGAATTCATATGGACTTGATCGGCCCCATAAATCCCAGAGAAAAGGGATATAAATATATTATGACAGTAATAGATGTGATGACACGATATTTGATAGCCGTCCCGCTTCGCACGAAAACTGCTGATGAGGTTGCTAGAGCGTTCGTTAAAAATGTAGTGTGTGTTCATGGAGCACCACGCTGGATGGTCACAGACCAAGGAACAGAGTTCGTCAATGCCACTCTTAAAGGGATAGCTGAGTTGCTAAAGACGAAAAAGACAACAACAACAGCGTATCACCCGTCTGCCAATGGGGTGATTGAAAGAGCCAATGCCACAGTAATGAAATACCTAAGGAGTTTAGTAGAGGATAATCCACAAATATGGGATTCAATGTTGTGCTTTGCCACATGGGCATACAACACAGCATATCACAGAGTGTTGAAGGAATCCCCATTCTACCTCATGTTCCTCAGGGACCCTGGTGTCCCGTATGATGTCGTAAAACAGGAACCGATCTGTTATGATTTGGATGACTATAAAAATGAAATGACCATTAAGGCTAATCGTACCTTTAGGAGATGTTTAAGGTACATTGAAGAAAGTCAGGAGGCCATGGAGAAGCAACAGACATCGAGAGCAAAAGTAAAAGAGATTCGTACAGGAGATAGGGTTTATGTACGAAAGATTCCCAAGCCAGGAGAGCCTAAGAAACTTCAACCCCTATATGATGGACCTTTTAGAGTAAAAGGGAAAATTAGTGATGTGATAGTATATGAGGGAGGGGGGGATGAGTTGGGGGGAGGGGAGTCAAATGGTGGGTGACAGAGTGACTTGGAGGCGTTTTGTCTGCGGCCACCCTTTGCGGGATTAGGGCGTCGGGCTATAGAATAGAATAGAATAGATAGTAAAACTGGTAGACATAAACACGGGGAGAGTCATGAAAGTCCACACAGACAGTCAGGCTAGCCCATGAAGATAATTTAGACGAGACAATGAATGGTAATGTACGGAGAGCATATCCCATTCATGAGGGCACTCTACCCCCAGAGGAAGTGCAGGATTATGAATTGAGAGATATTTTAGACGTAGAAAGAGCGGAAGAAGGTAATGCCTCACAATTGCAGGAAACAGAGGAAAATACTCAAAGTGTGCAGAGCTTGCACGAAGAGCAAGAAGAAGGTGCAGTGGCTGATTTGATTGATAATGCCGAAGGAGGAAGACAAACCTATAGTTTAAGATCTAAAGGACAGGCAACAGAATTACCTAATATTATGGATAAGCCTATAGAGTATCTAAAATAAAGTTGAACTTTTTTACAGGTCCTACTGACCGTGATCATCAGTGGACTTGGAAGTCAAGCATGGGAAGACCTACCAGTGAGAGCGGGACTTGCATTCACCGCACAACGTCAGGCCCACTTTACAGGAAACTCTTTTATTGTACCTTTCTTTTATTGTACCTTATGTTATTGACCTAGATGAGTTTTATCAGCCCCTGATGCGTGCTCGTAAACTAGCTGCCGATGTTGCATATGGATGATTCATCAGTTATTGTTAACGTTTTACGAGACATTAACATCTTTTGATTTGGAATTTGCTAAACTGTTTCACTCTCTCAATGATTATTTGTCTTCATTATTAAATGATGCCACCACCCCGTCGGGATCTCGCAGTAAGCGAGGAGCCTTTAATATATTGGGAACCATTTCTAACGCTTTGTTTGGTACAGCAACACAAGAGCAGATAGATCTTATACACCACCAGTTAGATAATATAGAATCTTTCACAGAGGAGGAAAGAGTAGAGCTTAATTTACATTCTGAGATACTAAATGCCACTGTAAGAGACATGCGTGCCATGCAGAAAGCTATACAGCGATTAGAGAAGTCTGCTAATGTCTCTAACTATTTAGTTAGACAGGTTAGTTTATTGACACTAAAAAATGAAGAGGGGATAAGGATAACAGAAGCTATGAATGATTTGTCCCTTGCTTTAATAGACATACAAAATGATCATTTCGGTTTAAAGTTAGGTCTAGAGAAAATGTTGGCAGGAAAATTTTCATCATTCCTAGTTCCCAATTCGGTACTTTTATCACTTCTGAGAGAAGCTTCCTTGTTAAAACCTGGCCTGTTATATCCTGCACGTTTAGAATTTTTAGCTGTTTATCAGGATGCTATAACTGTAGTTCCACGAAGATCTTCTAGTTCTCAGACAATGAATTTCTATTTACTGGTCCCCTTGAGGGGTGATCCTGATGACATTTTTGATGTGTATCAGATAACGTCTCTACCTTTCAGAGTCCCAGACACACCATACTTTGTTCGTCATGATAGAGTTGCTCAATATTTGGCGATCAGCCAAACCAGAAGACATTATGTAACACTAGAGTCATTTGACTTGTGTAGAGAGCATGGTCAATTATTAATATGTCCGCCTATAAGACCAATATATGATACCTTTGTTCTAACATGTGAAACTGCATTGTTTTTGGCTAAGCCTGAGGCTAGTAAGTTATGCTCAAAGGTTGTACTGAAGAGTTTTAACCCAGTTTTCATCAGATATAAAACTGGTTGGGCTTTTTCTACGCCCTACCCAATTCACTTCACTCTCACATGCCCTAATAAAGTAGAGTCTCAGTCAGAGCATGTAGCTCAAAATACAGGCTTACTTGCCCTAGGTGAAGGATGTAGTGCTCATAGCAGTGCCTTGGTTTTGCCTGCTTATGCCACAGTTATTCGAGAGCAAGAATTAAAGATCACCCCCATAGCGATTCCCATTAATGTATCTCTGACGCCCTTAGAAAAATCAGCATTACTGAATCTATCATTTCAAAGTACAGCAGATGATGTCGAGCTGGTGACTCACTTCCACTGCAGACCCTTATCCACCGTATGAAGGTCATTCAACCCCTGCGTCACCACCTGAGCGCTGCTACACCTTGGACGACTTATGTGCTTGTAGTTGGTGTGGTTATCCTGGTCCTTGTGGTGATAGCTTTCCTATGCTATCGCTTCTACCGAGCCACCTGCCCACTACCAGTTCTTCAACATATGGAATCATGGGCCTTCGAGGAGTTTCGTCGTCAGGAGATGTCACGAGGACGTGACATTCTTGGCATCGGAGAATGTCGCCGCACGGCAAGCTGCGGCAACAACTACAGCAATACGGAGGACAACGACGGTACTGACGACGCTGATGATGGTGATGACGACGTACACCAGCGGCTGCGGCTGACTCACCCACCATCAGACCACCCACCATCCAACCACAACCACCCATACCACAACCACGTCATCCACAACAATCAGTAAGGGATAAAGGATATCGAAAAACGTTACGTGACAAATATCGTTACCTGTGGCACCTTGAAAAGATGGAAGAAGCCGCAGATCAGTGAATGATGAAGAATGAAAAATGAAAAGTGAATGAACAATGAATAATAATAAGAGGGAGTGCCGAGGCACACAGTACTCTCACAGCCCTGTACTGTCTACACTTAATTAGATTTGACGGAGAGCTAGATACGACCTAATGGATACCTTAATGGATACAGAGATAAGAGATGAGTGAGTCAAAACTAAAGGATAGCAGTGTCTAGTGTGAATTAACGTTATACAATGGACATTGTTTCAAAATGTTGCGGACCAGACCCGACTAACAACACTGAGAGAAGTGAATGAAGGATATGTAGAGTGCACGCCTACTTCCGACCGCTGTACTTTTCCTGAGGGAGAAGCAGAAGGTTGGGAGGCAGTAGAAGAAGAGAGGGCAAAGAGTCGAGAAGAACCTGGGGGAAGATTTTAGCGAGAAGGCCGCCTGAGCACCCTACCACGACGAGACTGGCGATGTCTTGGTACTCTATGGTATCAGTGAGTAGATATTCTTGTTAGAGAACATAGAGGAAAGTGGAACTGAGAAAAGGAAAGAGAAAAGAAAAGAGAAGAAAGTGAAATATACTGTGAAAAATATTAAGAGTATACTGTAGATTCGTGGTAGGGTATAACAGGACGGGCCAGATAGTTTGTATGATTGTTAAATTAACTTATTTGCTCAATGGTGAAAGGAACAAAGATTATATAAAATTTAAGTGTCTTTATGGAGAAGTATTGAGTTAGGGTACATGACTGTGTTAAAGAGTGATATTAATTTTGCAGAAATATATTGAAATAACTTGAGGTGAAGTGATACGAGAATAAAATGTTACAGAGATTATTGTTCTAGTAGTAATAATGCAAAGAGGAGATGATGATGTGCTAGAGTATTGTTCTTAGTATTACCCTATGTGTAAGAGAACATTACCTTTAGGATTACCTTGTGTTTAACCATAGTAGTCTTGGTTTTATTTTAGTAAGAGAGAGTATTATCTTCAGTGACGAGTAATAATATTCGTGAACTGTTACTTGTTTAATGGAATTTAGTTGTATTATTGATTACCATTGTAAGGTGCCATGATTTAATAGTTTTATTGTAGAGTAAGATAAAAAAATAGTTGCATAACTTGGAGTTCATAGAGTGGACCAAATCAGTTGATTGCTTTGACTTAGTGTATAAATTGTACATAAATTGTAGATAAACAAAAAGGAGAAAATTAGTTTGAGTAACCCTAGAATCCCTTCCTCTTAATAAGGAACGAGACGCTCCCACGTAGCGCCGGCCTTAAATGGACTTGTGTTTACCTGATGTGTTGTTATGTCGGGTTCCCCACTTGGACCTATCCAGCGCTACCTAATGAAACTTAATTAAATCTGACTAACTTAATTGGACTTAACGTAATTGAACTTAGTCTTCCATGGGAGAAGAATAGATAAAGAGTAAAGCAAGCAAGTGGGGCACGACATTGTTGCAAAGGCTCAACGACAACATCCAACACTAGCAATGAAAAAAACGCATATATACTCATTTCACAAACACGGCAATACAACACCTCGATCACAAAGCCATGATCCAAGTCCCCCTTCTGACATCCACCCATCAGAGATGTTCTTAAACAGATATGACCGAGTTCATCTAGGGAAACTTAAAACAGGACATCATCCCGTCCTCCTCAGTTACCAGCTTAGATATGAGTTGAGAGGAATCACAGATGACACATGCCCGGCCAGTAGATTAGGCTCACACATCATACACAGAATGGAAAATTGCATAATACATGCCACACACAGACACAACCTCGACGGTATAGGGAATCTATGGGACAACCCTACAAGGGCAGTTGCTCACCAGTGGTCGAAGGGTCTGTTCCATCAGACGGGCCGAGGTTGAGCAACAACAAAACCAACAATCGTGCCTTGGCGAAGATTTTCCTCATTTTTCAGTATCTGTTCCATAGCTCAGTCATAGACTATGACATTATAACTAAGCTGCGGCACATTTTTTTTTTTTTTTTTTTTTTTTTTTTTTTTCAGAACACCGTAGTGACTATTGCCACATTCTAATGTCTTTCCACTGTTACAGCTTAGCAGTAAAGAAGCAAAGACGGCAAAATAAAAAACAAAAAGAAGACAGTATAGTGACATCTTCAAATCAATTAGAATCAATGGATAAGGTGGAGAGATGTATTAGTGAGAGGTGTGTGAACTGGAGAGAAAGCAGATTGATGACAAAAAAAAAAAAAAAATGATGTGGAGGCAAACTGTTGGTGGCCACTTCTTCTGGTATTAAGTCGATTGGGTGTAGACAGACAGACAGACTGGTTACTTTACGAACTTGTGGAGCTTATCAGGAAACATGCTTTGATACTTGACGTGGACGAAACCTCGAATGGGGGTCCACGAAGCCACCTGCACTACCCGAGCGCCAGTGAGGGTGTACGGCAGGTGTGCAAATATTCCACATCTGTAATACACAATAAATGTCAAATAAAGGAACATTAACGATATATTGCACATCTGTCATACACAATAATGCTAAATAAATGAACGTTAACGATATCCTTCCTTCCCTACAATGTAACCAGTAATTCATCAAATTACCATACCGCTTGTACTCTAAGTTGACCCATAATTTTGTTCTTTAGTGGTTAATTTCAGATAGGTGAGTGGGGTAGAAGGATTATGCTACAGTTCGACATAATATTCACAACACTTCTTTGTGACTAGCAACATGTTCCGGTGTTCATTTGTTGCTACAGTTCAGCATTCAAGGATAGAGTGATGGCAGTTTCAGGCTAAGCTATCGTAAAAAGCGATGACCATTCGCTTAACACTTTGCCTAAACACGCCAAACCAAAATATTCCAAGTGACTGAGATGATTTCCTTACATCTTAATGTTAACGACTTGGTTTCCATGTTACACCTCAGCACTGTCCTCTGTGATCTTTGTGGCGCATTAATATCAACTTAGTTTATACAATTAACAAAAACAGAGGACCACGCAATCTTCAAAGCAACTAAGAATATATCGGTATTAAAGTGTATTAAATCAAGTAATCTTTAAGAAATTGCTCCTTTATTGTAGTGTAAGTGTTGCTTCTGAAATATAAAGATAACCCATAGTGTAATACTTAGCCAAGGAACACTGCTCATTTCAAATGCTGCATGTTCAGTTTGCAAGCATCATTAACATTTTGCGAATAAACGTTGTCTGTGTGTGTGTCTGTCTACATTTGACCCCCTAGGGTTTTCCACGTGTGATACATCATTAGACGCAGAACGAAGAGCTGACAATGGTGTAAATTATACTTGCGTGTGGTCAGTTGAGCATGAGTGCTGCACACGTTTGTGGTGGATTTTCGCAAGACCCTATACAGGCCACACCACTGGAAGGAATGAGTTGAAATTCCATCTGGGCATGCCGGGTACGTCAGAGCAGGTCCATGTCAAGTTTGGTGGAACCATGTGTCTCGGGGGCATGAGATTATCGGCCTTATTCGCTAAGCACTTGTTCAGACTATCCAAAGCTCTACTCAGCATCAAGTACACTTATATAAAACTGCATTCACTTTGCTGATATCTACATAACTTACCGTATTAAAAACTACCTATTCTCCAAGTTGTTTCAGGAAGAAAATGAGTATATCCCTGATGCCTGCCCCCTTTTAACCCCTTAACCGCGGGGCGTCACTTTCGTGACGCTTGGGAGCAAGGGATCATACCGCGGGGCGTCGCTTTTGTGATTCTGTGTTATTTTGAATTCACCCGGGCTTCCAAGTGGGGGCTTGTATCATCTATCAGTACTGCCAATGTCCAACACTAGTCAGCACTCCTAATCTCATCTGTACTCCCATCCATTGTTGACAATTTAGCCATTTCTCTCCGTTCTTGACTCTCCTCCCTACCCCCCCTCCATTACCCTATCCTCTCACCTGCCCGGCCGTGCTACACTAAGTAAATCTTCCCTGGAATTTTTCACTGATTTCATCCATTGAAATAAGCCCTATGCCCTATTCTTATACCAAATAATATATACAAGAAAGAAATAAGGTAAGTGAGAGTGCCATACACCTGGAATTGTCTAATTATCACCTGACAACACCTCACGTGCACTCGTTCGCTAATTTTCGCTGTTTTTTTCCCCTTGAAATATGCCATATAATCTATTTTCCTAATAAATATACATATAAGGAGGGAAGGGAGAAGCCTAAGTGATATTTACATTCACCTGGAACTACCTAATTTATAATGTATTGTCTAGATTTCCTGCCAATCATTTCAGTGAAATACATAGCTGTTTCAAGAGCTACGTTGGTAGTACTGAGTATCCCCTAAGTAGGCCTCTACCCGGGCCAACCCTCCCTTATCAGTTCTCTCTCATCTTCCGAAGAGGAGGTACGCGTCTGTTCCTCTTGCTGACTTCAGGGCCTTTTTCACCCCCATGCAAAGGGCCCTGTGACCTTTACCCCCTACTAAACCTCGTTTGGAAAGAGGTAAAGGGCTGACAATTGATAAAAGAGTGACTACGATCTTTCTATTAAGTAAAACAGTGCAAGTGGAATTGTAAATAATGTGTAAACAGCAAGTGAAAGTAATGAATGTAAATATACGTGAACAATGGAAAATAGTTTTATAAGTTACTTCAAGTGACAGTGCATAACACAGTGTAAATAAAATAGAAATGTAAATAACGTAAATAAAATAGAGAACGTAAATAGAAATGTAAATGAGTAGTATTATAAGAATACGAGTATATACCCTAGGAGTAATGAAAGTGAAAGTTTCACTCTAGCATGTCTGAATACTATGAGTTATGAGAGTGAAGATGAAAGTGACATTCACTCTCAGTACTAGTATACAGGACGAGAAAGTGAATGCTACGTATTTTACTGAAAGAAATTGAATCCCTACAGTGACAATAAACTAATACTACTGAAGGAAACTTATGGATAAAGACTGTAGATATATATAAGTGTTATATAGTAATAGAAATATAAAGTGTGAGGGGTTTTATGAATAATAAATGACAGAGTACCAAGAGCGAACTAGCGCAAGTGCGGCGGTCAGACGCGCTCATAATTTTCATTGCTTTCACAGTGGGGTTTTTTTTTTGGAGTATGGATCCCAAACTACTTGAAAATCATAGAGTAGTGTTTATAGTGTTAATATCTGGCTGTGGTAATCATATTACGGGTTGTCGGGAAGTGTAAAGTGGAGACTTCGTTACCCAACTTCAGAGGTCTCCACAAGTCCTACGGTAACCGACGAAGGCTCAACAAACATTCCAGGAGAAAGCTGAAAGTATGTGCCATAAGCATATATAATTTTATTATTCTAGGACTAATAACTGATTTTTGGCAAATATTTTTTGAGAGTCTGTCGGAGCCCAAATAACCCCACGGCACACGCAAAACATCGGTAAACATGCCCGCGGTGTAGGGGTTAAGAAACGGTTAAAAGAGATGTCAGGGCAATTTACAGGCTTACTTCTCAGTAGTTACTTGCGTAACTTCTATTCCAAACTGATCCTTGTTAGACATTAATTTACTTATTCTAAACTTCATCTTCAGTTTCGTACTAAGACCCAGGTGTGATGCTCCTAATGGCATCTCCCAATCTGTATCCTTTCCCTTGCTGTACACTTCTTTTCACTCCATACATGAGTGTTGAATATGTTTAGAAAGATCATGCATATTTTTGTCTTCCCAAACTTCCTATGCTTCCTATTCCAACAAAGATACATGAAAACATAACAGCAAAAATATTTTGCAGAAGTTGCTGCCATTCAATATCCTTAAAAATTTTATGTATGTTAATGTCTGCTAATCAGTTGCTATTTGTCGTGGGAAGAATCAGTATGGTCTTAATCATTTACTGCTCTGGTCAGTTTATAGATGTTTTGTGTCTTACAATAACAGTCATCAAAATGGGTTGTGTAAGGTTCGGTATAAACTTACATGGGTGTTCGTTCAGAAATATCGATGTTAATGGCCATGGTGTTCATCATGGAGAATGTCCAGTGAGAGGCGAGCAGAGCAGCGAGGTCATCCCTGGGCAGGCGAGTGACCACCAGGAGCCTGGTGGACCACACAAGGAGGTGGCCCTTGAGGGACCAGTGGGTGAAGGCAGCGAGGAAGGCTGGGTTGTCACTCATACCACCACTATCACGTACAATGACACCTGCCGCAGCTGATGACGTCACAGTGGTAAAAGTTATCTGAGTGACTTACCGTCCTTAGCAGTGATGTTACAGTTACCTACCCTCCCCAACAGTGATGTGACAGTTACCTACCCACCTCAGCATTAATGTAACAGTGACCTACCAGTCTCAGCAGTGATGCGACAGTGATCTACCTGCATCAGCAGTAATGTAACAGTGACCTACTCGCCTCAGCAGTAATGTAACAGTGACCCACCCGCCTCAGCAGTGGGGTAACAATGACCTACCTGACGCGCTGGGCTGATCACCAGGGAGAGGTGTTGCTGTGTCAAGTCAGCGTCATGGCCGCCCACACCCACACCCAATCACTCTCCATCATCACCCATGTACCGAAACACTACATAGAGTCATTACACTCCAAGATCGCTGCCGTAAAGAGTCGTCTCGTACACTGGAACATATAAGTTTAATTTGGGTTTAAAGAACATGGAATTCAACCACAAGGACAGAAAACATGAAGGTTTGGGTATAAACATTTTTGACGACTTTATCTAACAAACTACACTACTTTTATGAGAGAGAGAGAGAGAGAGACAGAGACAGAGCGACAGAGAGAGAGAGATTTAACTAGATAGTGACTCTATGAGATACTTCATTTCTGTTGACAAGAGCGGGTACTGATGTGACGCCATCTGTCAGAAAGAGTGGGAAACATTTGTCCAGTTCTGTTTTCTTGAGTGTGACCTCCATTGCCTGACTTGCGTACTCTACCACAGTCCACTTGTCTGTTAAGAAAAATAAGAATCACGACTATGTTGACAATTGTATATATATATATATATATATATATATATATATATATATATATATATATATATACAATGTTTAAGCATAAATATTTCCTCACCTAATACTCGTGTCCTCTTGTCCTTCCATCGTCATTCACAATCATATGTTCTCTCTCCACTTTTATCTAGTATAAAAATAATCGAAGCTTATCTCTCTCTTCTCTCATTTAGGGTGCATAATTTCAGCTTTTCCAGCCTCTGTCCATAAAGACGTTTCCCTAAAGCTTGATATTATCCTCGTGGCCATCTTCAGTATCTTTTCCACGTAAATAATATGTTTGTTTAACGCTATGTTCACTGAGATTTGGAAAGGACAGGAACGTTTGTTATGGGAATGCTTCGGATACAATTAATATTAGTACATGAGCTCCACTCGTAGCTGTCTGGAGAATGAGCTTGAGAGTATCAGTAACTCAATCATAGTTTAAGGTCATGATGGCCATATTATTGTCTTCCACGACATTCATATAATTAACAGTCACTCATGTTGATTTTCAATTTATTTTTTATTACTTTATTACGGATAAAGGGCGACATACCTATCAACAGGACCACGTGGCCAAGTATTATGTGCAGACAGACTCGTGTCTCGCAGTGGACGCTGTTTCGTTACATGGATATATTGGAGTTCACTGTGCAGAAGTTAGCATCAACCAAAGTGTGGATGTCTCACGAATGTGATATCTAAATAATTGGCTTTGAGTAGACATGTCGTAAAAACACCCCCGCTAATACCAATACACCAGTCCTGTATGAGACAGCCCTAGCATGTATTCAATATGGACGGTGGGTGTTAGCACCGAAGTGGTGCAATGTAGAGGTGAAATGTAGGAGGACTACTGGGCGTTGGGAGCAGGCTGTGAAGCCTATGACCAAAGTCGAGCACATTAAAAAAAAAAAAAAAAAGATAATTACAGGTATCAGTCAGGGACTGTCCTTGAGGCAGAAGGTCCCTGACTGAGGGACACTCAAGACATTAATGCTGAAGACTCTTGGCGTTAGGACTGTCACATTGTTTGAAGAAGTGAGGCACAACCCCTACCTCAGAGACTTGCCACATAGGGCGATATCCTAGCCAAAGTCGAGCAGACACAATATTGTGCCTGCGAACCACAAGTCCATGTCGACGATACCTCAGAGGAGATAGACGAAAGTGGTCGAGGTGTTGGATGGACACACTGTGAGTCCGCTCAGCATTCCTGTGATTGACTCTAGGGAGAAGAGTGGCTGAATGTATCTTCGGATGTCGGGTCGAAATGGAGGTCGAGATACAACAGGGTCAAGTGAAGTTGTGATGACACAAGAATAATAAGTGGCAAGATGAGCAAAGTGAAGGCATTTGACACTGAAGTAAGAGATACTGGTGTATACGAGTATTTCCTCATCAAAGAGGGGGGAGGGAAGATTGAGTTCAGTTTGCATGTTGACTATTCTGGTGGAGATAGGACAGCCCAGGATGTATACCATTACTTTCTGAAATTTCTCAATTGGTTCTAAGATGTCTTCGTTAGTACTGTTGACTGAGAGCAAGGGAGGTAATCGACAACTAACTGTATGAATACAATGTAGACAGTTTTGTCCACATGGACAGAGAGTCCACCAGCATTGTTGGTGGGCCACTTTGGGGGAAGTAAGCGCTGCTGCAGCCGATCTAGGAGGTCTCAGACGATGGGATGAACATGTTGTCTTAAAGGTATAGTTGTGGTAATCTTTACAGGTGCATCTATGTACAGGCAGTGCTGCACAGGGAGATGATGCTATTTCCTACAGTGAATTCTGGAAGCATTCCTGGGTTGCGGGGAGAGAAGATTCTACTTCTTTGTAGGAAGAGGATGAGGCCACAAGTGGAAGACGACTAATAGAATGGCTGAAGGAAGTTTTGATGATCTGAAGAGCTGGAGTGAATGCAGATACCATCAGCATAACAGGTAACAGTGGTTCTGAGGATGTTGGGAAGAAGAGAAGTAACTGGTGCACAAGGACATTAAAAAGAAATGGGCTTAGAACACCACCTTGCAGAGTTCCGAGTTTGAAGGCATTGGAGGAGCTACATGCGCCCTTAAAAAGAACACATGAGTTTCTGTTACGGAACTCCTTATCCATCTGAAGAGGTCTCCTTGGACACCATATTCCACCAGCTGATCAAGGATGATATTTAAGCAACATCAAAGACACTTTTTAGATCAATGAGTGCTACAACACTGGTAGGGCAGAGGACGGTACAGAGCTCCATTAGACAGTGGTGTGTACTACTTTGGGGCAGAAATTCATTCAGTCTGGGTGAAAGTTTGTCCTCCAGCCGAAACATGAGACGGGAAAGGAAGATGCATTTGAGCACCTTACTAAAGCAGGAGGTGAGGGAAATTGGTCTGACTTTGTCAGTACTAGGTTTCCGAATGGGCACAATCCTGCAGGTGGTCCAGCTATTAGGCACATATCCCTTACAGAAGCATGTCTCACATACCTGATTGGGATAAAATAAAAATAAAAATCTTGTTTTTAATGCATTAAAAACTTAGTTCTTACATCTATCAACTGACACCTTCTTCCACAGAAGTACCCTCTAAATTCTAATAATACCTAGCTTAATCCTACACCACCTTGGGGTTTCATTCTCTCGGGATTTGTCTTGGAAAGAACATGCTACCTTTGTAAAATCTCATCCAAGAGATTAGGTGTGTCAAGCAGACTCCGTGCCTTCTTTACCCCTACAGAGTGGTTGACTTTATACTTTTTCTTTTTTTTTTTTTACCTCTGTGTAGCGTACAACTCTCATGTGTGGGGAGGCTCCCCACATACAGCTCTTCTCAACAAGGTGGAGTCAAAGCCTTTATGTCTCATTAACTCTCGTCCTCTTACTGGCTCCCTTCAACCTCTGTCTCTTCACCGCATTGTTTCATCTTTATCTCTTTTCTACCGCTACTTCAATGGTCACTGCTCCTCTGAAATGTCTGCTTGCATCTCTCCACCACTACGACAGGTGCATAAAACCCATCTAGCAACAAAATTTCATTCCTTTTCTGTCCAACTCTCTAATGCAATAGTTAACTTACTCCCAGTCCTTCATATATGCAACAGGTCGACCCTGGGACTGTCTTCCTCTGTCTGTCTTTCCTACTGCCTGTGATCTCCGGTCTTTCAAAGACAGTGTGTCCAGGCGTCTCAAAATGTACGGATCTTGAATTTGGCTCTCTGTTATCTTATTTTTGCTTTTTCTTGAATGGAACAATGTGCATGCTCCTGGTCTTTGTTCCTTTATCTTTGCATTAAAAAAAGTATTGTAGAGCTGTAGCATAGGGCTTCCAGGGAGTTTCAGGAGTAGGCAAAGGACAGGGTAAGTTTTACCATCATCCATGAGGGCTGTTGCCTTACTCGTAATGACAGTATGTAGCAATTAGTCCTCAGTTAATAGTGCATCATCATCTTCATCTGCCTTCAGTAACGCAGCCAACGGACAGAGAATGCAGATATTCTGCTGGGAGGAGGGTGTCTCTTCAATATGTGTGGAAAGATTGTGTGCTAGTGATTGTTCAGACCATGCATTAATAAGACCTTGTGTGTACTCAGCTGGACTGTGGTGGACATCATTAGTGGGCTTTTTCCTGACAACCTTGTTTAATAAATGCCACATGGATCCAACACTCATCTGATAGTTAATGGTATCTATGAACTTCTGCCAGGATTCAGTATGGATGCAATGTTTGACGGCAAATAGATTGTCTCTTGACGCCTACTACAAGTGCAGATGCTTAGGCGTTGGTTACCTCTGGAAAGAGAGACCATCTTCCACCACCTTCCATTCTTCTTGGAGGATGTGCTGATCAAGAGTCCAAGCATGAGTTTCAGGGCAACTTTTAATGTGTGGTCTTGTAACATAGCGGCTGTGGAAGTCATGAATGGAGTTTACCAAGGAGGAATATAAGTTATCAGGTGATTGTAAATCAAATGTGGGGAGGAGTTTGGAAATGTACGAGATGTACGAAGGGCTGTACTTAGGAGAAATGGTAATATGAGTGTGAATATGAGGAGGGGAAGGTCCAGCAGGAAGGGAATGCTGGAGGTTGAGGACAATGTGGGCCGAGAAATGGATAGGGATGCAAGAGCACATGATGTGGAATGGCACTACCCTGGATATTATGATGTGATAGAGAGTGCCTGCACGAGTGTGTGTGGCACCACCAGCGTCCCAGCAAGTGAATTGGTAGAGGCAGACTTATGGACAGGAAGCTCATTGTGATTTGGAGTAGGAGAGAGGTCACCCTGAGCAGGATGTTGGGGATTAAAGTCACCTGCATAGATCATGCCACTAATTGTAGAAGTAGGCAAGACAGGGAGATTAATCCTTGCAGGGGCAGAATACACATTACATAAGCGGATCCTACCACTGCTCACTGGTATCTCATAAACCTGAAAGGTCACATCATTTGCAGAGCACTGGTGGATGGGGAGGCAGCATGAGCACTGCTTTGTGGTGCAGCATGTGAGGGGTCCTTCATCAATAGATCACTGATCCTCTCAAGGTGGGAGGCGATAGCATCGAGCTTCCCTGTGCTGATGGTGACAGTAGTGATGATAACCTAATGAAACTCAAAAAGAGATGCGTATGTGCTTCTGGTGCTTGCACTGACTGACCAGGTCATCGATGCAAGCCTTAATGGCATCAAAACGTGCTGTAAGCAGTGTGCACCGAGACATCAGAGAGGCAATGGCTTCGCAGAGGGCAAGTACTTGTAGAGAATTGGGAGTAGGAGAAGAGGCAAGTGAAGTGGCAGTCAGGTGATGGTGGCAGAGAGGGTGGTGGTGGAGGTGGTGGTGAGTGTGGTAGTACAGCTGTAGGAGTCACGGCAGGGGTTGAGCATTTGGAGAAGTCATGCCATAAGCTGACTCCTGGCCCATGAAAATGAGGACATCTCCACTGTGAGGTGTCCAGTGCAGGTAAAGGTAGTGGCCCTGAATTAGAAGTAGTGGCAGCAATGGTGTTGGTGAAGGGGTGCAATATTTGCAAGTCCGTGAGACATGGTTGGCAGCACACCAGGCAGACTTCTCTGAAGCAGAGCAGTAGGGCGATATATGTCTGGTTCCCCAGCATTTCAAGCATCACAGCTGTTCATCCTTCATTTCGTGTAGCTCACAGGATGGGAGACAAGGGAGGAAACTGAAGTTGACAACTAGCAGAGGAAGGTCTAGGAGGTTTCAGGTGACAACAAGCTGTTTGATGGGTGCCCCATTTTGATGGACACAACGAACAATGAAGATGCCGAGGAGTCTTTTGGCCAAGGAAGTTTCAACGCTGATGGGAAAGTGGGTGATATGGTAGGGAACTTACGGGGCCTGTTGACTGAATCCTGAACATCCAAGGACAAGATCTCAAGACTCGTGAAACTGTCTATGATGTCCATACGTCATCTTGAGATAGAGACAAAGCAGGAGGTAACAGCAAACATCTTGACCTCAGCTAGCTCCCAATCAAAATGGAACATCTTCTTGACCTCTGATAACCAACAAAGCTTCATATCAACAGTCAGGTACTCTTTGAAGAGGAGTTTGACATTCTCAGCTCGGGGAGAAAGTACTGGATGAGCTGATGCAGGTAGGGAAGGTGTCTTCTGAAGAGTGAGGCAAGGGAGGAAGTGATCAGGAACCTTATACAGAAAAGTCTCATTGTGCTTGGATGTTTTTGCAGCAGGAGGCAATGGTTCACCTTTGGTATCGGAAGCATGATCCATGGGGCGTTTGGATGAGGTTGAACTCTGCATGACATGATGGGAGGCTACAGGTTGAGGCAGTCTGGGAGTCACCACAACTGCAGTAGGTGTGGAGCTCTGGTGTCTATGAAGGTCAAGTGGGGGCAAGGCTTCCTCAGCCAGGATGTTGTCATCACTATGTGCTAGGTCGATCTCAAGATCAGCAAGGGTGGCAGGTCCAAAGTATTTCAGATCACCCTAATAGGGTAGCATTTAGAGTAGTGGCATCACCTTCGCCAGTGGAGTGGAGCTTGTGCATGTTCTCTGGCAGAAAGACTTGGCCATGACGATACTACACGTCATGCTTCTCGCACTGCTCATGCACAGACATGGGAACTTCCAACCGGAGGGGACTGGACAGGTGTATGGGTTTTTATATAAAAATACTAAGTCCAGAAATCCTTGAATTCCCAGGTAACACTATAGTGAAGACTAAATCTTCCGACAGCTCTCTGCCAAGGCTGGAGGGTGGCAGCTTTGTAGAACCTTCAGAATTTTGTTAAAATCAGGAGAGCTTTCTCACGGTTTTGTTTACTTGCCACAAGCGCCACCTAATTCGTTTTTAGTGTACTGTGTATGTACTTCAAATGATCCTCTTTATATGCTTTGCTACTGACAGGTAATCTAGCTTCTATCGTTACTCCTAGGTCGTTCTATTCTTTTGCATAACTAATCCTTTTATTTTCCAGTTCACATTCTTATGCCTGTTCCAAGGACACTGCATCTTGTTTACACTGAAATACATTTTCAGAGCTTGGTTTCAGTTACACTGTTTGTTCTAATCAAATCACAACTCTTTACAGCTTTCGTCATACTGGATATGTTTAACAGCTTTTGCATCAGCTGCAAACATATTCATTTAACTATTTATACCCACTGGCATGTGATTTACCAATACCAAAAACAGACTAAGAGCGAATACTGAACCCTAGTGCACCCCATTAACCACACTCCCCCTATGATCATAATTACCCATTATAACTCTGCTCATTCCTCTTCCCAACAAATACTTCTCCATCCACTTCAAGAGTTGAACACCTCCAACAGTTTTTATTATCCACAGCAGTCTTCTGTGTGGCACCCTATCAAATGCCTTCCTTAGATCCAGGAAGACACAGGCTACCCTGCTCTGCCTTTCTTGGTTGGTTGGTTTAGATTCATTCCCCCAGATAGCAGTTAGGGAGGAAGGCAGACAAGGCCCATCAGGGTAAAAGTCAATAAGGAAAAGTATTAAAAGTTACCAAGGGGGCGGGTAAGATGAGACAACATCCAACAGAACAGTGGCAGATGCATGTGCAACTATAGCTGCAGCAGTTCCATAATCGTCCCCCCTCCTGAGTAGATGTCCGCCCAGGCTGGAGCAAACACAGGAAGTTTCAGGACAATCCAGAATATAATGCAGCAATAGCCAGTCACTGTGGTCAAGGCAGTGAGAGCTCAGCTCAGGGTCTGTGCAGGCCTGCTGGCTGCAGCAAGGAAACCCCAGACACAAGCGGTGAATCTGTACAGTAAGGTAGTTAGGCGTACCTGATGGAATGGAAATGGGCATATAGGAAGTTGCAGGAGCATACCAGGTGGCAGAACGGGAGCCCTTGCACACGTGAAACTCATGCTCCTCACGTGAAAGAGGTGAGATAGTGTTTGTCACCCTCCGCATGAAGTGCGAGAAGCTGGGTCTCTAAGAGAGAAACATCTGCATGCTCATTGGCAGCAATGCAAATGTGGCCAGGGAGCCAGTGGAGATAGATTTCACCCCCCCTCCCACCAAGTGATAGAGGTAGTTACAGCAATAATAGAGGTAAGCAGGTGCACATTGTCAGTGAAGCGGTGCACTCTAAGACCTTGGAGAGATGAAAGTGAATCCTTGTGGATAATGAAACGCTGATGGAGGTGGCAGTCAGTGTGCCTAAGAACACCTAGAATGGCACCGAGCTCCATCTCATAGTCGAAAACCTCAGATGTGACACACCACAGCTCGAAGCACCTGTCACTGACAAAAGCGACACCTGCAGGCCCATCAGCACTGACCAACCCATCAGTGTAGTACACCTCAAACCCAGGAGTTTGGATAGCAACCACACACCGTAGACCATACTGGTGTAGAACAGCGGGAAGAGAGGCCCGCAACCAAGTCATGGCAGGTGCGACACACTGAATTACAAGCTGTAGCCAAGGATGAGCAGGGGCATATCCAGGGCCAGGTTAATCCAGACCACCCTGGATGGCATCAGTGGCATCAAGCTGATGAACAATGTCAGCAGCAAGGAATATCCAATCACCCCCAGGGTGAGGATTTGGGGGCCGTGCAAGGGTACACAGGAGGAGTACAGACACATGAAGGTGGGACCGGTGCCTGCTAAGCTGGGCAACAAAGGTTGTAGTGTCATAAAGACTTTGTAGTTACTTGTAGAGAAGTATATTTTAGACCTGTGGTCGAGCGGCTTTTATATCTTGTAGTAGCTTCCCCACCAGATGTCACGTAGTGACGGGAGAGGTAAAGAATAGTATGGGACTATTTTTATTTGTCTTGGAAATATTAAACCAGGTCTCTCACATGGGAAGAGTATAAGTCCCGGGTAGCTACCTCCCTGTCTCGCTATCTCTCTCTCTCTCTGTTCTAAGGCTAATCTCCGTCTCGACCTCTCTCTAGGGTCGCTTGTCTCCTTCTCCTCTCTCTTTCCTAAAATCTGGTGTAGCAGGGGTGTGTCACGTGTGTTCCTCGTGGATCTTTGTTCACGAGAGGACTGCTGACAGCTAACTGCATCATCTCCTTACTGGCCGCTGTCGTCAGCTTTCCTCAGTGTTAAGAGTGTGTAAGCATGTTTAGCACTGCTTGATTCTCGCAGACACAACACCTTCTCATCATTTGACTTCCTGCTTCTATCTGTCTCTCTATCTATCTATTTATCTATCTATCTAGTATGATTTGCAATTATAATATGGAGACCTACCACATTGCTCGGCCGTGCAAAAATGGCGTACCATCGACATTTAATAGTCATAACATATTAATACATACTACATACACATTATAATGAACTTATAAGCTAATTAAGTGAAATATATAATATTGTAAAGTAACATAATATTGTATACATATAATATTTATAGTAAATAGTGATTATTCAGTAATAATACATTTTAAACAAGTTGTATACATATTTGAATAAATGCAATGGTTGGTGTATAACACTTTGCAAGACGTGCATGTACAACAGACGTACGCATATAATTGTGCAATGGTAATACTGCTAGGTTATACATTACATATTTGAGTTATCACTTTAGTAATGTCTAATATTTCACCTAACTTGTATGATGATACTGGTAATACAGAATTGTGCTATAATTGTATGACTTATAATATTGTACTAACATTGTGGTACTACATAATTGTAACATTTTATGAATTGTTACCAAATATTGTGTTAATGCATAATTGTGTTGGCCTTATAATTGAAGTTACATTTTGTTAATGCAACTATTACATAAGTGTCTTGGCCTTATAATTGTAGTTAAAGTTACATAAAAGTTACATCTTGTTAATGCAACTGTTACATAATTGGCAAAGTGTAACATAATGCAATCGTTTGTCGTTACATAATTGTTACATATCGTTTGTAGGTACATAATTGTAGTTTGTGTAACATAATGCAATCGTTTGTCGTTACACAATTGTTACATATCGTTTGTAGGTACATAATTGTAGTTAGTGTAACATAATGCAATCGTTTGTCGTTACATAATTGTTACATATCGTTTGTAGGTACATAATTGTAGTTAAAGTTACATAAAAGTTACATCTTGTTAATGCAACTGTTACATAAATTGGTACATATTGTTTGTAGTTACATAATTGTAATATGGAGTAACATAATTGTAATAACTGCAGTCCTAACATATGCTGCGGTCGATGATAGTGATGACGTGTCATGCCACTTGTTTGTGGAGACAACAATTTGCTTTTTTGTTTGTAGTTTATGTGGTATTTTGGCATATATAGTAACACTTACACTTATTTTCATTTGTTTGTTATGTGATCTTACTTTATTTCTCTTTTTTCTGTTTTACTTTTCTTTCTTTCTTTCTTTTTTTTTTTTTTTTTTTTTTTCTGTATGTATTGATTTTCTATAGTTTGTTTCTCTTTGCTTGTGTACGCTTTTTTCCATGTTGTTCATGGTTACATAATTACTGGCTAATTTCCTTGGGATACTTTTTCAAAGTTTAGTTTATATTGCACAGATACTATAAAATGATATTATATAGTCCCATATTTTGTTATTTTATATAAAAAAAATATATACACTATATACATTATTAACTATACACACTGACTTGTTGTTCACCTGTACCTATCGTGAGTAATAAGTGTGTCAGCACTGTGTGGAAATCATTGTCTTCACGATTGTGTTGAAGATGTTCACTCTTGCTAACGGCATTTGTGTTGGCCATTTTTTTTTTCTCTAGTTTACCGTGTAACTTAATTTGTCTGTTTTCACTAGGTAGCTTTAATTAATAAATGTTAAATACAGTTCTTTTAATTGCTCACTGAGTAACTGTGATTGTATATTTTCTTTATTACTTTGTAGATATAATTAATGTATAGTTGTATGTATGAAACACGTATTTTATGTAGGTATAAATGGTAACACTCGTTGGTAGTAAATAAATGTTATAATAGATGAATGAATATATACCGTGTAGAATAATTATTGTTGGTGATTATTTAGTGATTGAGTTAAGCAGATAACTGAAGTAAGTATGTGTATTTATGCTGTAACTATACAACACGTTTTATATGTTTGTGCAGAAGCTTATTGTCTATCACTGTGTATTGTATAAATGAAGTAACTATGTAACTCACTAATTTTTACCGTGGTGGGAAATGGTGTGAGTGGTGTTGCACGTGGTGATAGCGTTGTCCTTCGCGGGTTGATTGGCGTGTTGTCGTCTCAGCACATGGTGACGTCGGCTTCCCACACTGGTAGCTGTGGTGAGTGAATGAGTAGCGATGAGTAACTTGAGTGAAGACGAGTGAGTAAGATGAGTTGTGAATATGGACTTGGTGTTTGCTTCGTCGTCCTGACCTCTTCACATCTGCGTAAGCGTTGGGGGTTGGGTGGATGTAGCAGAGAGAGGAGGGTGAGGTCTGGTGGTTGAGTTGTGAGTCGTCTCTCACTCTTCGTTTGTTTGTTTGTTTTCTTTCCTTCTTGATGTATTCTTGGTCCTTTTTTCTTGTGATTTACTCGTTGTAGGATGAAGACTGCCGCTTCTTGTAGGTGCGTGTAGAAGATTATACAGACGACGTAGAGTTGTTAAATGTAGTTGATTGTAGATGGCTGTAGTTCGCTGATTCGTAGTAGACTTGTAGACTATTTGCACTGTAGGCTGTATTTTGTAGGATTCAATGTAGAACTGAAGCTAATCTTGTAGTCTCGGTTGCTTTTGTAGAAATTTGCTTTTAATTCGGAGACGATGTCCGCAGATTTGCTGGTTTTGTCGTTAAGCTACTTGCAAGGCGTCGAGTGATCTCTTGACCTCTACATCAGCGTAATGATCTGGGAGACGGAGGGGGCTGGATGGAGAGAATACTGTCAGGAGCTGATGTTGTTGGTTGTTTTCAATCTTGATATTTTGTAGGAATTTAATGTTGATTCGTAGACGAGGTTCGTATACGTTTGCTGCTACCAAATGTCATAAAGACTTTGTATCATAAAGCAGCGACTTTGTATTTGCTTGTAGAGGCGTATATTTTAGACTTGTGGTCGAGCGGCTTTTATATCTTGTAGTAGCTTCCCCACCAGATGTCATGTAGTGACGGGAGAGGTAAAGAATAGTATGGGACTATTTTTATTTGTCTTGGAAATATTAAACCAGGTCTCTCACATGGAAAGAGTATAAGTCCCGGGTAGCTACCTCCCTGTCTCGCTATCTCTCTCTCTCTCTGTTCTAAGGCTAATCTCCGTCTCGACCTCTCTCTAGGGTCGCTTGTCTCCTTCTCCTCTCTCTTTCCTAAAATCTGGTGTAGCAGGGGTATGTCACGTGTGTTCCTCGTGGATCTTTGTTCACGAGAGGACTGCTGACAGCTAACTGCATCATCTCCTTACTGGCCGCTGTCGTCAGCTTTCCTCAGTGTTAAGAGTGTGTAAGCATGTTTAGCACTGCTCGATTCTCGCAGACACAACACCTTCTCATCATTTGACTTCCTGCTTCTATCTGTCTCTCTATCTATCTATTTATCTATCTATCTAGTATGATTTGCAATTATAATATGGAGAGCTACCACAGTAGTTTGTGCCCATATTGCGGTGCTGCAGGGAGGGAAAGCCGCTCTCAGCCCGGAGGTTGACTAGGCACGTCCAAGGAGTTGCACCAAGCATCACACACAGTGATGTATTGCAGGACCTCTAAAAAATGACAGAGAATTCACAGACCCCAATAAAGCACATAACGCTGTAAGTAACTATGGCGTGGATAGCATGTGTGTAGAAGGTCCTAAGGACACAGTATGAGGCATCCAGGTTGCAGCTAGAAATGGCTTTGAGGGCAGAAGTGCGGGTAGCAGCCCGTTCCTGTAAGTAACGGACATACTCTATCTTTCTCAGATTTCATTTCTTCCTTTCTTCATATCCTTACAGTCGTTGTATCCTGTAGTATGTGTGTTGATAACATCGAGCCGTGAAAGCATCCTTATTTGCATGGGGCTCGAACCCACCTCGCCACCCGTAGTGGCGAAGTGAGTTCGAGCTCCGTGCAAGTGAAGGGCTTTCACGGCTTGATGATCTCACAGCTTGTCATTTCTACATACCGTGTGTGTGTGTGTGTGTGTGTGTGTGTGTGTGTGTGTGTGTGTGTGTGTGTGTGTGTGTTCTAATACTTTAGTTAAAACAGACAGATATCGAACTTGAGCCATTCTATATATCCTTCATGACTTCCCTAACCCCTCAGCACAAGGGGACGTATAGATACAACCTGGTCAGGAAGAGGCTGCACGCAGGAAGATGTATATGAAAGTTTAGGATTTTTACGTCACTATTTGAAGTCTAGTGTTCTAGTTTTGTCATGAACGGTACATTCTTTCTCCCCTTTAAAGTTTCCAAGCCCCAGTCAGGCACTTCAGTCAGCCACAAGTACTGTACTTGAAGATTGATGATATGCACTCCTGCCCTTTCTGGCTTATGTGTTAACTACGCTACCAGTACTCAGAGAACAAAAAATGAGAAATGCACGAGAAATTACGGAAGAAAGGCATTTAAACAAGTATGTATTTTTAACAAATCGTAAATAAACACACACACACACACACACACACACACACACACACACACAGTAAAAAGGGTATAGTATTAATCAAGTATGGAGCTGTTTTGCTTCAATAACACTTTATTCTACATACAGATAAAGGCTCAGGTCTAGATAACATGTGCGTTTTAATCTCGACAAAAAATAATAAATGAAAGAAAAGCACTCAGGAACCGAATACTAATCTCCCACCAGAATATGCTGCAGTCCAAGTCCAAGATTTAGGCCATATCTTAATACCCTGAAGGCTTCAGGGAGATAGCTTAAGTCGTTCATGAGATATAATGGTGTTAAAGATGGGTGATAAAAACTAGTTGACCTTTGGCAGCGATTATGGTGAACTTGACCCTGACCTCGAGTGCCCATTTTCGAACTCGTCCAAGATTTTGTTCATATCTTGATACCCTGAAAGTTTCATGTTGATACCTGAAGCAGTTCCTAAGATACTGCTAAAGGCAGGCAATAAGAACTAGTTGGCCATTGGCAGCCATTTTAGGCGACTTTGATCTTGACTTCAAGTTCCACTTTCAAACTCGTCCAAGATTTTGGCCATATCTTGATGCCCTGAGTGTGCCGTGTGCATTACGGAGGTTATTCTCTCGGGCATGGAGGCATACATTCCTTCCTCATATCCTCTGTCTATTGCAAGAAAGCCTTGGTCTAATCACGCTTGTTCTAATGCTGTCCCCAACAAGGAGAGGGCCTAGAAATGGTACTGGAGCAAGCCTACTCCTGAATCACATCTTTTATGTGTTTCTGCCCGGAATTGTGCTAACTCTGTTTTTCGCTCTGCTAAAAATAATTTCATCCGTACTAAATGCTCTCAAGTCTCCAACTCGAATTCTTCCAGCTCCTTCTGGCACCTTGCCAAAAACCTTTCTAACAACTTTACCTCATCAACCTTACCTCCTCTTTTCTACTCTGATGGCTCTGTAGCTATTTCTTTTACTGATAAAGCAGATCTGTTCGTTCAGACTTTCTCCTCCAATTCCACCTTAGATGATTCTGGTGCTGTTCCTCCATCACTTCACCCCTCTGACTTCCTCATGGCTGACATTAAAATTTCTTCAGCTGATGTATTTTCTGCCATCACTGGCCTCAGTAATAACAAGGCATATTGGCCTGATGGAGTCCCTCCTGTTGTCCCCAAGAACTGTGCTTCTGAGCTTACACCCTGCCTATAGGTAAACTCTTTCGCCTTTGTCTTTCAACTTGTACCTTTCCATCTTGCTGGAAGTTTGCTCTCATTCAGGCAGTTCCAAAGAAGGATGACCATTCCCAACCCTCTAACTATCGTCCAATTGCTTTAACATCCTGTGTCTCAAAAGTTTTCGAGTCTCTTCTTAACAGAAAAATTTTAAAGCATCTTTCCCATCACAACCTTCTTTTTGATCATCAGTATGGGTTCTGTCAGGGACACTCCACTGGTGATCTTCTTACCTACCTTTCATAATCGTGGTTATCCTCCTCTCGGGACTTTTGCGAAAGCTTTGCCAATGCACGTGACATCTCAAAGGCTTGCGATCGAGTCTGGCATAAAGTTTTAATTTCCGAACTGCCCTCTTACGATTTCTATCCTTCTATCTGTGCCTTAATCTATAGCTTCCTTTCTCGTCGTTCTATAGCTGCTGTTGCAGACGGCCATCTTTCCTCTCCAAGATCTATCAACAGTGGTAATGCTCAGGGCTCTGTCCTATCACCAACTCTTCCTTTTATTCATCAATGATCTTCTAAGCTGTACATCTAACCCTATCCACTCGTATACTGATGATTCCATCCTTCATCTTTCCATTCGGTATCTGCAACGTCCATCTCAGCAGCTACTTCAACAAACAAGGGATGAGGCTATGGCACACCTAATGTCTGACTTGGCTTGTATCTCTAACTGGGGTAAAAAAAAAAATCTTGTTTTCATTGCATCAAAGACTCAGATTTTATACCTACCTACCCGTCAAAATCTTCTACAGGAGAACCCATTAATGTTTAATAATATCCAGCTGAATCCTGCATCATCCATGCTTGGGGTTTCATTCACTCGGCACTTATCTTGGAAAGATCATATTGTATCTCTTGTAAAGTCTGCTTCCAAGAGATTAGGTGTGCTAAGCCGACTCAGTACCTTCTTTACCCTGCACAGTTGTTGACTCTATACACGGGTTTTATTGACCCCAGTTTGGAGTACAACTCTCATGTGTCGGGAGGCTCCCCACATACAGCTCTTCTCAATAGGGTGGAGTCAAAGGCTTTTCATCTTATCAACTCTCCTCCTCTTACTGGCTTCCTTCAACATCTGTCTCTTCGCTGCACTGTTGCCTCTTTATCTCTTTTCTATCACTACATCAATGGTCATTGCTCCTCTGAACTGTCTGCTTGCATCCCTCCACCTCTACGACGGGTACATAGCACCCGTCTAGCAACAAACTCTCATCCCTTTTCTATCCAGCTCTCTCATGCAAGAGTTAACTGTTACTCCCAGTCCTTCAATTATGCAACAGGTCCACTTTGGAACTGTCTCCCTCTGTCTTTATTACCTACTTCCTATGATCTCCAGTTTTTCAAATGCAGTGTGTCCAGGCATCTCGAAATGAACAGATCTTGAATTTGGCTCTCTTTTATATTGTTTTTGTTTTTTTCTTCGAAGGAACTGTTTTGCGGGCTCAGCTTTTGGTTCCTTCTTCCTGGCATAAAAAAAAAAAAAAAAAAAGGGTTTCATGTTGATAGCTCAATCATTCATGAGATATAATGGTGCTAAAGGCTGGCAATAAAAACTAGTTGACATTTGGCAGCCATTTTGATGACCTTGACCTCGACCTTGAGTGCCCATTTTCGAACTTGTCCAAGATTTTGGCCATATCTTGATATCCTGAACGTTTTATGATGATTACTGAAGCCGTTCATGAGATATAATGGGAACACACACACACACACACACACACACACACACACACACACACACACACACAATGACAGACACACAGAGGCAAGCAAAAACATCATCGCTCCGCCTTCTAAAGGCGTGCGATAATAAGTAAGTAAACGTGAGTGTGGCCAGACCTGAGCGTTGGGTAAGGAAGATGGAAGTCTGGGTACTTTGTACAGCTGCTGCCACGACCCCTATCACAAGCAGGGCAGGGCGAGCGACCATCGTTTTGCCTTCACCCTCCTCATGAAGGAAATTGGTCTTTTTAAATAAACTGTAATGTCCTGCTGAACAGAAAATGCTGATTTGGAAGTTTTGAACTCAATTATTTGTTTATGAACCTCTGCATTTTACTACTCTTGCTAATCGATTATGCACTGAGGATATCAGACTATGACAAGTTAGCATTCGCAAGGAGCTCCGACTCTAGGCAAACATCGAGGTTCCTTTTTTATACTTCTTTCACCGATAGCCGTCTGGCTTATATTAAATAATCCAGAGATTTTTCTTAATGGAAAACTGGTCAAAGGCAGTGTAATAGATGCATGTCTTTGAGTAATTGTTATCTCTTTTCGTGCGTGTTGATCGAAACATTTAAAATAGCTTACTGGCTTACGCCGTCTTCCCGCTTTCTGTCGTCGTCCATGGAGACATTGGAAACGAAAATGAATGACTTTAAATTATTCCCTGGTATTGTAACGGGTATTATTTTATAAGTAATAATTACAAATTTTTATTGTTTATTGAAGCTCCCTTTTGTTCAGTCTTACGCTACTAAAAAATTATTGCATGTTACCATACTAGACTTGAACTCCGCAAATTATTCCTGACTGTCCCTGAGCGATAGTTGTGAAATTTCAATTAGTTCCGTTTAGGATTTCCTATTATCGTAACTAAAGAAATGTTTCCTACAATTTTGAAATATACAGATACTTTGGCATTGCTTTATTGTTTTTTGTAACAGTTTTACGTATTAGGTTTCACATCGTAGAAATATAAGGAAGAGTATGTGCACTGTCGCTGACCGAAAATTTCTGGATACTCCGCCGTCACTTCTTAGGCCGACTGTACAAGCAAGTGACCTTCTTTGGTACCGTCTGTGGTGACGCCCCGTACAGTCATAAAAGGAAAGATTTTGTCTCGTTACAAACCATGCCTAACAGTCTACCTAACAGTTATAAAGGACATTGAATTAATCGGAGAGTGTTGGCGCAAATTGGTATGTTTGACGGTTATACGAAGGTTTACCCTAACACGGTTTACACAGCCAACACATATCACTATGTAGATGATCCATTGCCACAAGTGGCCATGTTGGCTGGGAGAGAGACACAGGTTACAACTTGAATTCTTTATTTTCTCTAACGTTTCCGGCTCTGACGATGGGCTGTCTGTAGAAAAAAAAAAAAAAAAAAAAGTGGTGATGGGGTTACAGACGGCTGCTTCTCACACCTTCATGAGGAGAAGGTGTCCTTAGGCTCAATAAAATCGTCTGGAGATTGAATGGGTTAATACGGAATATGCATTTTGATACCTTTTATATAAGTGAAATAGGATGGCGCAAAATAAGCTACCCCCCCCTTCAAAAAAAAAAAAAAAAAAGACAACAGCATGTGTAAAATCCGACTATAATATAAATGTTTACTGATAGGTTTCACCAATGTATGAGAGAGATGTAAGGAAATATTATTCACCTCTTTCGCCCGTATTCTCGTCTACTGAGGAAGCCCTTTACGCCTCTTTTTTGCCGATTTATTTTGGGATGTGGCTCGTTAATATCGTTTATACTTTACTTATGCGTAGTATGGCGATATCCGAAGGATTTATGTAGCACAGAAAAGGACATTAAGTTGTAATGAGTAAGATATATCCCTTGGGAAAAGAGTTATGGATCTTCTCCAAATTACAAAAATACCGGCCTATATGTAAGCTCATTTACCTGATGCATGTAAGCCGTTGATCCAGGATGCACTCAAAGCAAAAGAATAACTACAAAGATTCTTGTATTTATTTCACTGCCAACCAAATGAAGATAGGTAAATTAGAGCAATTTTTACATGTATTTTGGTAGAAATACTAGACATGGAGGATTTGGTGTACAGGATCCTACCTCACCCTATCTCAGGGTAGGATGATGATGATGATAATGATGATGATGATGATGGTGATGATGGATATGAAAATTTCAGTCAGTCCGCAAGAGTTCGTTCACCTTAATTTGACCCAGATATTTTCATATCGCAACTTATCACGTAGCTCAGTGGCAACAAAAGACAACACTAAGGCTCTACTGTACATTCTTTCCACATGACGTCTTCATGACTGGTATCATATAGTCTTCTATCAGATGTCAGTATTCAGAGCAGAGAGAGATGGTAATTTTAGGCAAAGTTAAAGTGAACAGAGTGTAGCACCATTTAAAAATCATAATTACCTTGGATTTCCTTGTAACTATTATATGTGATCAAATTATTCGTAGCATAATACACACTCATTTTCTTGGCTTTAACACAGTTCAGGAGAGGCAGTGTTTTTTTTCACGCTATTACAGGTAAATTTTATTGCTGAAAACCATAAATAAGAAATCATTGGTAAAAGCATCAAGAGTGTGTTGGGAAATCATCAACTTTAAAATCCGGACCTGCCAACTTAACGAGGCTTTTCTCTGTTTACACACACGAAGGTAAACTGAAGGATGAACTGCTAAGGAAAATATCCTTAATCATACAGAACGTTTTTCACACACATAACCTTCCACCTACACACTCTTCCACATTGCAATTGATCAAAGGAGGCACAGCTTAAAGATAATTTACACTAAACTTGCAGTCCTTGCAGATCCTACGAAAGCCTAAAGGATCCAGCTCCTTGAACCCCCCACTTTTAGTCACCTCCCATGATACGCTGGGAATACGTTGGTAATTTTGTATCTTCCCTATCCAAGACATAGGGATGAAGTCCACTTCACACACCCACTGACCGTAGTGGATCCAGAGTAAAAAAATACACGGTTTCCAAACATTCATCACACCACCCTGGATCCAGGCAAGTTATAACTAAAGCCCATATTCTGATAGGTTAGAGAAGCTCTCAAACACCTTTTCTAAAACGATTTATTTTGGTTATTACATTATACTTTCCTCCTGCGCTTCATATAAATCCTCCTACTATCTCCACACTTTACATAAACAGAAGAGAAAAAGGTATTAACCAGTTATATCAAAGGATAAATAGCTAAGGAAGAGGTGATAGGGAATTTCCTTAACCGACGAGAATAGACATGTAAGACTCGATGGTGTGGTGGAGACGGAGTGCACATTTAAATATGTGTGTGTGAAGCAATGGCTGGCTGCCACAATTATTAGACCCAAAGATTGAAGTTCTTTTCCTAGTGAATATACATCTACTTCAGCCCAAACTTGGCCGTCTTTAGGTAAAACTTTAGCTTCTTCACAACGAACACAGTTACAGTATGTAGATAAAATTAACTCATTTTATCCATTTAATTGTAAAATAAAGGCACAGTGTCTGAATGGGTTATTGTCTCACCTGGGTAGGAAGGACTGGATAGGGATACACAAACGCACTTACGATCAATTCCTTGTCGTAACCCAGGTTTTGATATGCAGGAAGGACTAAGAGACTGTAGAATCTTCTCTGTCTTTGTCGGACTTCATAAATAAATCAAAGTTAATAGACGAAAATTAGAGCAGGTTATAACTCTTTTCTGGTGGTGAATCAAGAAAAAGAGGGGCAAATCTTTCCTTATCTTGAGTAGTTCTTCGTGTAAAAGCATATGCCAGTTACAACAGTGAATCGGCCGTAAATATGTCTGAAAATCTTACTGCTGGGTCTAAAAAACAGTGGTGTTGGGAAAACTGTGGCCATATCCGTCTCGCAGTATAAATCGCACCAGTCCTTGGGGAACTTGGCTTACGCGGCTTGACGTGGCAGTGTCCTGCAAACGAGGTTTGATCCTGCCATTTGTGGAATAATGTGGATCCAGCGGTAGATGGAGGCCACGCTGGCTCAAGTCTTGAATGAGATATACCGCACAGACACCCCACCCAGCCACATCAACACGAGCAACGAGCGATCACCCATAACCAAGCTGCTATTGGACAGTCTTCGCTACATTGTGATACTCTGCCAGACAAAAATTTAGATGGTGCTTTAATAATTACACAAACGTGTGATAGCAGAAATAAGGCCACATTCTTCACTCTTAAACTAGAGTGAACTGTCATAAACACGCTCCATTACATAATTGAAAACTTCTTTCTTATTTAGAAGGAAAAATTCAGTTATTTAACTTATAAAATCCCATGGAAGGAGGTTAAGCTGAGAAAATTAGAAATTCAGCACGATTTTTAACAATTTCACTGCTGCTGCTTCAAGCCATGCCAACTGACGTCATGGTTTCCTTATCTGTCTAGATATGTGGTATACTTAATTCCCATTACGCATAACACCTCTCTCTCTCTCTCTCTCTCTCTCTCTCTCTCTCTCTCTCTCTCTCTCTCTCTCTCTCTCTCCATGCATTCTGTATAGCAGAACTTCACATCAGCAGTCTTCAGTATGTGTCATGGGCACTGTTTTTCTCTCTCCTTTTTTTTTTTTTTTTTATTCATTTGTTTATCTTGTAGTGTTATTCCGCATCAACTCGTGACCCCGAGGTAACACTATTTGAGTTTCAGTGTCAGGTAAGTGATTACACACAGGAAAGGAGATCAAGCATTGACATATGAGCAAAATCCGAGTCAGAATGTATTCTCTGAAACGAAGGATGGCAATTTAATACCGGTCATAGGAAGAGAAGCAAATCAGAGCCCCATGGGATCACAGTCCGTCACGTAGCCATTGAGTCAAGAGGAGTACTACTTGCCTACTTTGCTACACAGGCTTTATTTATTTACAAATTTGTAGCCCATTACAAACATTAGCGGTATTGAATGAACTTGATAGGGTTGGACGGTTTCTTTGGAGCAAATTAGAGCACAAGGTTTTGATGAATACATGTTGCTTTGTGTTTTCATACACAACGTCATAATTATGCATGACCTGCTGCTGCTGACGTGAAGACAGAAATTGTCTGTTGTTGTGTCCATAGAGAAGACCCACCCTGTTGCTCCTGATAATATTAAGTAGAATTAAGAACAAGAAAACTTGAGGCGAAAGTTTTTCCGCGACTGTAACATCAAGCGCAAAGCAGAGCAATTCCACACCTGCAGACAAGTGTTACCATAAGCCTGTCTCGAGGCCATCAGGTAAGGGGAAATAATTCAGATGTGAAGATTTTACCTGCAGAAAACTGATGTGTTTGCATGAGCCTGTCCCTGCATGAATCCTATCACTTTTATATACGATGACCAATATATTTTTTTCCTGCCACAGGCATATATCTTATTCCGGTTCTTGAGCTCCTCTCATAGTGAATGGGGTAAACAAGATTCTGAAGCTAAAAAAAAAATGAGATTTTGTAGATAATATTTTATCAGTTCTTCTCATCTCTACGACAAACCTTAGGTTATTTGAATGTTGGTGATAATATGAGGCTCACTGTTGTTGCTGTATGATGCCTGATTATTAAATGTAGGAATATGCTGTGATTTATTTATGTTGCATGATTCATTCACTCAGATGTCAGTAATACCCACATAGAATTGTCCAGTTAACATTTTTTTTTTCCCGACGAGTCCAGATATATTTACTATCTGTTGCTAGACGCGTCAGTCCTATTATGGGTGGCCACAAACATATCGCATCCGTGTTACCCAATCCCCCGCCATTTCACTGCCCTCCCCTCGCTCTCACGCCCCTCTTTCGTATATCGCTCCACCCATCCCAGCATCTCATCCTGTCTCCCCCTCCCTCTTCCCCCCCTCCACCTCACATACACTCTCTTCATTAATCTCTCGCTCTCCAGGCTCTCCACATGGCCAAACCACCACAATGTATTTCTCCTAACGCTTTCTATCACATCCGCATCGACTGTACATCAGAGCTCTCTTTCACTTTCTCATTTCTCAGTCAGTCTCTCCCCGTAGCTCAACATGCTCCCCTCAAACAACTCATTTCCACTGCTTTCACTCTTGAATTGTGTAATTCCAACAAAGTCCAAACTTCACTTCAATACGTTAGAGTTGGAATCAAAATACTATCATGCAGGGACTTTTTTACTTCCATGCCAACTTCCCATCTTTTTTATTACTGCTCTCAAAGAACCAGCAACCTTTCTTCCTTGTTGCGCCCTTTCTAGCACTTCATTCTCCAAGTTTCCATCCTTACTCATCGCACTACCCAGGTACTTAAATGCACTCACATTATCCATTTCCTTATCATCCAACCTCACTGTACATTCACTGACATTATTTCTCTCGAAGAACCTAACTTTACTCTTCCCTACTTTCACCTTTAGATTCCGTTTCTAACACTTTGTCCCAAACTCATTCACTAAGTCTTGCAATTCCCCTTCTTCACTTAACAATACAGTATCGGCTGCAAACAACATTACAGGAAGCTTCCAAACACTGCCCTCTCTCATCAGGGCCACTCCAACATCCACTGACATACTGTATCTCTTTTATAACCACATCCATATACAGATTGAAAATCCAAGGAAACATAACTCATCCCTGTTTCAAACCAACATTCAGAAAGAAAAATTCACTCGGTTCGCTATCCGCAAGCAATGCAGCCTTAGCACCCTCATACACACTCTTCACGGCATTCAACAACTTCCCATTTACTCCATATATTCTTCATATTTTCCACATTTCTTGTCTGTCCACAGACATATACTTTCTCAAAATCCATGATGGCCGCATACAACTTCTTTCCCTTATCTTGAAACTTTTCCACTAAAGACCTACGAATGAATATCTGATCTACACAACCCCTTCCCATCCTAAAACCTCCCTGTTCTTCACCCAACTACTTCCTGTTTTTTTTTTTTTCCTCTAACTCTGTCATTAAGTATCCTACCATATACTTTTCCTATTACACACGGAAGACAAATGCCCCATTGATTATCGCAAACTTCTTTTTCATCTTTTCCTTTGTACAGGGGAATAATTGCACCTAATTTCCAATCCTCCAGCACACTACCTTCTTCCCAGCCCAATTTGCACATCTTCCATATCCATTCTACTAGTACCTCTCCCCATGCTTTAGCTTTTCACCACACACTCCGTCATTTCCTGGGGCTTCCACCATTTTGACTTCCTTCATTGCTTCCACTACTTCCATCCTACTAATATCTTCCTCCCTTCTCATCTCCCTCCTTCTCCCAGCCATTCCCCAGACTCTTATACTCGCATTACTTTCATTATGTGTGTTTAATGTGTTCTCTCCATCCGCTCACTTTTTCTCCCTTCTCCACGATCAGCCTACCATTTTATCCTTCACTCCCTTACTAACTTCTTTTTCACCCAGTCTAACTCAACCTCTTTCCAAAACATTTTCTTGCATTCCCTCCACTAAGATTCCTTCCAAATTCCTTATCCACTCTCTTCTTACTCTCTCTTTTGAATCTTTTCACCTCTCTCTTCCTTTCGACATATAACTGTCTCTTCCGTCTCTCAGTTTCCTCTGTACTTATTATTTAGTGTAATTATGATGTATCTTTTTGCTGTTCCAGACGATTTAATAAAGCTTAAGAATTTTCCTTTGTAACGAAGATTATAGCAAATGTTAATACTGTGTTCCAGATCTTCATTAAAATTCGCGTTTATGGACAATTATTTGGTTTTATTTCAAAGTATCGTCAAAAAACAGCAAAAGTTTGTAGAGAACAGAAGTTATGAGGGTGAGGCTGTCTTTTTTTTCATTCTAGGCATCAGACTGGTTTTTCATCTTAGGAGTTTCCTTAGTACTGAAGAGGTTATTAAATGACATCTAGCCTCTCTAGTTCTAATTGTTTCTTCAAAGCTGAGCAAAGCCGTTGAGAGATAACGAAAAATACATAAATTAATAAATAAAAAGAAAAATGAAAACGAAAGAAGAAGCATTCATACTGCAGAAGTTAGCAATGTAAATAAGTCTAAGGCCGGTATTCTTGTAAGTTAAGGAAGCTCTCTAATACATTCTCCTCAGCGATTTAGTTTGTTTATTACTCCTTCCTTCTTGTGCGTAATGTAAATACTTTCATTATCGGCATGCTATGCTTAAATAGCTTACAAAATTTTATTAACTAGACGTATCCAAAAATAAATAAGTAAGCACGAGTTGTTAGGAAGCTTCCTTAACTGACGAGAGTACGAGCCTAAGAGCTGTATTCTCGTCATCTCAGGTGGCTTTATAACAGCTTTCCCTTACTATATTTATTTCTTTCTATATCTCTTTTTCTAAATCATAACACGTTGATATTACCTTCCATATTGTTTACGTAATAGAGACATTAAAAATGTATTGACAACATATGGGTGAATATGAAGGAGACACGCAGGTAAATAAACTGAGGAATAGGTAAGTGAGGTTATGAAATAGCGTGTATTTGCTATATTCCTTTCACTTTAACTTGGACCAGATTTTTAACTCCTTTTGCAGAATAATTAACTTAAGTCACAGGTAGAAAAAGACAATACAGTGGCCATGCACCCTATCCGTAGCACTGAATTGTTCCTAGTGTCATGTTTCTCGTGTCAATCTTTTGTTACAAGTCAACATTCTAGATGGAGGTATGGAATAATAGGCGAGGTCAAAATAAAAAGTATGTTCTAGTTGCATCAGCGTGATTACACACACACACACACACACACACACTTACCTTCCTGTGTGTGTCTCTACCAAACCCCGACTTTCCCCGCTGCAGCTGCTCCTGAGAGTGAATCTGGCTGAGTGTGACCTGTTATTTATACAGTAGGCAGCGACACGTGGTCTTCCCTCCCCTGCATCCAGTGACACACACACACACACACACACACACACACACACACACACACACACACACACACACACACACACACACACACACACACACACACACACACACATCGATGTTATGCTGCGCCAGTCATTTTATTCATGATAATGAAGGTGATGGTGATGTGGTGTCACTGCAGCAGATATACCTAATAAGGATCAACATTTCTGAATATCGCGCGTCTGCCAAGAGAGAGAGAGAGAGAGAGAGAGAGAGAGAGAGAGAGCATTATAGTCCACGATTAGCGTCATTTCTATTTGCAATATATTCGCCTCTGACCTAATTCCCTATCTCCTGAGAGAAGAATGACGGATTACACAAATGAAAATGAAGCTGCAGTCCACCGGGATCAAGTCCAGATGAACCTGAATACCACAACAGCAACAATGACACCGGTGAAAACAATAACATCAACATCAATAACAACATCAACAACAATAACATCAGCAGCAACATACATATTAACAACATAAACAACATAAAGATCAAGAACATTAACAACAACAACAACAATAGCAACAACAACAACAATCAACATTAATTACACCTGTAAAATATTTTACTTTCCATTAACACCTTTACCTCGCCGATTTTTTTTTTTTTTTTTTTTTTTACGTTTTTGGAGATTCATTTTTGCTGCGTCCAGGCGATTGTATTCCATATGGCCAAGCTGTCTGCCAGGTAAGGTGTTAATGAAGGCTGTAACCAACCACTAGCGTCGAAAATGGTCTCTCAGGGTAAATAAAACCAAGAGGATATGGGAAAATATGAAAAAAAGTCATGACAGAGATTGATGTAACAGATAGTTTGTATTTTTCCCTGATTTAGTCCAGGGAAAGAATTTATAACATTTTTTCCCCCAAAGAAATTAAGCATTTGTGTGCAAGGTCCCAGTAAATAAAACCGTGTGGATATGGGGATATATATATATATATATATATATATATATATATATATATATATATATATATATATATATATATATATATATGTATATGGTTGGGGAATGGCTGGGAGAAGAAGAGATGAGAGGAGGGAGGAAGAGATCAGTAGGGCGGATATAGTGGAAGCAATGAAGAAGATCAAGATGGGAAGGCCCCAGGAAATGATCGAGTGTGTGGTGAAATGCTGAGGTACGGGGGTGAGATTGTAGTGGAGTGGATATGAAAGTTATGTAGATTGGCTTGGGAAGAGGGAATAGTTCCGGAGGATTGGAAATCAGGTATAATTGTTCCTTTATACAAAGGAAAAGGGGAGAGAGAGAAGTATGTGGTAACCATAGGGGCATTTGCCTTCTTAGTGTGACTGGAAAAATATGCGGCAGAATACTCATTGATAGGGTTAGGCATATAACAGAGGAGCTAGTTGGAGACGAACAAGGGGAATTTAGGAAGGGAAAAGGGTGTGTAGATCAGATATTTGTTTTAAGAAGTTTAGTGGAGAAGTATCTAGAGAAGGGAAAGAAAGTGTATGCTGCCTCCATGGACTTGGAGAAAGCTTATGACAGAATAGATAGACAAGGTATTTGAAAGGTATTGAGAATATATGGAGTGGAGGGGAAATTGTTGAGTGCTGTGAAGAGTATGTACGAAGGAGCTAGGGCTACGCTGAGTGAGTTCTTTTTTTCTCAATGTGGGACTGAAACAGCGTTGTGTGATGTCTCCATGGCTGTTTAATATATACATGGATGGGGTTGTAAAGGAGGTGCAAGGTAGGGCAGTGGATGTGGGGGTGCCTCTAATGAATGAGGGTGAGATTTGGAAGATTCCGGTGTTGTTGTTTGCTGATGATACAGTATTGTTGAGTGAAGATGAATGAGAGTTGCAAGGTTTGGTGAATGAATTTGGGGCAGTGTGTAGGAAGAGGAATCTGAAAGTTAATGTAAACAAGAGTAAAGTTATGGTGTTTGAGAGGAATGAAGTCACAGAATGCATGGTGAGGTTGGATGGCGAGGATATGGAGAATGTGAGTACATTCAAGTACTCGGGTAGTGTGATGAGTAAGGATGGAACTTTGGGGGATGAAGTGCGTGAAAGGGTACAGCAGGGAAGGAAGGTTGTTGGTTCACTGAAAACAGTGATGAGAAATAGGGAGGTGAGTATGGAGGTTAAGAAGTCACTGCATGATAGTATTGTGATCCCTACCTTGACGTATGGAAGCGAGACATGGACCTTGTAAGAAGGGAACAAGTCAAGAGTGAGAGCAGTGGAAATGAGTCACTTGAGAGGAGCATGTGGAGTGACATGGAGAGAGAGGTTGACGAATGAAGAAGTGAAAGAACGTTGTGGGGTGGATATGGATGTGGTTGAAAAGATTAGGAGAAATACACTGAGGTGGTTTGGACATGTGGAGAGAACGGAGAATGAAAGACTACGAGGGTGTATGTAGGTGAGGTGGAGGAAGAGAGAGGGAGGGGAAGACCAAGGATGAGGTGGAGGGATGGAATTGAGAGGTCTATTAGGAAGGGGGGGGTGAGTTGGGGAGAGGGTAGTCAAATGGTGGGTGACAGAGCGACTTGAAGGCGTTTTGTCTGCGGCCACCCTTTGCAGGATTAGGGCGTCGGGCTACAGATAGATAGATAGATAGATAGATCATCATCATCATCATCACCATCATCATCATCATCATCCATTCATCCACCATCCAATCCTATGTTGCCCCATGAGGAGCGCAGGAGTCCAGGCTAGGCAAGATGATCCTGCCATTTAAGATGAGAGTGACCAGTCTCACTCATCCCTGAGTGGCATTACGTGAGCAATAAACCCCAACCATCCCTTGGATATAAACCTGCACTGACTCAGTCCAATTGGAGCGCCTTGTTTTACTCACTAAACTACCAGGCGCCATAATTTGGTTATTTGGATATCACCCAGCGTAGTAAATGGTTTCCTGGTGTTCAGGAATCCATTTGGCTTGTCACTCAGTGTGGAGTCACCCATAGGTAGAAGAAAAAGGAAGAATGAAGGAAAGAAAGACAAAAGAGGGAGTGTAAAGTCACCCGCAGGCGGAAGGATGAGGAACGAATGAATGAAAGACAGGCAGAAGAGGAAGGAAAGAAGAAAGGGAAAATACCCAAAGCAATACTACATCGAGTCAGTGGATGGCGAGTGCCCCGCCTACCACAGGGTAATAATAATAATTATAATAATAATAATAATAATAATTCACGGATCATTTATACTTGGCAGCCGTAATGATGAAAATATACATACTGTATTATGACATTATTAAAAGCCGAGCACTGCCTTAAAAGTAAATGTAACAGCCGATTTTTTTTGGAAAAAGTGATAATAACTATATTTATGAGAGAGAGAGAGAGAGAGATTGGTGGAGACGTTGTTAGCTAGTGTTGGTTAATCATTCGGACAATGGCTGGAATTGGGATATTTTTATAAGGATCAGTTCTTGCTGTAATTGGTAGTAACTTGTTGCTGGTACGGATGGCGTCAGGTGGTGTTGGGGCGGGAAGAGGAGCAAGTTGCGGTGACGAGAGTGGTTCAGGAGTTTGAATCTAATCTATACGTGAACTTTTCAGTATATAAAACTGACTTAATCTATTCCTCTCAACTTCAGAAGATGGTGTTACGTCATACCTCTTTGAAGGAGGACTACAGAAAACATAACCGACTTTAATTAATCGTCATTCAGTATGGGAAAACCAAAGAGAATTTTGAAGACTGACCTTCGATTCTGCAAATATAAGATATTTTGATATATCAATTGCAAGTACCATAAGATGACCTCCATGACATATTACGAGCTGAGGTAAATGTACCTTTTACTTTGTGAAGCAGAAGACGTTACTAATTTAATTGCTATTCCTCCCATTTGTTTTCTGTATTATTCTATTTTCATGATGGTAATCAGTTATTTTCTGTTGATTTTTTCCCCTTGTTTTTATCACGTTCCCTATGCCGCATCACCCACTGACTTGCTAAAACTTACTCTATTCTTGGTTAAGTTAGGTTAGGTTAATTTGCTAGGTTAAGTTAGGATAAGTATCTAGGTCAAGTTAAGTTATATTAAATTAGGTTAAGTTAAAATGAAAGGTTAGGAAGAGGAACTAAAATGCGACAGAGACATTTTTTGGAAGTATCCGCCGTTGCACTGGAGAAACAGTCGATACAGAGGAAGGAACTTGGCTAAAAACATTAGGGAAAGAACTATAACGTGAAACGTTCATTTACCATCCTAAAAATAACCAGAAAAATATAAAAGACTATCAGGAAGAAGTGATTTGGTAGGGTGCTTCTGTTGCTTCAGGGGAAGGGTATGTTTACCTGGCATTACAAATGTTCTTCACAGTCAATACCAACCATCTCAGCAAGATAAAAGCCGTAGAGCTCAATGAGAAATATGTCTTACTAAGCTGTTTTGATATATTTTTGGTAAGTATACACGCGATTAAAAAGAACTGGTGCATGCATACGATGTTTATTACAAAAAGCTCTGTGATCCTCCCCCACGTTTGTAAACCTGCTTTGATGTGGTCAAAACACTGGCTTGTTACACTTGCTATAGTTTTTTTTTTTTTTTTAACCTTATCTTGGCCTAAATTTTCGTCTTTTGTGCCACATTTGAAACAGCTAATACGCTAAAAAAAAAAGGACAATACTGCACTCCACATGCTTTTCACAACACTTCTTCGTGACCAGCATCATACTCTCGTGCAAATTGATTCTTACGATTCAACATTTAAGATGGAAGGATGGCAATTTTAGATCAGTTTTGAGTAAAACAGGCACAGTAAGTATTGTCATCGCATGCGCATCCATAATGATAACATTTCAATCTACCTGTGACATCCCGAGTTATACTGATCACATTGGATATCATCTAATCCCTCCTATGTGATGTCTTTATCCTTTGTATATTATGTTGCAGGCAAATTGCGATATCATCCAATTACTTGCACTTTTATCTCCAAGCTATTCATGCTTCATTGGTCACTGCTCTTCTGAAATATCTATTTGTATCCATCCTCCCTTTCTAATACAGGACTTACCGATGCACGTATTCTCGCTCAGTAAGATGGCTCCGCATCACCTCCTCCTCATCGATTTATTGCTGGATCTGACTGGTTAAAATAATTTGTACCTTACCAATGCAGAGTATGGCAATATTAGAATCATTTTTGCTGCACAAAAGACGTTAGAAACGTACAAAAAGCAAAATAAATCGCACAGGAAAAGGTGTTAGGGAGCTTCCATAATCAACGAGAATACGGGTCGAGTCATTCATGTGTGCAATACGTGAACTGTGTCTTCCTCAATCTGCATTTCCTCTACCTATGACCCCCAGTCTTTTCAACGTAGGTTCTTACTGCAGGCATCTATATCTATCTATCTATCTATCTATCTATATATATATATATATATATATATACATACACAGGAGAGAGAGAGAGAGAGAGAGAGAGAGAGAGAGAGAGAGAGAGAGAGAGAGTCTTACTATTGTACAGATTATAGATCAGTCCACTGACATACGGCTGGACGAGTGTAAGACACATCTCAACGTTCTGGGTGTCCTCAACGCCGGCCTCTGAGCACTGACTCACTCTGTGTAGCAGTCTGTCAGCAGCTCTCGAGACCCGAGGCGGGCCGCGGGTGGAGGGAGACTCAACACTACATAGTTCATTCATAGTCAGACTCCCATTTACAAAGTCTAATATCTCTACCTTTCAACTCAGTACAGCTATCTCGATAAATCAAGACCTATCTACGATCAGTGAATTGGGACAGAACAACTTTGCCTCATTAATGCTAGTAAAACTAAATACATACAATTACTAATAGACAGATATTGCCAGATTCGTATATTACCTTCAGTACTACTAATATTCCCATCTCCAAATATTTTGAAATTCTCAGCGTCTCACTTAACAATGCCCTCAGCTGGACCTCTCATGTTAGATCACTTGCTAAAACTGCCTCAGAGAAACTTAGATTATTGTAAGGAGTCCGTAATTTCTTCACTGACGAGCAGTTAGCTATAATTTATAAGTCATGTGCACTCTCAGCTTGAATATTGCTCACCCTTGTGGAATGGATGTGGAGAGGTTGCATTCAAACAACTAGACAAAATTCAGAACAAAGCTGTTAGAATTATTTATAATCCTGCCATTAGAAATAAACTACCTCCCCTACAAGCAAGAAGGAATGTTGCCTCCCTTGCATTATGTTACAGATATTTTTGTGGTAAATGCCAGACGAAGTTGCTTCCATGGTGCCACCTCTCCATGCCTTCCCTCGTGCTACATGGGCATATGGTAGTGCTCATGACTGGCATGTCACTCAGCCATATTGCAGAACTTCTGCCTATCAGAATTCTTTTATTCCCCGAACTGCATTTCTCTGGAACTCGCTCCTTCAGAGTTATTTCCCTCCAAACTTCAACCTACAGCTGTTCAAGTCTAACTGTTACAGATATTTTATGAACAGCAGACACCAGGAATGTGGTGTATGGAATATTTTTTTATTCATTTGTTTCTCCTTCCTCTGTTCTGTTAAAAAAAAAAAAAAAAAAAAAAAAAAAACTGTAAAGCGCGAGCAGCAAGATTGTTGATAAGGAAGCTAAAATCTTGAAAAGACATCAAGATGATACTTCTCAGAGTCAAGCTGTATCAGGTGGCAAGGAAAAACGTAGCCAGCTCCATACCTGCCAGACGTCTATTCGAGATTTCTTTGAAAGAACAAATCGCAAGTAGACTTAGGCTTATACTTAGAGACTCTGTAGATGAGAGACAGTCTTCTCGATATTTGAAATATTATGATAGTCTATATGTTTTGACATTCATACGGTATATTGTTGCAAATGTTTAAATTATGAAATTATACTGTCCCTCGTTATATCAATAGTACTTTCGGCCCTGTGATAGGACGAAATCATATTAGTCAAACATGGTTTTTGGTGATGGCATTATTAGGCTAATTTAATGGTACGCAAGTTCTGTGTTGTAATACATATATGTAACACACACTGTACACACACATACACGAGGTTTGAAGGGGTTATCTACAGAACAAAAACACAGTATTTTATTTCTGCATTCAATTTCAAGCTTCGAACTGAACTCAGTGGCTGAAGCACTGAAATGAAGTTGACTTCGGACAGATCAGCTGAACATGATGATGATGCTGGTATTGAAGGAAGTCGAAGTACAGCAGGCACTTTCCAAAGTTCACAATGTGGTTCCTTACCTGCGCTTACTGCCAGTCACGTTCCTGAGCCTAAGAGTGAGGTACTAGACGCTTGGACAGCAACAACGATGCTGCCCACTCCCACTGCCTTGACTACCACACTCTCTCATAGGCTACATATCCCATTGGATCCCAGGGGTGCTGGGCGAAGCATTGCACTTGGAGGGTACTAAGCGTACCGCCCTCCACCTATCAGCTCATAGTCGCGGAGCTCATAGGTCCCTACCCGGGGGTTCCCTACTTTATAGAGACTTGAAAAATCCCAGTTCTGTCCAATACTCGGGACAATGGGCTCCAATGGGTTAAGTGAATGCCTGGAGTTTCATGGGTGCAGGAATCGTATTTTCAGACTGATAATATGCCTATTCTGATATGGATATTGGCGTGTGGGTTGGGAAATCAAACACTGACAAGGAGAAATAAGATTTGCTAATGAAAACATGGCGTCCTGGACGGAGTTATCAACTGCCATATGCGTCTAGAAGTGGTAAAAAAAAAAGAAAAAAAAAAAGGTATTTGTCACAGAAGCATCTTGATGATTATCAACTGCCATATGCTTCTAGAAGTGGTGAAATAAGATGTTTGTCACAGAAGGATCTTGATGATTATCCCAGGTCAGCATTTCCACATGCAAAATCGGGTCTGTATTGCAAAATTTGTGTAGCTATTTCTAAGACGGAGGAAGGTAGGGGAAAGCATGAACTGCGATCTTTAGTTACAAAAGCATTAACTATGTATGACAGACTGAGCTGGTCTGATGGGTATCTTAAGGATCATAGCAAACTCTCATATCAGACTAACCAAATTAAAGCTGAAGAGTTTTTAAAGGGAGTGTCTAATGTAGCACTAAGTGTTACCTCACTGCTGGATGATGATCACAAACGACAAATTGAGGAAAACCGCAAAGGCATTGAAGAAATAGTTCATGCTATTACTGTAGGTCGTCAATGACAAGCTCTGAGAGCCCATACAGGAAGTGGCAAAATTTTAGATTCCTCTGTTGATGAATCATCTGAAACTAGTTTAGGTTGGCCAATGCCTAATGATGGAAACTTTCGTGAATTATTGAGGTATGCAGTTGCTTGGGGTGACCATGCTCTTGAACAACACCTGAAAAATGCCAGCAAACATGCAACATACATCAGTCACAGAACACAGAATGATTTAATTGAGTGTATTGACAAATACATATCTGAAAAACTAACAGGCAGAATCACAATGCCAAATATTTTAGCAATTATTGCAGACGAGAGTACTGACAGTCAAAGAAAATTACAGCTCTCCATTAGTGTACGCTAAATAGATGGCAATAAAATCAAAGAAGATTTCATTGGTTTCTATGAGATCAGTGACTTGACTGGACGCGGTGTTGCCGAAACAATCTCAGAAAAATTAACCATAAACAAACTAGACTCTTTCTACCTGACAGGTCATGGTTACGATGGCGCAAGTGCCGGAGTGGAGATTTAAGGGATGTCAAGCCATCATCATGGAACACAGCCCTTCAGCAGTTTATGTTCACTGTGCAGCACATGCTCTAAATCTGGTCATCTCTAAATCAAGTCAGGTTGCTGAGATTCGTGTCTATTGGAATGATGTTACTGAGATAGTTAACTTCTTTCATGTCTCTCCACAACGAATAAATGTTTTGGGGTGAACTTGTAAAGAAAGACTCAGCAAATGAGCAGCCCAGGCAAGTGAGACTCAAACAGTTCAGTGATACTAGATGGTTGGAAAGACATGATGCGATTATGACATTTAAAAAGATGTTGCCATATTTTCTTAAAGCACTAGAGGAAATAGCAACTTGGAAATCACCAAATAATGCGAGAAGTTTAAGAATATTGATTTTGAATTTTTAACTGCTTTGTGCATATTAGAAGCTGTTCTTAAACAAAACCTCTCTCTCAACAACTTCAGCGGCACAAACTGATATGCGTGAATGCTCAACCCAGATCACAGTGACAGAGCAAAGTGTTACATAAATGCGAAATCAGGTGAGGTGCCTCAAAAAATCGTTTTGAATCTGTCACAGAAATTTCAGACAACCTAAATATTAAAATTAAAATGCCCAGACAAGCCATCAACTAGCGATGCAGATCCAACCCCCCATCTTGTAGTGCAAAGCAATACTATAAGAGAACCATATTTTTACCATTTTTAGATTTTCATATAGCTCCATTTCATGAACGTTCACTAATTACCACAGTGTGGCTCGGTCATTATGCTGACTGGTGCTTGGTTATTTTAGTTGCACCACATTCCAGGATCTGATGCCTGGACTGAATATGTAAAAACATTTTGTCCCTGACCATGTGACAGATGTTGAGGACTAAGCAGTTGAATATAAACTATGGAGAGGAAGGTGGCACTTGAAAAAGACTTACTTCCACTCTGTCTATGACACTCTAGAGAAATGTTCTGAGAATTACCCAGTGATGAAAATCCTGAAGCAAATATATACGTCCCTACATGTTTCTTCTGCATCTGCCGAAGGAAGCTTTCCAACCCTCAAATATGCAAAGAGTTAAAGAAGGCCGACAATGGGACAAGATCGATTAAATGGTCTTGGTAAGTTGCACATTCACCGTGCCATGTCAGATGATTACCAGAGAATGATTTCATAAGTAATAGATATATTTTCTCGAAAGGTTAAGAGGCGAGTTGACTTTCTCCTGTAATGAATTGTTTTTTTTAGTATAGGTATAATTTAAGAGGTATGCATAAACAATAAAGCATTATAGTAATTAATTTCATTGCCATTACTACTGAACAATAAAGCATTATAGTAATTAATTTCATTGCCATTACTACTAAACAATAAAGCATTATAGTAATTAATTTCATTGCCATTACTACTAAACAATAAAGCATTATAGTAATTAATTTCATTGCCATTACTACTAAACAATAAAGCATTATAGTAATTAATATCATTGCCATTACTACTGATCAAGTTAATTAACTTTGTACCATTTCAATAAACGTTTGATTGAACTCATTTTCCAAGTGTCAAGTATTTTCTTCCATTGCTAGAAATCGATCCAAGTTACTTATACAAGTGACTGAATTGTATAAGATTTTGATGATCCGATGATTATATATATATATATATATATATATATATATATATATATATATATATATATATATATATATATATATATATATATATATATATATATATATATATATATATATATATATATATATATATATATTGTTACATAGCCTATGATTTCATCATCCCTTGTATAATTCTAACTTATGATACAGTTTTGTTCATGATTGCATCATCCTTTGTATGATCTTAATGTACAGTATGCTACATGTTTGTTCACGATTCGCCACGTGGCTTCCATAGTGACCAGGCTTGCGTGTTCTACCTCACTCCCCCTTCTCCCCCTCATAGTAGAGTAAGTCATTCTTTCTGTTGTTCAGAGCAGGATTGTCAACTCTTCGTCCTCTATGCCTTCATTTGCGCGTCCTTCTTACAAGTTGAATCAAGCTCTGCCAGCCCCCTTTATAATGAGCTCAGTCTCTGCATTAGTTGCCACTTAGAGCTACTCCTCATTCTGTTCACATCTCTGTCCTCCCCTGTACAGTATATTATTATTTTTGTGAGTGCTCAGGAAGTCTTCAGCCATCTAGCTGCTGTATAATTTGAGTATAAGTGTTATTACCATTTTTCTTGTACTGTATAGCCTAAGGCGTTAATTCGTGAGCCTGGTAAAGTTTTTATGATTCATATTGTTTCCATACTGTCAGTCAGTATTAGTAATATTTTGTATCTGTAATAATATTATATCTTGCTTTAACTGAGCATTATCCAGTTTTCTCATTTTATCAGGGCTGGCTTAGTTAAATTTGCTCTTGCTAATTTCGTGTTAATAGGGGCTATTGGAGTAAACCATATATGTAACCTGTTTTGCCATTACATTATCCTTATGAGTCCTGAATGTTTAGTTGTTAGTTTGAGCATTAAACTTTAACTTGTAATTTTACCTAAGTCTTTTGTTTTGAACCTGGAACTTTTCAGGACAGTAGTGATTTTAGTATTCTCACTTGAAGTGTTCATTATCTCTCTCTGTTCCATAACAATATATATATATATATATATATATATATATATATATATATATATATATATATATATATATATATATATAATATGTTGGTCCAGTGTAGCTGATGGCCGGTAAATGTACTCATAATATGTTAATGTTCTTGGAATATCTCAAGTAACTAAAACAGCAATACGTTTTGCATAAACAAAAACGATACTACCTTTGAACTAATATATTAGGGAATTACAGATCATTTTAACAGTAACTGTATCACTGTGAAAAAAAATTGTACAATATGCACAGAAAATAAAATGAAATATAAAACTGCGTTTTGGTTGCAACACTTTCCTAGTTGGGGATGGAGCTTTATGTATTCTCAAGGTTAAATGGGAAAGTGCCCCCCTCCCCAATCAGAAAAATCTGCGGGCGCTGCTGGTCATACTGATCATGTACGATTTTGTCGACCGCCTCCTATGTGATGTTTTTATGATCCTGTGTATATTATGTTAAAGGCAAATTGCGATATCCGCCAATTAGTTGGACTTTCATCTCTTCACTATCGATATTTCATTGGTCACTGCTCTTCTAAACTGTCTGCTTGTAGCCATCCTCCATTACAGAGGATGCACAGCACCAACTCTTTAATGCAAGACCTACTGATACAGTGAGGTACACTACATATTCTTGTTCAGTATGGAAGATCCCCAGCACCTCCTCCTCAGCGATTTATTTTTGGATCCGGGTGGTTAAAATAATTTACACCGTACTAATGCAGTGAATGGCGATATTAGAATGATTTAAGCTAAACAAAAGAAAAAAATTATATAAATCACTTAGGAAAAGGAGGTAGAGAGCTTCCTTATTTGACGAGAATACGGGTCAAGTCATTCGTGTATGCAATACGTAAACTCTGTCTTCCTCAATCTGAACTTCCTCTACGTATGACCCTTAGTCTTTTCAACACAGTTTGTTAATGCATTCATCTCGGAATGAATAGATTTTGAATCCGAGACTTCTGTTCAGATTTTATTCATGTAACGAACAACTTGTTAGTGTGTTTTTTTTTCCCTCGTGGAAAATTTCATCAGAAGTCCTTACAAATCCAGATGGTTGAAGGATCATACTGTATATTAATAATAATAATAATAATAATAATAATAATAATGATTATGATGATGATGATGATGATGAAAAGGTAATAACAGTTGTAGAAGTAGTAGTAGCAGTCCCCCCATGGGAACCACCTTGACATGGTGGGGAGCTTGTGTGCCCTCTATACTGTATATAGTGGCAAGCATCAGCACTGGGTAATCCTGCCCAGACTCAGCAGGAGGAGAGGTTTAACCATGCTGGTGGGGTCATCAGTGAGGTGTCAGACTAAGTGTTTCCAGGTCCACTTCCTTGTGGGTTGCTCTTGGATGGGTTAAGGCTACGGGAAAAAAAATCCAAACGAATAATTCGTGAGTGGGATCCCATGGAAGGCAGGGCTTGACAGACAAAGCTCCCGGCAGACTCCTGCAACCCTGCTCAGAAAATGATCGTCGTGAATCTTCACGCCACCATCAGAGGCTGAGAAGGGCCAAGCCATATGGTGGTAAGGACTGTGCATCCTCATCAACACCATATCCTTTCATTGCTCAAACCCATTTCATTTTTCATCAAAATAAAAGACCTATGGTGCCAGGATGGGGTGACAGTGACAAGTCATGGATGTGTGCACGTCCTGCACAGGCGGCATAGGCCCAGTGGTTGCTGATATGATGGAATAGGAGCAGATCATGCCTTCAGAAGCGTGCAGTGAGACTAAGCAGACGGAAATAGATGCCCAACTGCTTACCCTGACGTAGAAGGTAGCCTAAACATTTGCTGCTCCAAACCACCTAGGCAAATAACCTCGTCTGTCAAGGCATCCCACATTCTGGTTGAAAACCGAAAAGAATCCCTCTAACTGTTACTACATGGAATATACGAACCTTGCTTGATACCGGCCACATCACACGACCATGCCGTAGAATTGCCAATTATTGCCCATGAACTGGAAAGATATAAAATTGACATTCCTGCCTTGTCTGAGACTCGCCTTTCAGGAATGCAACATAATACAAGCAGGAGAGGGGTATACCTATTTCGGGAGGGGATACCCAGAGAATGTAATAAAAAAAACAAAAAAAACATGGTGTTGGCTTTGTAGCCTGAAGCAACCTACTACAGAATATCCAAGAGACACCTGTGGGTACATCAGAGAGGCTGATGTATTGGTGCATAAAACTCTCAAAAGGCCATTATCCAACACTCATATGTGCTTATGCCCCTCCATTTGATTCTGAGGACACCTTAACCCGTCACATCCCAAGCTTTTCCGCACCTCCGACATCCCCCAATCCCGAGGTATTTTCGAAAAAAATTTTTTTGGCTAAAACCTCTGCTTTTGGTGAGAAACATCAAAAATTCATAGAGAAATCGCTCACCTGAAGTTTAAAATACTCACTCCAAGTAGGAGTTCCTCCTTACCTGACTGGGGTTTCTAACATGCTGGCACCAAAGAAAACGAGTTCTATGGGAGGGTAACTATTTCACACAACTCATAAACAGTATTTATTTATTTACTTGGTACGAATTTATATGTAGTATGAGAGTATATTGGTTTTCAAGCAGTAATATAGGCATTATAAGCATTGTTTCACTCACTAACTAATCACCAAACCTGACCTTTTTTTGCCACATTACATGATCATTATTTCTGACTGTATCTTCTTCTAATGCTATGTAAGCTTTGTCCTCCACATTGTCATCGATTGGGGAATCACTCTGGCCCTGAATATCTTTACTGGCCAGGTCACTGGTAACAGGTGAATTGCTGAGACAATGGCGTGAGGGGAGGAGGAGGGAGGTTATGTAGTGTAAGGCACTGTCTCTGCTAGGCATCTTGTAGAGGAATGGAGGAAGTTGTCCCGTGTATACGTACGAAAAATCACGCGCGAAAATTGAAAATTGTGCAAGTGAAGCTTGGACGTTGTTGGAAGGACACAAGTCAAGAGTGAGAGCAGTGGAAATGAGTTATTTAAGAGGAGCCTGTGGAGTCACGTGGAGAGACAGGCTGACGAATGAGGATATAAAGGAACGTTGTGGTGTGGATGTGGATGTGATAGGAAGCGTTATGAGGAACATACTGAGGTGGTTTGGCCATGTGGAGAGGATGGAGGGTGGAAGACTGACGAAGAGAGTGTATGTGAGTGAGGTGGAGGGGGAAAGAGGGAGGGGGAGGCCGAGGATGAGATGGAGGGATGGGGTGGAGAGGTATATGAGAGAGGGGGGTGTGAGTTGGGAGCAGGGGAGTGAAATGGCGGGGGACAGGGCGACTTGGAGGCGATTTGTTTGTGGCCACCCCAAACGGGACTGAGGCGTCTGGCAATAGATAGATAGAGATAGGGACCTTGCAATTGCACGACGTACCGGTACGTCGCCGGGACTGGCAAATGCAAATCGTTGCAACGTACCCATACGTCGACGGGATGGGGCGGGTTAAAAGATTGATATTATGACTCATCGCTCAATACCACCTAATGACAGACTGATCGTGCTTGGAGATTTTAAAGCCAGGGTAGGAAAAGATAACCATCTCTGGCAAGGCATTATAGGCTGCCTTGGTGTTGGCAACATTAACAACAATGGCCATAGACTGCGTTCCTTATGCTCAGAACACAGTCTCGTAATCACCAACACCATTCTCCAACTTAAGAGTAAACACAAGGTCACATGGATGCACCCACGATCTAGACACTGGCACCTAATTGACAATGTCATTGTAAGGTAGCGAGAGCGAAGACAGGTTCTTGTATCCAGTGCTATGAGAGGTGCAGAGTGCTCAGAGGACATTAATCTTTAGTCACCAAAATGGAACTAGTTGTACACTCACAAATTAGCCACAGACCACCCACCAGGAAACTAAACTGTAGTAGTTTAAAGGATGTGGAGACTTGTAATACCTTCCACAGCATTATTAAACATCAGCCGTCTCAATGTCCACCACTTGACCCAATTAACAATGCAAAAAACCTGGATGCAGACTGGCAAAGTATTAAGACATTGCTCCAGAGCACTGCAGAAGAAACCCTAGGTTTCTCAACTCGCTGCCAAAAAGATTAGTTTGATGACACCAATGAAGGCATAAATGACCTTCTTGCAATGATGAATAAGGAACAAAACAACTAGTTGGTTCACCCTAACTCGTTAACCCTGAAAACTTAATTCCAGAATCTCATAAGTGAAACCCAGAGAAAACTGCGTGACATAAAGAACAAATGGTGGACTGGGCAAGCAAAATACCTGCAAAGACATGAATCACCAACATGGGTTCTTCAATTCCATTAAAACCATCTATATGGGCCAACCAAACTAAACATAAACCCTTTTCGATCAGCCGAAGGAGAGTTCCTGAAAGACAAGTAAGTATTTCTAAAAAGATTGGTGCAACATGTCAAAAACTTATTGAATCGAAGAAACCCAGTAGAGTACAATATCCTGGATACCATTCCAAATGCTTATCAAGTGGCAGATCTAGATGTACCACCTACATTTGCGGAAACTGTTCAGGCCATCCAATATCTAGAAAATAACAAAAGCCCTGACCCTGATGGCATACTATCTGACCTGATCAAAGTGTGTGGCCAGTTACTTCACCAGCATCTCCATAATTTCATACTGAATATCTCTAACCAAGAACAAGTTTCATCTGAATGGTTTACATCTGATACTGTAACTGTCTACAAGAAGAAAGGGACTGCCCAAGTTGTGACAACAGTAGAGGTATCTCCCTGGTTGTTAATACAAGCAGACTTGTAGCCAAGACAAAGTTATCCAGACTGACAAAACATTTGACTGAGACAAATCTTCCTCATACACAATGTGGATTTCAGAAAGAACGAGGTACATGTGACATGATCTTTGTTGCCCGACAGATACAAAAGAAATGCCACGAACAGTATCGTGACTTTTATAATGCATTCACAAGCATTTGATGGAGAACATTTACTGAAAGCTCTTTCAAAATTTTGAACTCCAAACAAATTTCTTACCATCCTAAACAGTCTGCAAGACAGCATGAATGCTCGTGTGTCTGTAGGTGGAAGCAAATCCGAATCCTTCAATGTGGATGTGGGTGTAAAGCAGTGATGTGTCCTGGCTCTGTCATTTTCAACATCTATCTCACTGCAGTAACCATTTTACATCACCAACAAGTGCAACATGATGATGGAACAAAAATCCAGTTCTGTCTACATGGTAGCTTATTTAATCTTAGGCATCTTCAAGCACAATGAAAGCCTGAAATACCTCATTCCCTAGCGTTGCAATATGCTGATGACTATTGCACACACCCCAAAAGCCCTACAACACAGTCGCACCATTGCTGGAAAATATATTATACAATGGGGCTTCGAATAAATGTCAGTAAAACAAATATGATATCTCAGAGGGACAGTACAGCAGAGCATCTTGGATTTTAGGTAAATGGCAAAAATGGAAAATAGGTGGAGAATTTTTCCTGCCTGGAAGTGTGTTCAGAGATCAACATAACATTGGTGCAGAAGTCCTTGCACGAATCAGCCATGACTTAACCTCTTATGGGCATCTCAGTTCCAGAGTCTTTGAAAACATGAACTTGAAAAATCTAGACGAAGGTGTCAGTATATGCAGGTGTATGCCTCTGCACCCTATTAAAAGGTGCTGAATCTTGGACTATTTACCAGCATCACATCAAATACCTTGAGTCTTTTCTCATCTGATGCATACAGCACATCCTAGGACTCACGTGAGATGATAAATTTCCACACTCACAAATTCTCCAGCAGGTAAATTCAACCAGCATAGAAACCATGTTCGCTAAAACACAGCTTAGATGGGTCAGACATGTTTTCCTTATGGCTAAGCACTGCCTTTCCCTCCAGGTTCAGTATGGTCAGGTCCCTGCAGCATGTCGCAACCGAAGGGGACACAAGAATAAATATAATATCATAAGGGCAATTCTGAAGAAATGCAGCATTACACAAAAAGATCCTGAAACTAGTGCCTCTGACAGAAAACAACTGCAAACCCTCAGCAGCAAAGTCTCTCTCTCTCTCTCTCTCTCTCTCTCTCTCTCTCTCTCCACGCCTTTGTTCAAAATCCCATAATTACTGACCTGCCTCTCCCTCCTTTCCTGGTGCCATCTGACTTCTCATCTACTTGGTAAAATCTCCTCATGCTGCTATTCCTATTCTCTCTCTCTCTCTCTCTCTCTCTCTCTCTCTCTCTCTCTCTTCACGCCTTTGTTTTAAATACCATAATTACTGACCTGCCGCTCCCTCCTCTTCCCCTGGTGCCACTGGACTTCTCACCTACTTGTTAAAATTCCTCACACCGTCGCCTCATTACCTCCTCATGCTGCCAATGATCCTTCCTCTTCTCCCTGTTAATCCCTGTCTTCTCCCGTCGCTCCTTCATAAATTCAACTCGTAAAAAAAGCTTTCCTATATGTCTGTCACTAGGTATACTCCAACATGTATACTGAACAAGATATACAATTTCCCATGTAACATATACAGTCATTGCTATAATTTTGTAATTGAATGTCTATCGCTACTCGTAATTTAAGTGTACACTATATAGCAATGTTGCATCACTATGTGCTGTATATATTATGTAAGTAAATATATTACGTAGGCCTATATATACGCATTGCCATTGGTCAATATGTCTGTCACTAGGTATACTCCATCATGTATACTAATCTAGATATACTATCTCTCATGTAACATATATAGTCATTGCTATGTTTTGTAACTGAATGTCTTTCGCTACTCATAATTTAAATATATATACCAATGAAGCATCACTATATGCTGTAGGTATTGTGTTGATATATATATTAAGTAGGCCATATATACGCATTACCATGTGTCACAAATGCTTGTGCCAATATGCCCTTTTTATTTTATAATCTTTGTAATTATGTGTACTGTAGTAGCATGTAAATTCTGGACCAAAATTACTCTTACAGCTGGATAACTCCTCCTTTATTGGCCACCCATGTAGTCATCATTTACTGACGCTGCCTCCTCACAGGATGAGGAAGGGGTATCCTATAAACTAGCCCTATGGGGTCAAACTCAATTCTCCCTAAGGATTTCCCACTTCACCTGCCCCTTGTTTCTCTCCGTCTTTGTGCCGTGATCTGTAATCCCTTTCCCCTGGACCTCACCTTCCTTACCTTACAGCCCCCCACCACCCCTAGCCAATACCTCACCCCTCACACCCCCACTGCCTTCTGCTATATATACGGGAGATGTGGTGTATATTCAGCAATTGTATTCTGAGGAAGCCGTGAGGCGAAACGTCAATACACACTAAGTCCCACATCAATGTTTCTTTCTCCATCTTGAGGAAGCTTGTAACCTGACCAGAGAAGAACATACAATACGGAGAAACAACCAAAACAGCGTTCTTCCAGGATGCCCAGACTTGACATGCCAACTGTGTGACAAAGTATGCTGATCCAGAATTATTGGTTTGCGCAGTTACACACACTGGTACCGAAGACTGAGAGACACACCATCTTAGTAAGTATAGTAGCCGTTGTCTCTTGCAGTAGAAGGGCAGCTTTAAGTACAATAGCAGCAGCAACAACAACAGTAGTAGTCATAGTAGTAGTAGTTGTAGTAGTCGTAGTAGTAGTAGTAGTAGTAGTAGTAGTAGTTGTTGTTGTTGTTTTTGTTGTTGTTGTAGTGGTAGTAGTAGTCGTAGTCATAGAGTAGTAGTAGTAGTAGTAGTAGTAGTAGTAGTACTAGTAGTCGTAGTAGCAGTAGTAGTAGTAGTAGTAGTACTAGTACTAGTAGTCGTAGTAGTAGTAGTAGTAGTAATAACAGCAGTAGTAGTAGTAATAGAAATAGTAGTAGTTGTCTTTTTAACTCTACACTCAACTAAAAATGAGGGTGGAGGCTGAAGTTGGCCTTCTGCAGTCCACCACAAAGCTTTGGCGGGATAGGGAGGGAGATAAGGGACGTTTATATAACCGGTCAGTGGAGCCACCCAATTATATCAGCGCCACCACATGTAGGCGTCCCTCTCCATCACCACATCTATTTGTGTGTAGTCATTTTACATCTCTGATACTCCGTACTGAAAAAAAGGACATTACACCCTGGCCAGATCAGTAACATCCCATCCAGTTTTGACAGTTTCAAAAAGCCCTCATTACATATCTGAGCGTGAACACAGTGGACTGCAGACTGAAATTGCCCTTATCCTGCATCACACCAGCCTCCCTCAGAGAGAGAGAGAGAGAGAGAGAGAGAGAGAGTTGCACTTGGTCAGTGGGGCCATCCAGTAATATCGGTATCTCCACGTGAAGACATCTCCAGCACGTCAGTGTAAAAATAAATAAAACAGGGAACATTGTACTGCTGAAACCCCCACTTAGCCAGACACAAACCACCCACCTCTTTGCACACCTAACAAGCAGATAATGGCTCTCCCGCCTCTCTCCTAATCTTTTGGGTTTAAGGTTGACGTAAGGAGAACGCCTTCAGGACACATAACCTGCACCCTTCAGATTCCTTGCACAGGTCATACTGAAATCTCTCGAAATTTTTTTTATACTAAATATATATATATATATATATATATATATATATATATATATATATATATATATATATATATATATATATATATATATATATATTTGTGGTAGGTGGGGGCGCTCACCATCCACTCACTCGATGTAGTGCTGCTGTCGGGTGTCTGCCCTTTCCTCTCCTCCATCCTTCTTTCCTTCCATCCTCTTCTGTCTTTCTTTCCTTTATTCTTTCCTTGTCCTTCTGCCTACGGGTGACTTTACATTCCCTCTTTTGTCTTTCCTTCATTCTTTCCTCTTTCTTCTCCCTGTGGGTGACTCTACACTGAATGACAAGCCAAATGTTTTCCTGTACACCAGGAAACCATTTACCATGCTGGATGGTAACCATATAACCAAATTATGGCACCCGGTGGTTTAGTGGGTAATTAAGGTGCTCCAATCGGATTGAGCCTGTGTAGGTTTATATCCAAGGGGTGGTTGGGGTTGATTGCTCATGTAATGCCACTCAGGGAATAGTGAGGCTGATCACTCTCATCTTAAATGTCGGGACCAACTGCCTAACCCCGGGCTCCTACGCTCCTCATGGGGCAATGTAGGATTGGATGATGGATATATATATATATATATATATATATATATATATATATATATATATATATATATATATATATATATATATATAAACTAAGACACAGCTTCTACCTATCAAAAGGCGCCAGTTCACTGTAAGACACATAACTATGTGAAATTTTATTACTCTATACTGAATACATTCTGAGTTCTGGCCTGGAAAAGAAACTTCAACTCCCGGCCAACCGCCTTGCCACCCAACTCTACGGACGGACACCAACTGTTCCCAGTGATAACAACACCCTCTTCTAAATTTGTCAAGTGGAGGGTAATTAATAAATATATAGATACATAACCACATCTGTACTTACACTCATTCATTCCACTACTAACATATCAGTCATCTGTCTCAATAACAGTCTCTCTCTCTCTCTCTCTCTCTCTCTCAGGCAATGCGGATCACATACATTCACACTTCTCTAAATCAGTCTGCATAAATTTTTCATAATGTCAGGGTATAGGACCATCATTATTACCGTAAAATATATAGTAGCAAGCGTAGTATTATATGTTAAAAAAGTTGCATACAAGAAATAAGAGAAATGCCGAATTACTTGCTATGATATTTAAATTTTAACATGCAGTCCCGTACTATATGACAGATGCCTATACTTCGATGTTTTGGGACATGCAGTTTGGCAGTATTCATATCGGTTAAGAAAGCTCCTTTATATCTTTTCGTAAGGGGTTTATTTTGTTTATTACGCCTCAATCCTCTCAACCAGCCATATCCAAAAATTAATAGCTAAGGAGGAGGCGTTAGGGAGCCTCCATAACCAACTAGAATACGAACTTATAACTTCACTGTTATTCTTACATCATGTCAGGAAGCTCTTGGCGGCATTATGTAGGTAGTCATCACAAAAACCAATTATCGGTGCTAATACACAGAATAAGAAGAGATAATGATGAGTTGAGTAAGGTAATTTGAAAGTAACAAATACGAAATAAAGATGTCATAAGATGGCTTTAGCTAGAAACTATTCATCATGGAAGGAAACTGACGATCGCTCTGTTTCTCTGTCACAAAAACCAACATACATACAGTATAATAAAGCCCAGCAGAAGGAAAGATAGGAGAGGATGGAGGTGGACGGAGAAGGGTAGTTAAAAGGACCTAGTATGAGGCAAAAACATCTTCAGGCTTAGGCAAATAATCATACGAGGAAGTTGTCGACTGTTTCATTACCTTCATCAGAAATGACACAACATAGCTATGATAAGGCCCAGCAGGAGGAAAGATAAGGGAGCTGGGAAATGTGTAAAAAAATAGTCTGGAAAAAATCAATCTATTATCAGGCTACAAGGGTTAATAATTACAAAAACTAGGAGAACATCAATCTATCATCAGGCTAGAAGGGTTAATAATTAAAATTGCGAGCAGAAAATTAATCATCAGGCTAGAAGGGTTGATAATAACAATGTATCATGTTGCAAAGTTTAACAATAAAAGAGATTAATAATAACAAGGCTAGGAGAAAATCAGTCAAAACAAGCTACAGTGGTTAATAATAAAATATCTAGGAGAAAACAAATCTGGTATACTATCAGGCTACAAGAGTTATGCACGCGAGAACCTGGTTGAAGGCACTACGCACTTCTCCATCCCAAAGACCAGACCAGCTATAATAAATCCCAGCAAAAGAAGAGACAGTGGACCTTGTAGATGCATAATGGTGAGACTAACCCTTTGACCACTGCCACCACCCTTGTCTGGTCCTACACTGAGCTGCCCCTGGTCCTGTATTCGTTGCTGGTTCTGCTGTGTTATCCTGCTGGTCCGGGCTATCTCCGCCAGCGTCTCCTTCTCCCACTGCATGTACAGCCCAGCCTATGAAAGTTGCATCAGAATTAGTGTCGTATTCTAAATGTATTTTGAGAGTGCTTAGGATACATTCTATATATATATATATATATATATATATATATATATATATATATATATATATATATATATATACAGATCGATTGATAGATAGATAGACAGACAGATAGATAGACAGATAGACAGACAGATAGATAGACAGATAGACAGATAGAAAAGTAGTCACTCATTTATCCAGATGCTCAGTATCCGGACATGTTCATTATCAGAATGCTGGGCCTTGGTTCTATTAAACCATTATCCGAATTTACTTGCTATTATCCACATGTAAAAGTCCCCGAGAAGTTCGACCAGCCAGCTGACATGTTCAACATTAGGTATTGTGGCAACTGGGCTCCAACCGTGAGCAGGAAATAGTCCGTAAACCACAACCTGAGCTAAAAAGTCCATTCACCTCTGTACTGAATGATCAAAGTTGTACATTCATCGTATCACTCCCAACGAACCTCCAGGACTCAAGTAATATGACTGTAACCCGCAAGCAGTGTCAAAACGTCCATAAGTATTCCCCACTGAATGTCCAATATCGCACAGCCATGGGGCTAAGCCTTTCCCAACTGTCACCTCTATCTAACACAAACCACAAGCCACAAGTACTGTATATGTTCAGCGACAGACGCTGTCCGCCTCTCTACTGAACGTCGAGAGTCCCCCGGTCACAGTGAGTTGTGTTTCCACATGGCCACTTGGCATCTAACAGACCGCAAGCAACGAATGAATCTAGAGTAAAAGCGCCCGTCCTCCTGTTGACAGAAGGGGTAGAATCCTGTCCACAGTCTCGCTTCTCCCCTTCTCCCGTCCCTCCTCCATACCCTCCTGGCTCCCCCCAACTCCCTTTATCCCTACCCTCCTTCATGGTGATAAAACTGACTCGTGATTTTTCTTTTCTTTTCTTTTTGCAATTTATTCGATTACTATTAGTCGTATCGAAATTCCAAAGTGACAGCGAGAAAGCTTATGAAATTCTGCATCTAGACATATGCTTAACTCTTGGAAGGTACTAGCAATATTTTGCACTAGGATGGTGGGAAGTTATATGAAGGTACGTTTTACTCCCAAACACTTTATTCTTGCTGTATTTCTGTACTTTTACGTGTCAGTTTTATGTATTTTTATAAGCTTATCATATAGTATAAACACTAGCAAAGATGATGGTATACATTTATACCAATATAACCAATTTCCTGTAGCATATTTGGCCATGTTTTTTTTTTTTTTTTTTTTTGAACCCCAGGAGCAATCACTCATCATGGACAACAGATTATCAAACCATCGTCATTTTTTTTTGTGGATTTTTGTTGTTTATGTATTGTTTTCTTGATGTTTAGCATTAATATGGATAATCCAATGTGTGTTTTGGTGTGTCAATACGGCAGAATGACAGGAAAACAGAGCAAAAATTAGGAGGGGTACTGTACAGACAGTAGTGTATAAGTCGGGTGTTTTTTGGTTGTGGTTTTTGTCATATTTTTCTTGGTGTTTTGTATTACTTTGGATATTCCTATGTGTCTTTTGATGCCTAAATGAAGCAGATTGACCTGAAAACAGTGCCAAAAATTGAGGGGTACTGTACATACAGTGGTGTGTTGGTAGATTTTTTTTTTTTTTTTTGCATGGTTGTTTTGGTATTGAAAAGTATTTTGGATAATTCTATGGATGTTCTGATGTCAATATATGGCAGAATGACCGGAAAGCACTGCCAAAATAAGGAGGGTAATGTACATACAGTAGTGTTTAGGTAGGTGTTTTTTAGTTTTCAGTGTTTTTTCTGCATGTTTTTCTGGGTGTTTAGCATTACTTTGGATATTCCTTTGTGCGTTTTGATGTCTAAAGATGCCTGAATGATTGGAAAACACTACCTGATTAAGCATAGGTACTGTACAATTCGGTTAGATATATGTTGTATGTTGGGTATAGATAGGGTCTGGGTATGGTAGGGGAATAGTGTTCGTTATCCATATGTTGCCACTACCCAGACATGCCTTTGGCTCTATTATGTCTGGATGAATGAGGGATTACTATATATATATATATATATATATATATATATATATATATATATATATATATATATATATATACAGTATAGCCTAAAGCATGGCTAATTGGTTCCGGACCCCGCCCGTGCCATAGAAAACCGTGCCATACAAATAACTAAGCCTATGGGAAAAATGGAATTTGGTTCTGGACATTCGCCTGAAGTCCCCCTTTTCACCCCACTTTTCCCCATTTTTTCCCACTTTACACACATACACAATCAAGCAATCACTCAGTGCATGTATTACACGTAACAATAGGCACAAAGAACGGGAGGATGATCACTCCTGTGTCTACTTGGGCAATATCACACGCTGGAGATCGAGCGAAAAAAAGCTCGGCCAAGTAGACACAGATCAGCTGACTGACCAAAACATTAAAGATGGCGGAGGCTGCCTGGTCAAGTACTGATTGAAGAAGTTTGTTTGATAAAGTTTGTATGCTCATGTGTCAACAAAACTCACATTTAGCACATTAATAATCATTCTTATATACGTGATGATGATGATGGGAGGCATTATACTTCATCTTAGCTCAGAGAGAGGTTCTTCGTCACTAACCTGTTTGTAGCAGTTTCACGAACAAACATATAAACTAGTCACAATACCCAAAGAATCTTTAATGTTTCATTGCTTAACGCAATGAATTTGGTGAAGTTTAACTTCCTCATAAGAGACAAAAAATTCCACAGTTGGAGCACTTGTAGTAGGGAGCTGAAATGGTTGCCATCTTCTTTGTTTACAAACAGGGGAGTGCACCGCAAGGGGAATTTGCCCACGCATTTCAAACCTTGCTGTGCCTATGCCATAGGTAGTTTATGCGCGTGGTTCGTTTTGGGGAGGGGGGCTGGCACCTTGCTGTGTCATAGAAAATTGTAGCATATACGTCTGCACCACAGATGACTTGATTGTATTATATATATATATATATATATATATATATATATATATATATATACTGTATATGTATTTATAACCCATTGGAGCCCAGTGTCCCGAGTATTGGACAGAACTGGGATTTTTCAAGTCTTTATAAAGTAGGGAACCCCCGGGTAGGGACCTATGAGCTTCGCGACTATGAGCCGATAGGCAGAGGGCGGTACGCTCAGTACCCTCCCAGTGCCATGCCTCGCCCAGCACCCCTGGGATCCAATGGGTTCATGACTGGCAAACCTATCAGTCTCTTTAACCCATTGGAGCCCAGTGTCCCGAGTATTGGACAGAACTGGGGTTTTTCAAGTCTTTATAAAGTAGGGAACCCCCGGGTAGAGACGTATGAGCTTCGTGACTATAAGCTGATAGGCGGAGGGCAGTACCCTCAGTACCGTCCCGGTGCCATGCCTCGCCCAGCACCCCTGGGATCCAATGGGATTTATATATATATATATATATATATATATATACAGTAATCCCTCTACTATCCAATGTAATAGAGCCAAAGGCACGTCCGGAAAGTGGTCCCGTCTGGAAAGTGGGCCCCTGTCTCCTGGACTTGTACTTAAGGACCCTAACCCAGGCTAACTTTGAAAGTCACCTAAATAACTCCTTAACGGACATGCATAGCACCTATTTAAACTTATTTAAGACCCTATTCACACCAATAATGGATATACTCGTAAAGTATGAAATAAATGAAAAGGAACCAAAGAATGAGGAATTAGAAGTGACTGTACCTCAGCCAGGGTACTTACAGCACGTTTGTGGCCATCTTTTCTAAAGTTTTGGCAGTGGTGAAAATGCTCTTGAAGCACGTACAGTAATCCAGAGTTGTGCTGCACTTAATTCTTTGCACTGTGATTTATAATTGTTTAACACTGCACATTGTTGCTGCACCATGCCAGTTTCAACCGCCAGTTTCAACCACCAATTTGCACTGCACAGTTAATCCTTTGCACTCTAAATTCTAATTTCTTAACACTGCACAGCACTGTAAATTCCCGCGTGGTCTAGTGGCGAGGTATTGCAGTTTATTCACTGTTTATTCACAAAAAATGAGCATGTGTGGCTTCCATTGTGATAAGCATCTACTCCCGATCGAAGTTAAGCAGTAACTGTTGGAGTGTTGGTGACGGGGAAACAGAGTTGCCAGATCTCAATGGCCACATTACCAAACTCATCAATTTTTATTACCAAATTTAACTTTTCATTACCAAATTCGTTAAGCTTGCATTTATGCTTCACTAATTATATATACAAGTGGAAATACATGTAATCACTCTTCTTATAATTAACAGCATGTTGATTATTATCACACTATGTAGGCTAGCAGATTAATCAGAGAGAGCAAACAATCCACCATCTCCATCCTGTGTATCGTCATACATGTGAAAAATCTGTTTGGTAATGCATTATTCTGATTCATTACCAAACGAATTTTTCATAACCAAATTGGCCCACATTTGGTAATAAAAAATACCAAATGGCAACCCTGACAGGGGAGGGGGGAGGAAGGAAGGGGTGAAGGGTCCATGGTGTAACAGCTGTTCATCGCCGCACTCCAAGTTCAAATTACGGGTGGGAAAAAATTTGGATTTTGGGGTGATTTTGTTTTGGGGGGGCCATTTTTGGGTTCCGAAGGTCCAGGCCCACAATGTCCAGTAAGTGGGGTGTCCGGAAAGTGGGCGTCCGGAAAGTACGGGAATTACTGTATACATATATCAAACCTTGTCGCGCCTGTGCCATAGGTAGTTTATGCGTGTGGTTCGTTTTGGGGGGGTCTGGCACCTTGCTGTGTCATAGAAAACTGTGGCATAGAAGTCTGCACCATAGGCGACTTCACTGTATTATATATATATAATACAGTCAAGTCGCCTACATATATATGGATCCAGTAAGGAAGAGATGGGCAGAGTATTTTGAAAGATTGTTAAATGTAGAGGAGGAAAAGGTGGCTGAGATTGTGGCGGATGGAAGGGTGCAAGGAATAAATGTGTTGGGAGAGTTGAATGATTCTTTAATCACGAAGGATGAAGTGGAGATGGCAGTAAAGGAGATGAAAACAGGGAAAGCTGCAGGTATGGATGGGTGTGCTGTGGAATGCCTGAAGGATGGTGGAGTGACTATTGTTGACTGGTTAGTAAGACTGTTGAATGTGTGATTTGTGAAAGGTATAGTGCCAATTGACTGGGCAAGTGCTTGTGTGGTCCTGCTGCATAAAGGCAAGGGTGATAAGTATGAATGAACTAGCTTTAGGGGTATAAGTCTGTTGAGTGTTGTAGGTAATGTGTATGGTAGAGTGTTAATTAAGAGAGTTAGAAAGGGTACAGAGGGAGTGATTGGTGATGAGCAGTGTGGCTTAAGGAGAGGGAGGGGATGCATGGATCAGGTGTTCGCTGTGAGACAAGTGTGTGAAAAGTATTTCGCTAAAGGCAAGGATGTGTTTTGGGCATTCATGGATTTAGAGAAAGGATATGATAGAATTTATAGGGAGGCTTTGTGGACTGTTTTAAGATTGTATGGACTTGATTGTAGGTTACTAAAAGGGGTGAAAAGTTTTTATGTAAATAGTACAGCGTTTGTAAGAGTGGGAAATGCTGTGAGTGATTGGTTTCCCGTGAGAGTGGGGCTGCGTGATGTGTGATGTCGCCTTGGTTGTTTAATATTTATGGATGGTGTTGTAAGGGAGGTGAATGCAAGAGTTTTAGGTGGAGGTCTGAGTCTGGTGAATGTTGATGGTGGAGAGTGGGATCTGAAGCAGCTGCTGTTTGCAGATGATACTGCACTGGTGGCTGATTCAGAAGAGAGATTGAGACAGTTGGTAGAGGAGTTTGGAAGGGTGTGTGATAGGAGAAAATTGAAAGTAAATGAGAATAAAAGTAATGTGATGAAGTGTACAAGGTTGGTAGATGGTAGGAGGATGAATATAGTTCTGAATAGTGACTTGCTTGAGGAAGTAGTGTGTTTTAACCCATGGCGTCCCGGGGACGTACATCCACGTCCTCACGTTTTGTCACAGCTAATCCCGGGGACGTACTTCAACGTCCTGCAATTGCAAGGTTCATAATTTCCACAATTTTCAATTTTCGCGAGTCATTTTTGGTACGTATACACGTGACACCTTCCTCAACAAGATGCCAGGCAGAGACAATGCCTTACCCAGCATGACCTCCTCCCCCCCCCTGCATGCCATTGTCTCAGCAATTCACCTGTTATCAGTGACCTGGCTAGTATAGCCATGTCATGCCACGGTACGAAATTCAGGGCCAGAGTGATTCCCCAATCAATGACAATGTGGAGGACAAACTTTACATAGCATTAGAGGAAGAAACAGTTAGAAATGATGATCAGGTAATGTGGCAAAAAAAAGTCAGGTATTAGTGAGTGAAACAATGCTTATAATGCCTATATTACTGCTTGAAAACCAATATACTCTTGTACTACATATAAATTCGTAACAGTAAATAAATAAATACCGTTTATGAGTGGTGTGAAATAGTTATCCTCCCATAGAACTCGTTTTCTTTGGTGCCAGCCTGATAGAAAACCCAGTAAGGTAAGGAGGCTCTCCTACCTGTAATGAGTATTTTAAACCTCAGGTGAGCGATTTCTCTATGAATTTTCGATGTTTCTCACCAAAAGCGAAAGTTTTAGCAAAAAAAAAAAAAAAGGGTCGAAAAATGGTCGGGACTGGGGGGTACCAGTGGTCAAAAAGTGGTCGGGACGGGGCGGGTTAAATATTTAGGGTCACATGTTGCTGTGGATAGAAGACTAGATGCAGAAGTGAAGTTTAGAATGAATGAAGTAGGTAAGATGCTGGGAGGAATGAAAAACGTGTTTAGATGTCGTTCGCTTAGAATGGATGTAAAGAGAAGGCATAATGAGAGTGTTGTGGTACCGACTGCATTATATGGGGCTGAAATATGGAATATGGGTGTAGCAGAGAGGAAAAGGTTGAATGTAATGGAGATGTGTCTGAGGAGTGTGTGTGGAGTGATGCATATGGATCGAGTGCGAAATGATGAAGTGCGAAGGAGAACTGGAGTTGTTCGGGAGATGACTGGTAGAGTTGAGCAGAGGGTGTTGCGATGGTTTGGGCATATGGAGAGAATGGTGAAAAAGATTACTAGATCTGATGTGAGAGGTGTAAGGCTGAGAGGGAGACCACGAATAGGATGGATGGACAGTGTGAAGAAAGCGTTGGATGTGAGAGGGATGTCTGTTGAGCAAGGAAGAGTGGCTGTGCATGACAGAAATAAATGGAGAGAAATTGTTAATGAATAAATGATGACGCAGCCCGAGGGGATATTCTCCCTCATTTGCTCTGATCAGCTAGTCAGGTCAGGTGCGGGTAAGGGGATGAGTCTGTTATGATGTGGCAGGGGTAAACCAGCTCTGCAGTCAGACCCTGCCGTGGATGTCACTGACTGCACTGTGCAGTTGACCCTTGTGCGGTGTGCTGCGGCAAGGATCTGTCCCTTCTCCCCTTTGGGGCTAAGATGCGAATGAATGTGTTTGAATGGATGAGTAAATGGGGAGTGTGTCGTCCTGTCTCGGCTACCTCCCTTTCCTTGAGGGAAGCAGCCTAGGTATATATATATATATATATATATATATATATATATATATCAGGACCTCCTTTCCCACCCTAGGCCAGAATGAGGAGTAGCAATGTCCAGAGAGCCAAAATTTGCCCAGACCTATGGGTCATGCTTCCATTCACTCATCATTCAATCCCCCAGAATCCTGGCTCTATCGGATATGCCAAAAACGTTCACCGTGTTCTGTAGCTTCATATAAAGGTATCCGACTGAGTCAATGCAGACGCTGCCACACTTAAAAAAGGGTGTCAAATCCCTGATCATGCACTTTTCCTTACAACATTCATCCAGCCAGCTCGATCTCTTGTCTCTTCCCAAGCCTCACCGATTTCCAAATCTCTTCCTCAAACACTCGTCTACCATATCTCTCCACCTTCTCCTTGGCCTACTTCGCCTCCTCCCTCCTTCAAATTTGCTCAGATGTAGCTTTTTCACCACTCTATTGTTGTCCATTTTTTCCACATGACCATACCATCTCAGTACACTCTTTTCGATTCTGGTGTCCACCAACTTCCTCACTCCACATCTTTCACAAATCACATTATTTCGTATCCTATCCACCCTCTGTACTCGACATACATTCCTCAGCAGTCCCATCTCTACTGCTCTTACTCGTGACTTTTCATTTTCATGCCACACCATAGTCTCACGATGCTTACATGAAGGAGTGTTAGTTGGCACTAACACTCCTTCTTGTAAGCCTCGTGCAGCTGCAACACTCAAGCCTCTGTTTCTTATCAAGGCCTTCATAGCACCAGCTGCTTTTCTTCCTTGTGACGCAGTGTCACATTTCCTGGTACTGCATTCCTTCTCTTTTCACCCCCTAAACCAATCATGTTTACAGCCGCTCTGCTCTGTCTATTCCCAATCATCAGGCTTTCAAAATATTCTTTCCATCTGGTCCTTACTTCGTCCCCATGGGTTAATAGTCTACCACCTACATCCTTCACACCATCACATTTCTTTCCACTTTCACTTCTACATTTCCGCTCCTCATTCCAGAATAATCTATTTTCAGAGTAGTTCACATTCATTTTTCTTCCTAGATCATCATTTACCTCCATCTTTTTCATCTTCAGTAGTCTCTTTACATGCTGCTTGCTCTCAATATAGTCAGTCCTTAATCTCAAGTGAACCCGTGTCCTGTAACCGCTTTAGCCAGTTCTTCCTCTTTTCCTCCACCGCTCTCTTAACCTTGTCATCCCACCATGCCGTACCTTTCTTTTTTGTTGTTACTCTTCCCACAGCATACACCACTTTAGCATTCCTAACTAAGCAATCTCTATATGCATTCCACAGGCTGTCCAGATCCATTGTATGTACAATATATATATATATATATATATATATATATATATATATATATATATATATATACACATGTGTGTGTGTGTGTGTGTGTGTGTGTGTGTGTGTGTGTTTATGTATATTATATAATATATATAGTCAGACTCGTACTTACGAAGGATCGAGTTACGAAAAATCCGCAAATACAAAAAAAATTGTGTGTGTGTGGGGGGAGGCGGGTCAATCATAGCAAGGAAGGGGGTTGAAGATACTGACAATAAGGTGAGGTGCTCATTGCAATTTCATGGAAGGGTAGGGGATAAATGGAGGAGTGGAGACACTAACGCCTTAACCATGGGATGTCACTTTCTTGATGCTCGGGAGCAATGGATCATACCGCGGGGCATCACTTTTGTGATTCTGTGTTATTTTGAATTCTCCTGGGCTTACAAGTGGTGGCTTGTATCATCTATCAGTACTGCCAATGTCCAACAATAGTCAGCACTCCTAATGTCATCTCTACTCCCATCCATTGTTGACAATTTAGCCATTGTTCCCCGTTCTTGACTCCCCTCCCTACCTCCCATCTCCTCTCGCCTACCCGGCCGCGCTGCACTAAGCAAATCTTCCCCAGAATTTTGCACTGATTTCATCCATTGAAATAAGCCCTATGCCCTATTCTTATAAAAAATATTATATATAAAAAAGAAATAAGGTAAGTATAGTGTCATACACCTGGAATTGGCTAATTATCACCTGACAACACCTCATGTGCACTCGTTCGCTAATTTCCCCCAGTAATTTTCCTTTGAAATATGCCATTTTTAATCTATTCTCATCATAAAAATATATATAAGAAAGGAAGGGAGAAGCCTAAGTGATATTTACATTCACCTGGAACTATCTATTATTTATGTATTGTTGAGATTTCCTACCAGTCATTTCACAGCATGTAAATTAGCAGCTGTCATCCTATTGATATTGTCAACCCTTGCCTTCCCATATATGCCGCATCATTCAGTTCTTTGTTGTCCTCTGAGGTGAAACTATGTCGCACTCGCTCACCGCCATTTTTGCCGCCTCTGCACCCGTTGCAAAGGGCCCTGTGACCTCTACCCCTAGAAAAACTTGTGTGGGAAGCAGTAAACGACTAAGTGACTCAGCAGTGGAACGTGAACTGGCAGAATTATCAATGATAATGATGGATAGTGACTTTGATCCTTCGGGTGAATCGTGTGATGAGCCTAGGGAGGAAACCGTGACAGAAACTCCTAGTACGAGTGCTTCAGTGTCCCAAGTTATCTCTAGATCCAAGGGAAAGGAGCCCTCGGTGCAGCAAGGGAAGGAAATTGAGAAGGGAGTGAAAAGGCGGCGGGTTAGCCCCAGAACAATGGCCCTGTGTGACCCAGCCCGCCATGAGTCCCGAGGTAAATCACCTCCCCGCTCCCCCAGCCCCACTTCACTAATTTCTTCCTCATCTTCAGCAGAATTATCTCCCTGAGTCTTCGTGGTTGGAGTCTCCACCAGCACCTACAGTGAAGGCAGGCCGTAGGGGAAGAGGTAAATCCCTGACACATGAAAGTAGAATAGCAGGTAGAGTAAGGGCTGATAGTACTACACATCAACCTAGGGTCAGTGAGAGTGACCTTGAAACAGCCCTGTCTGCCTCACAGCCACCCTCTGCCCTCACCCACCCTACACCGCCATGACAGGGAATCCTGGACACCTTCATGTGGATGGAAGCTTCCAATTTCATCCCTGAACATTTTCATTTCGACGAGAGTTCCTTAGGGATACAGCCTGCCTTCACTCTTGACGAGGATCCTGAGTGTATGGACTTCCTTTTGGCCTTCCTCAATGACAAAGTCATGCAGAACATATGTGATGAGACAAACACGTACGAGTCACAAAGTGCTGCAAGTGGTGCAGGTGCAGTGAAGATGCAACAGTGGACCATGCTGGAAGTGCAGGAGCTGTATGTGTTCTTCGCCCTCATGCTTCTCATGCCACATTAAAAGAAGCATGAGTTGGAAGAATACTGGTCTATGGACCCCTTACTACCCTCACCCACCTTCAATAAGTACATGGCCAGAGATCACTTCCGGAACATCATGGGAAACCTGCACTTTGCCAACAACGATGTACCTTCCCAGACCGACCCACTCTGGAAGATCTGGGAGATTCTGAGCAGAATGAAGAATAAGTTTATGTCATTCTTCCACCCATTTCAGAAGGCTGTCATAGCCGAATCCTTGGTTTTGTTCAGAGGACGTCTTAGGTGTGTACAGTACATTCCAAGCAAACGCCATTGCTTTGGAATCAAGTTCTTTGTACTGTGCGACTGTAAGACGGTATACATCCTTGACTTCGTCATCTATTCAGCCAGCACTGTCGATCTGGACAGAACACACCACCTTGGCTTCTCAGGCTGTGTAGTGAAAGTGCTGCTTGAAAGGGATTTTGGTGGGAATCATGTGCTGTATACTGACAACTACTATACAGGACCAAAACTTCCTAAATATCTTTCAGAGCACAGCATCGGCTCCTGTGGCACTGTGAAGAGCAAACGTGCCAACTTTCTCAAATTCCCCGAGGCAGGAAACGCAGCCAGGAGACATGCACCTACGCAAGTCTGAGAAGATGCTGGCAATACGGTGGCATGACAAGAGGGTCGTGCACATGCTCACCACCGTACACAAGAGGGAACTGAAAGACAGTGGGAAAGTCGATCGTAGGACAGGTGAACCTGTGATGAAACTTGATGCTGTGTTAGACTACAATATCAACATGTGGCTGGTGGACAAGTCCGACATGATGATTGGTGAGATCGACTGCCTCAGGAAGAATACTAGGTGGTACAGGAAAGTTTTTCTGCATCTCATAGATATGACGATGCTGAACGCCTTCATCCTGTACAAGATGAAGGTCAAGCCACCCAAGTCCTTCTCCCTGAGGTTGTTCGCCAGGACTTGTGTTCAGCAGCTGCTGGAAAGATATGGTAGGGTGACAGCAGCAACTCCAAGGCGCCATCCAGTAACACTTCCCGACCGACTTGAGCAGAGGGCGTATATGGACCGGCACAGACCGGTGCTAATGCCTGCCACAGGCAAAAGGAAGGCTGCGATCCGCAGGTGTCAAGTGTATGCACATACCACCCGACGCACACCTGAGCACAAACGCATCTCTTGGCAGTGCACTGAGTGCCAGGTTCCCCCCTGCATTACCTGCGTTTTTGATTACCATTGTCTGAAGCAGTTCTAAAAGTGCAAGTGGAAAATGTAAATAATGTGTAAATAATGTGTAAAAAATATGTAAATAGCAAGTGAAAGCAATGGATGTAAATATGATGTAACAATGTAATATAGTTTTATAAGGTACTGCAAGTGACAGTGCATATATAGTGTAAGTAAAATAGAAGTGTAAATATTGAAAATACAATAGAAATTGTAAACATAAATGTAAATAATTAGTAATATAAGAATATGAGTACAAATTCATGACGTTATGACAGTGAAAGTGAAACCTTGGCTCTCTACATATTTTACTGAAAGAGATTTTGAATGCCCACAGTGACAATAAACTACTATTACTGAAGGACACTTACGGATAAATACTGCGGATTTATACAAGTGTTATATAGTAATAGGAATATAAAGTGTGAGTGTTTTTATGAATAATAAATGACAGAATACCAGCAGGGAACGAGTGCAAGTGGGAAGCTCGTACTCCCTCGTAATTTTCATTGCTTTCACAGTGTATTTTTTTGGAGTATGGATTCCAAACTATTTGAAAATCACAGAACAGTGTTTCTAGATAATATCAGGCTGTGGTAATCATATTATGGGGTGTCGGGAAGTGTAAAGTGGAGACTTCGTTACCCAACTTCACAAGTCTCCACAAGTCCTACGGTACCCGACGAAGGCTCAACAAACATCGCAGGAGAAAGGTGAATGTATGTGCGATATGCATATGTAATTATACTATTCTAGGACTAAAAACTGATTTTTGGCAAATATTTATAAAAAGTCAGTCGGAGCGCGAATATCCCCGCGGGACATGCAAGGAGTGCAAAAACAACCCCGCGGTGTAGGGGTTAATAGGCTTTAATCTGGGTGGAGTGAGAGAGAGAGAGAGAGAGAGAGAGAGAGTATACGAATGAGAGATGAAAAAAAACGACTTACGAAAGACTTTTAAGAACCAATTTTTTTCGTAAGTTAATTAATGGCATTATCGTAACCATCGCCGGACGTTTCCAAAAATGTGTTAGATTGTACTGCTTTTAGGAGGAGAGAATGTTCAAGTTGTTCTTGTTGTGGGTGACAAGAGAAAGATAAACATGAGGCTGGAGTTTCACTGCAGTTTTATTCTCCAGAGGAACTTATCTTCACAAGAGCAGGAATGAGGTGAGAACGGTTTATGCTTGATAACTCCGTGCGCTCTCCTCCTGCCTTTCCCACTGTGACTCTTCTCTCTCCCAACGCCTTCTGCTCTGTCTCTCCAGTTTTCCTTGTATATGACTGGTTGGGTCATGTGTGAGGGCACGTGTTTCCACACCTGTGGAGTTTTCCATCAGGCATCATACGGTGCTGTGTGCGAAATTCCTTAGGTAGAATGTGCACTGTTGTTTCTTCTAGATCTCTCGAACTTAGGCACGACTTACTTCCAACCTATTTTATATATCAACAATATATTTGTCACTAGCTCTTATATAGTGTGTTATAATATTTTAGTGTCCTGACATCACTTGGTCACGCCAAGCTGGTGTTCCTACGACACCATGTAGTAACAAATTACATATTTTGTCATATCCTAACAATACATGGTACTCATTACAATATAGTGTAGACAAAATAATATTGTACTGTAGAACCATAACACATTGTATGGAGTATGTACAGTTGGGGAAGAAAGAAGCTGGACACAATTGGCGGCCTCTGGCAACAACTCCTACAGTAAACACGTAGATGGTAGTGGAAATCCATGAATGTAGGGGTAACGTTTGTATCGAAGTGTGTGATTGGTCGGCGCACCGCCGTCTGTCATTGCCATGTAGTCAAATATTGGAGAGGGTTTTGAGTATGAATACGCTATGTGGTAGATATAATAGATATTCACCCTGTGCCATAGGACATATAATATCTGAATCTGACAGCTGATTATCTATTAATTAATATCGCTCATATTTAGGGCACTGTGCAGCTGAAAGTATTTGTGCAGTCAAGAGCATCTGTCTTCACAATAGGTTCTTTATAAGATCGAACCCTCAGACCCTTGAATAAATCATAATTATTATCAAGTGCAATAGATAATATATTAGCGTGTTCGTTTGTATGCTTTGTAAACGAATATGTCATTGAAATACAACGTTGGTGCTGATAATCTTTATGACTTTGCTATGTTCTGAGTCAGCAGAAACGTTCCTTCTGTGAACGTGGACAGAGCTTCATTGAACACCATCCCTTACCGTGCTGGGGGTGGGAGGAACCGTGTACACACGCATGATTTATTAGTTTCTTCATTCAATTGCCAATGAAAAAATACTATGCAATTAACAGATGTTTGTTCCATCCATGATAACAAGAGACTGCTCCCTGATAAGACAGATATCTCTAATACTCAAAACATTCCTCTTTTTTCCCTCTCGAATTGAGTTGTTGAGCTGATATGAAGTATAGCCTTTTCAACGGCACTTCTATCCCTATTGTTTCGCCCTACAACCTCTCTACCGAACTAGCCTCACATGAGCATCCCCTCCAAGCTAGCCTCATACGAGCACTTTTCTCCCGCATTCTCTTCCCTCACCTGGCCCAACCTTTCACATTACCAACATGTCAAGATAATTCCTAACATCCAGTTCAGTCACAGAATTTGCACATTAAGTAATGATCTATTATCCCACAGTTTTAATCAAGGAGATTCTAATGAACTCTTTTGGGGGCGAGTGCATTTTCAAGTTAGTGCAAATGTCCACACTCGTAGGTTACATGTTATCAGGTGATACGAGTTATGCACACTATAATTATTCATTCAGAAAACCTAATGGGTATGTGAACGTTTTATACTAGCTAACGCTACACGATTCTAGTTCATTTACAGGGCATCCTTGCATATTTATGGTTAACTCTTTCGCTGCGACTTTACTTCCTGTGACGTGTCTGGTGTCAAAGTAAATTATTAAAGTCACGTGCAGTAAAACCCTAAGCACTAAATGAAAGGTGACGTAAGTCTTAGAATGTTACTGAAATTACAATAATTTCATTTAGCACACACAATGTCTTTCCAAATAAGAAGTATATTTGTGATGCATTGAGTAAAAGTGTCACACACAGATTAAAGTATATTCCTTTTCACCTTGGACGATTTCACTCGTATAGCATACAAAAACCTTTACATTAGAAGCATCTTCTCCATAACGTATTTTTAAGTATATAATTGAAATATCAGTTGGTTGAATATACTACTATGTTTAACGGTAGACGATCTTGCTGACTGATTGGAACAATCTACCTTCAATAAGGACTATCCAAAGAATAAAGGTGATAAGGATAAGGTTCCCAACAGGCGAGTATTTTCAGTGATACAGTAATGTGCTACAATATTATATATGGCATATTATGAGTTTTTTTTTTTTTTTTCAAAACTTTATTATTAACAAAGTGCTCGAAACATTTATGTCGCTTAATGTTGCAAAAAACATAATCTTAGAAATCTAGGAATTGTTTGACCATCACCTTGTGGTATGACGACATTCGCTTCATGCACCTCGGAGGCACCAGCTGTCAAAATGAATTCGATTAAGATTGCTCAACGCGGCCACATTGTGGTTATGACAGACTCTGGCCTGACACCTTCAGAAATGTCTTGGGATCCCGGGATCTAGGGATATCTCGCACAACAGTGTACAAGTGGTAAAGGAGTTGGGATGAGGAAGAACGTCTTGATGACTGACAAAGGTCAGGACACTCCAAATAACTACACCAGCTGAGGATGAAGCTATACTTGGAGCAGCAGCCCCTTCACAAATGATGTTACCATCAGGGAACAGCTGGGATTCGACATAACTTTAAGGACAGTGAAGAAAAAGCTACATGAATCTGGTATACACTATCGGACACCCACTATCAAAGAAAAGCTCAGAGACACAGAGAACACCGACTTCGCTCTGCCCAACGGTATGCTGAAGAGAGATTGAATTTCTGGGAGCATGTCATTTGGAACAATGAAAAGTCCTTCTGTTCAACATCACATAGGAAACTTCGTTGTTTGCGCAGAAATAATGAAAGGTAAGACTGTATGACTATTGATATCTAATGCTGAGACTGCAAACTGTTATGTGGTTTGTCATTCAGTTATTCCATTGTCTTGAGCTTCAAGACCATTATTAAATAATGCTCTTGTAGATGAAGACAATGATTAAATTCTGATCAGTGTCTGTGGTTATCAAAGATGTTATTTGCTCTGTAAAAGACACACACACACACACACACACACACACACACACACACACACACACACTCTTTCTCTCTCTCTCTCTCTCTCTCTCTCTCTCTCATTGCCCTTATCTTTCCATCCGAGCTCCATCCCTTCTCTGTATCTCTTAACTACAGAACAACTGAATGCTATAACATGTAGTGTACCGTGATCGTAAAAAAAAAAAAAGTATCTCTCCTACTGATTGTCCATCCGTTTATTACTCTTCATCTTTTATGTATCATAGCTGTGTACAGAACAGCAGAATATCCCATTAACATAAAAATCATGAACCAGGTATGCCGGCTCTTACTTCTACGAGGTGGCCTGGAGCGATCATGTCACTACCAACTTATAGGGCTGGATCTACTTGCGCAGAGTAGGTGAGCTATTTGACATCTAGGGTCGTCTAACAGCAGACAAATACATCGAAATACTTGAAGAAGTAATGCTCCCTTCGGTGCAGACCTACGCACTACTGGTACCCTATCTGGAGAGGATCATTTTTGCGCAGGACAACTGTCCCATACACACTGCTCGACTGGTCAAGCAAAGCATGCTTTAGTCCAACTGAAAACATATGGGCAAATATTATTAATGTGTGCGAGCCAGCACAGGAACGAATATCACATGAACTAGTGCTGCACGCCCATAGAGAATGGGAAGTCCTCACTGGAAGTCTGAACTGGTGTTCAAGCACGTGGCTTCTGTTCCCAAATGGCTGCGGGATGTAACTGAGAGGGGCGGAGGCTGGACTGACCACTGACAGGAAGGAAATGTGAGCTCGAGAGCATGGCATGGTTTGCGTGCATTTTTGAGTGTTTGTATGTGTGATTAGTTATGACTGAAATATAAGAAACCATGTTATGATATTTTTAACTGGAACCTTTCTGTCATATTCGGAGCAACACAAATTTAAATGAGAATAAACTTCCCCTTTACCATATTGAAGAATCATAATGAAGGTCAACAAGTGAACTGTAGCTACACGATGGATCAAAACAGGTCATAAGACTATAATCCGAGATATATCGCACCATAACAAAGTGGAAACCAATGCTGTAATAATTGAGGTAGAGCACGATTCCAAAGTTCGTGCAGGGGGCTGATGGCCTGGCACCATAACTGTGTGGAGTATTTAAAAATCTGTTGTTTCGTGTTACCCGCATATTTCCCTGCAAACTACTGCTCAACGTTTATCACATTATCAATCCAACTGGTGTAGGAAAGCAATAATTCCTAATAATTACTCGTGCGTAACCCTCTTATGCTTCTACTGCGCCTGTTCTGTCCTCGGATACAAGGTGAACGCACACCCTCCATTCTTTTCGATAAGTGATGCAGACTAGCTAGCTTCAAATTACCTCAACCTATTATGTTATGAAAAGTATGTGACTTATCTTGAGTGAAGCACAATAAATGCTGTAGGACCCATAGACGTCATTTTCATGAACATAAGTAACAAAATCACACATAAGGTTTTGGGATTAAAATAAACAGTTACAAGAAAATAAGCTAAACACAGAAATCATGTATAATACTGTAGTTCATTACTGCATCGTTGGAAATACTCGTTTGTTGGTAACCTTATCCGTATCACCTTTATTCTTAGGACAGTCCTTCTGAAGGTGGATTGTTCCAAGGTATCAGCAAAATCGTCTACTGTTAAGCATATTAGTATATCAACCTTTTGCTATTTCAGTTATATACTTACGAATACGTTAAAGAGAAGATGCTTCGAATGTAAAGGTTTTTGTATGATACTGTATACGAATGAAAAAAATATATACTGTAATCCATGTGTGGCACTTGTACTCAATGCATCATAAATTTACTTATTATTTGGAAAGACATTGTGTGTGCTAAATGGAATTACCGTAATTTCAGTAACATGCTTAAGCTTACGTCACCTTTCATTTAGTAATAAGGGCTTTACTGCACGTGGCTAGTAATTACCAGCGAGATGGCGAACCTGGTATTGTTTTCAATTTGTCTGTCTGTCTGTGTATCTGTTAGCGCGATAACTTCGCAACAGCTCAAAATACCGTCACAAAATTATACAGGTGTGTAATAGGGATGAAAATCTCCTACGAGTTCGAAACTGGTGAAAGTTGTTCAAGGTCTGTGGGTCTGCTAGCATGATAGCTTCGCAACCCCTCAAAATATCAAAAATAAATAAATAAATAAATACAGGTGTGTTTGTTGGGATGAAAATCTCATACAGTTTCGAAATTGGTGGTAGTAGGTCAATGTCAAGGTCATATTCCAAGCTGGGCTAGACATGTATCGGCTCGCCGGGAAGCCTCTTTTTTACTCTACCATTAGACAAATCACAGGAAGAAAACTCACAGTGAAAGAGTTAACCATAAATTTGTAAGGATGCCCTGTAAAGGAACTAGAATCGTGTAGCGTTAACTAGTATAAAACGCTAACATATTCATCAGGTCTTCTGAGTGAATAATTATAGTGCATATAACTGGTATCACCTGATAACATGTAACCTACGAGTGTGGACATTTGCACTAACTTGAAAATGCACTCACCATAAAATGAAATCATTAGAATCTCCTTGATTTAAACTGTGGGATAATAGATTATTACTTAAAGTGCAAATTCTATGACTGAGCTGGAAGTTAGGAATCATCTTGACATGTTGGTGATGTGAAAGGTTGGGCCAGGTGAGGGAAGAGAATGCGGGAGGAAAGTGCTCGTGTGAGGCTAGCTTGGAGGGGATGCTCATGAGAGGCTAGTTCGGTAGAGAGGTTGTAGGGCGAAACAACCGGGATAGAAGTGCCGTTGAAAAGGCTATACTTCACCCTGCCAACTCACCAACTCAACTCGAGAGGGAAAACGTGTGACGGACATCACATAAGAGGAGTGTTTTGAGTATCAGAGATACCTGTCTTATTAGGGAGCAGTCTCTTGTTATCATGGATGGAACAAACATCTGGTAGTTGCATAGTATTTTTTCACTGGCAGTTGAATGAAGAAACTAATAAATCATGCGTGTGTACACGGTTCCTCCCACCCTCAGCACGGTAAGGGATGGTGCTCAATGAAGCTCTGTCCACGTTCACAGAAGGAACGTTTCTGCTGACTCAGAACATAGCAAAGTCATAAAGATTATCAGCACCAACGTTGTTTTTCAATGACATATTCGTTTACAATGCATACAGACGAACACGCTAATATATTATCTATTGCACTTGATAATAATTATGATTTATTCAAGGGTCTGTGGCTTCAGTCTCATTGATCCACACTCGACAGATGATCTTAACTCCACAAATACTTTCAGGTGCACAGTGCCCTAAATATGAGTGACTAATTAATACACCTAATCAATTGCTAAGTGTGTATAATAATTAAGATATTATATGTCCTATGACACAGGGTGAAAATCTATTATATCTACCACATAGCGTATTCATACTCAAAACCCTTACCAATATTTGACTACATGGCAATGACAGACGGCGGTGCCCGACCAATCACACACTTCGATACAAACGTTACCCCTACATTCATGGATTTCCACTACCATCTACGTGTTTACTGTAGGAGTTGTTGCCAGAGGCCGCCAATTGTGTCCAGCTTCTTTCTTCCCCGACTGTACATGGTAATAAAAATTGAATACAGAACATTGCATTCTAGTGATAATGTATAAATGCATATTAACGATGGTAATATAATGGCAGTACCATGTGAAGACTATAGTAAGAATCAGTCATATGTAATGTACCTATTATCTATCTATCTATATATATATATATATATATATATCATCAGCCGTTGAGGTCCACTGCAGGATCGGCCTATCCCTACCGAAGCAGGGACGATACAGCCAATGTATCTCTACCCAGTGGCTTAGGCTGTCTGGTAGAGGCTGTATATACTGTAGGGTGAGAAGTGCTTGTGAGTGAAATTGTAGTGTTGTAGTGGCTTTGGATGTGTGTGTAGTCTGTGAACCAAGTGTAATCGGCCCGCCTTAAGCCGATTGGATGCAAGCATACTAGTATGCGACACTGGTTCAACCACAGCACCCCTTGTGTCCGCCAAAGTAGCAAGTGGCTTGGTGAACGCTTCCCAAAGTTTTTACAACTCTGGCGGGAGGCGAACCCACGCTCACCAGCTTGCGAAACGAACACCCTACCCCTGTACCACAGAGGCTCTCTCTCTCTCTCTCTCTCTCTCTCTCTCTCTATTAATACTGTTATTTGAAATGGATGCAAGTATATCAGTTTATCATTTATGCAATTAGATTAATCTTATACAATATGTTAACCCTTAAATTTCCTTTTTTTCTTTGTATATATGATTTACAATATTTACATAGTATACACATTTCACTCAGAGGGTCTCACTTGAATGTTTACTCTTCCCCCCCTAAATACTAATTGGAAGTTTGCAATCCTTGCTTGCACTCTGTGCATAGCCAACAGTAATATTCTAAATATTATTGAGATGATTATAAAGCCAGCTGGAGCTGTGCTATATACACAATATGAACTGAGCATACTTATACTCATTTCTTCCCAAGGCTTCATTGTTTAATTGATTATTTGCACAGTTCCAGACTTAGGTGAAGTCAACTTAATATTTGTGTTTATGTTTAAATCCATCTCAGGCAGTGGTTGGCTGTATTTGTGTATGTGATAAAGAATGGCATAGTGATTGTTAGTAGCTACGGTGGATAAAGGTGGTGTACGTAGAGCACAATAGTCAGGCGTTATGTATAGTCCTGATGCTGCGGTGTGAGATGGTAGTGTATCTGGACAAATTACGAAAACTGATGTATTATAAGTGAAACAGAAATACTATGAATGCCTGATGCGCTGATGGTGGGTAAGTTTATCTGAAGCATATGTGAAGTTGCATTGCTGATGAATGTCGCTATATCCCATGGGACTGTTCCAGCTGTCTGCAACGTGAAACAGTAAGCAGGACAAAGGTGAACAGCATGTAGGGATGTACTACACTTTCGTTCAATCTTGATTCACTAGCGAAAGTGAGTGTCTTGTCTCTTAACAGTGTTCCCAGATTATCAGAAAAGTCTGGATTTCTCCTGATTTTTAGCCAAAGCTCAGATTTTCAGATTTTTTTTGTCAAAAACTGGGAAATCTCCAGATTTCTCATTATATCCAGAAAAAGTGCTTGAAATCTCCAGAATTTCTGAGAGAGAGAGAGAGAGAGAGAGAGGCTGCACGTGAAGTGTACAGGTCCGTTCGTATACTACTATACGCCTCCCACCGCTGCTACCCTGTCCCATACACAGAGTTGCCAACTTAGCGGTTTTGGCACCAGATCGAGTGCTTTTCATAATAATTTAGTGCCAAAATATTAAATTTTCTTCTATATCTAGCGCGTTTCGAAGTCCAATTTATTGCGAAAATTTGAACTGTTCACCTATAATTTAGCGTGTTTTAAAGTTGAGCTTAGCGCTTTTGAAGATTTCTTCTTAGCAACTCTGCCCAATCCCTGGCCCATACACATACCGGCTGTAGTCCACTCTTAACCTCCACGAGGGAAATAGCAATCTGTCTTTTATCACTTGGTGTTAATTAATCATGGCGTGTAACTCAAGTGGTAGTGGCTATGAAACGCCTAAGCCTACTGGTGCTATAGAAAAGAAAAGGAAGTATAGACAAAAGTACAATAAATCATGGGAAAATGATGTGTTCAAAAGGTGGTTACGAGGTAGCCGAAAAGGTTCCTCATTTGCCTTCTGCTGCGTGTGTTACGTGGATTTAAATTTGAAAGCAGGAAAATCTGATCTCAGAAAACATGCAGGCACAAAGAAGCACCAAGAAAATTGTTCTGCAGTTAACCAGCAACCTAGTGTACCTGTATTTAGTTTTGCTTCACATAGTAAGAAAAGGGGAAGTGAGATTGTTAAGGCTAGTTAACTTCGTATTGCTGCTTTCATAACTGAACATGACTTAACCTTCACTGTTGCTGAGCATGTGCCTAAGTTCATACAAGCTGTTTGTCCTGATTCTGAGGTAACAAAGAATTTAAAGTGCGGGAGAACAAAGGCAACTGTTATTGTGAAGAATGTGCCTGGCCAAGAAAGTTTTGAACAGTTGATCGAAACATTACAAAGTTTTGAACAGTTGATCGAAACATTACAAAAAAGAAAAATTTCGCTTATTTTGGATGAATCTACTGATAAAGGCTGTATCAAGCACTTGTGTCTTGTGGCTAGGACAACAGTGGACAGTGATGTGAAGGATTGTTTTTTAGGCCTTATTCCTGTTCAGGATGGATCAGCTAGTACATTGCATGCAAGCATTGTCAACTTTTTTGAAAGCAACAAGATACCCTACAAAGACAATATGATTGGCTTTGGTGCTGATGGTGCAAACACAATGTTTGGGGCCCGTCACTTTTTAGCAACTCTTTTGAAAGAGGAAATACCAAGTTTATTTACTATGAAATGTATGTGTCACTCATTTGCATTGTGTGCCTCGTATGCATGCCTCGAACTGCCTAGGGGAATCGAAGATTTGGCACGTGACATTTACTCATATTTTTCTAACAGCCCAAAAAGATTAGATCTACAACAATTCCAAGCCTTTGCAAATGTGAAACCTCATAAGCTACTTCATCCAGCTCAAACTCGCTGGCTTTCTCTACAAATGGTTGTGACGAAACTTCTTGAACAGTACAGTGCATTAGTTCTCTACTTTACTGATGCAGTGTTGAATGAAAGACTTTTGGTGTGTGAGAATACACTGCAAAAATTGCGTGATCCTACCACAAAACTTTATCTCCAGTTTCTTGATTTTATACGGCCTATCTTTAATGGACTCAATAAGCAAATGCAGTCTGAAACCTCCCAGATTCATACAATCCTTAAGTCAGTCATAAGTTCATACACCACTCTTCTAGAGTGTTATCTGAAAGATGAATATGTGGAGAAATGTCCATTGCATGAACTTCGTCCTAGTGATCCACATAACTTTAAAGACTTGAAGAGTATGTACTTCGGTGCAGCAGTTGAAATGACTCTATCCCAATCTCACTCAATCCCATTACAAGCTGTTGAACAATTCAAGTTAAGGTGCCTTGACTTCAATATTGAAGGTGCACTTCAAACCTCTAAAAGATTTCCCCTTGATGACAAAGTGTTCCAACAGTTGGAAGTATTAAATCCAAAAGTCGTGAAGGCAAAAAGTGTACAGTACCTTCATTAGGACCTCTCATGAATAACTTCCCTTTGCTTGTGAATAATGAAACCCTTCAGAAAATAGACAGCGAGTGGTGCATGCTTAGGAATGCAGTGAGCACCTTCCTAACCGATAATCCAGACATAACACCAAATAAGTTTTGGGTAAAAGTGAAAGCGGTGACGGCTGGGGATGGAACACAGCTTTTCCCAAACCTAGCTGAGTTCATGATGTCCCTCTTGAGTCTACCCCATTCGAGTGCTGCGGCAGAGAGGGTGTTCTCTGCTATTAACCGAATGAAGACATAAACAAGAAATCGCCTCTCAACAAATACCATTGCTGGACTGCCCCATACAAAAGCCTCATGACCGACAGCACCTGCTATGATGTTGAAATAACAGACTCCCTTACGAAGAGAATGACTTCAAGTATGTATGTGACTGCCGACTCGGATGAAGATAGGCCTATGTAAGGTAAGAACAATCATGCATTGTCATTTTCATTCATAATTGATTTTATGGATAGTTTCAAACTTCTGTCTTATTATATGTTAAATTATTTGTGAAATCAAATTTGCTTTCTAATTCACAACAGCAATTTCCGTAAGCATAAGCCTAGGAAAACATCATACATATCTTATGGACAAGTTTTAATTATTTTATTAATCCTCCATGGGCTGTTTTGTGGTAGGACGTAAAATATGTTGTCATAATGATATTCCTTGAATTGCTTTATTTGACATACACCATAAACTATATTAACATTATATGAAACACTTTACAGTATGCAAAATACTTTACATAATCGTAACCTTAGCATTTTCAGATTTTTTTTAAATAAAAAAACCCAGATTTTTTGCCATACCCTCCCAGACAAATAGCAAAACCTATCTGGCAACACTGTCTCTTAGAGACTGAGTTCGGTGTTGATGTTGTTGATGACCAAGGTGTCATTATTGTTAGACGGAATGGGGTATATGTGATAGACTGCGAGGAGGTTATCTGTTATGAATGGTACATGAACTATTATTGATGCTTTTGTTCGAGTCGCTTCTAAGTATCGATAATATAGCATGAGATTCCTGTCCTGAAACAAAGGCTTCAAACCATGTTCACGTATGCCTTGACAGATTCTTTGACATAGATCGTAAACTGGAAGTAAGTCAGTGGTGATCTTGCCATTACCAGCATTTGCTATACGTTTCATCAAAACGTGATAACGAACCCTGGTGTTGTCAAACTGAAGAATTATTATGTCAGTATGTTCCTTGACTCCTGAAAAATGTTGAAAAAGTATCATATTTCCTTCCATTGTATTTATTTTGTCCAAACTCTTTTGAGTTATCCATTCTGCCTTTCTGAAATTTTTTCACGATCATCATCATTGCTGCGTTTTGATTGTCAGCTAGCATCTGTTGATACGTTAATACCTGAGATATCTTATTAAATTTGTTGTTTGTTTCTTGAAGATCTTTTTCTGTAGCCAATGCAAAAATATTCCCTAGAACTGCACCACCCAGGTCGAACAAACTCCGCCTTTCACGTAGCCTATATGTGCGATGTTTATATCTCTTAAGTGTCTCAGTTCCACGAGATGGGATTTCTAGGATCATGATGAGCATGGTATTAGCTTTTACCTTGGTCCAATGCCCATTTGGTTAACTTCATGAATTCAGTCACTTCCTTTGTATTATGAACTTCAGAACCAGAACTTATCATAGCTTCCAGTGTCCTCAGTGGCTTGGAAATGTTCAGCAACACCAGCAATTCATATACCGGTAAGACATCCAATGAGGCCATTGGGGATATAAGGTATCCTTGCCTCATTGTATGTTGAGGGTCTAAGTAAGCTGATCCTCTTGCTATATAGGTGAGAATCCATCCCAGTGGGCACAGCTCGTGAATTCCACATCTTTTAGTCATGGATATTTGGTGAACTCTCATGTACACGATTATTCACCAGATTTCTACATGTTTCCCTCGTGGAAACTAAGCTGAGAAGATCTCGTGTAAAACTGGATGAAGAATTCATGTGAAATCTCTCAGAATAGTATGAGATATACATGTGGTGGTAGAATTCACATGAAATAGATTAGTTCCGATTGTGATTCTGTATAGAGCAGTGAGTCTATGCCTTTCTTGGTATATATGAAAGTAATTATGTAGCCTGCCTATTAGCACTTTATTGATTGGAAATTAAGATACATACATACATATACATATATCTAGCCAAACTTTCTCGCTAGATATAGAGGAATTGACTTTGATCATGTATAAATATTTACTTTTTACATCTAATGACATTTTATAAATGTTTTAGTTGTTTGAGCCATTTTAAATGATATTTTAATATCTGTGGCATTATTCTAGATATTTTGCCATTCCATCTTGCTACCTATAGCGAACTTTGAGTATTTTCAATGGTAACCTTGCACAAATATTCAAATCCCGCGTTTACCATACGTACAAAGGCACAATCTTTGAGGGAAGGTAAGATTTTTGAAGTACTCTATCAATTTTCAATATCAAAAGTTAATCATATATAAGCTTTAGGTATAAAGACTAGTGTGTTGAAGAAATTTGCTTTAAAAAAGCTATTCAACCACACAGGCTCGGTCTAAATAGCCTAGCCTATCCGCATGATGTATAGGGCCTAGGGTAGCCTATAGGCTAGACATTAATTCTGTCAGGTGCCTGTATAGTGATAATTTAGGTAGTATTACATTTCGTTTAGTCACACCTTAGGGGAATTCCAGCCTTTCCAATGATATTTACTCCTCAGCTTGGTGGGGGTTTCATATATGACATTTTTCTCGCAAATATGTCCTTTATATGTTTTTGTTCGTGCAGTATCAACTCACTGTATAGTCATGGCTTGGGGAGGGCGACGTTAGCCCGTCCCTGCCCTCAGAATTATGAGCTTTCACAGTTAATGTAGGGTAGGTTGAGGATTAAATTTGTTTGGATTAGGTCTGATTTGGTAGGTTAAGTTTAGCACTTTGATTTTAATTCCTTTTTTTTTATTTTGTATATGTCTTCAACCACATACAGGGATTAGGCCAGGTTAGGTTATGTAAGATGCTTTTGCAGTTAATGTAGGTTAGGTTGGGGGTTAAATTTTGTTGGATTAGGTCTCATTTGGTAGGTTAGGTTAGTTTAATTAACCCGATAGCTGCTACGTACATCATATGAAGAATAGCAAGCGACTGCTGCGTAGCCTACGTCATATGCTCAAGCTCTTGTATTTAAAAAAATGCATGCTACATTTTCACCCAAATGTCCGCAAATAGCATACCACAGCCAAACTAAGGTAAATAATGAACTCATATTTGGTTTCCTATTCTTTTCCATGCACTCTTTCATTTATAAGAGCAAAAATGAGTTTTGAAGAAAAAAAAAATGTTTTTGTGCATGGGGGGATTGACCATGAAACCTAATGCCACAGTTAATGGGTTAAAAAACCCTTAATTCAGTTTTATATCCCTTTTTTTTGTATTTCAAATATGACTTCAAACATGCACAGGGATTAGGCCGGATTAGGTTAGGTTAGATTAGATTAGGTTTGGTTAATACTAAAAGGTAAATAATTTGTTCGATTTTACAGTTTTCAACTCATATTTAATTTCAGCCCCTTAATGGGAGTTAGGCAAGGTTTGGGTATGTGATCATATGTGGTTGAAAGTACTGTCAATTAAAATCAAAATATGGGTAAATCCTCCCTCAAGAGAAATATATATATATATATATATATATATATATATATATATATATAGTACCAGTTTAAGGATATTATTTCGAATTTGACTTCACCCAATTACAGGCCTTAGGATTTGCTTGCGGTGGAAATTGTTCCCTAAATCATGCAAAAAAGGGTTACTTCTTACCAATAATGAAAAAAAAAATAAAATACAGTGGGCTTGCACAGTACAAGAGTGGATGGGCAGTCCTTGTCCTCGCGCGCTTTGAAATTGTGCACTGTGAATACATAATCTTAAGAGAAAAATTACATATGGGCGGTACCCCCTCATACCTTGACATTTTTTGACCCTTAGAGACATAATAAAGGGAAAATTTTTCAGATATATACTGCAGATATAGCTACAATAACAAAAATATGGTCAGTCACCTTAACAACAGTAGACAACATGCCTGATGGATGTAAATAACAGGGGTTCCGAGGCACGGCATCACATTTAGAATGCCCCCGCTGCACCCCCCCCCCCACACCGCGTGTGTTTAACAGTTGCCAGTGTTGTTTTATTCCTGGCTTTGATGAAGAAATTTATGGCCTTTTGAATGTTATATTTCTTCCAGAATGCAGCAAGTCATTATGGTGGGGGTTGCAGGTATGCCAGGTAAAACAGGTGGGACTGTGGAGGTGGAGGCGACTGGTGAGTCAGGGGGGGGCAGTGGAGGTGGAGGGGAAGGTGGCAGGCAAGTCAGGGGAGGTGGTGATGGGAGGATCCTCCATCTCCTCGCTACTGCTCACATTTTTGGCAATTTCCTTCATCTCTTCTTGTTTGTCTGCGTCATTCCTTGTTATGGACGTATTTGCTGTATAACAACTTGGCATTCGCGAAATAACTCATTCATCGAATCCAAACATTATTAAAGACTAAGTCTACTAATACCAAGTCGGTTCACTTTCCATCAAGGTGCAGGGAGGTGTGGCTTGTGTGTGACGTCAGTTGGCTTAAGTAACAAAATGTATAAAACTGCAAATTCAAATTAAACATTTATAACAAGGGAAAACGAAGCAGGGGAAAAAGTGCTTCCTTCACACCCCTAAACCTTCCATCACACATTCCTGTCCCTTCCTTCACTTCACCGAACCGAAAAATATGTTATGGTCTGAGTAGTGGAGCAAACATCCATCCTCCATCATGGTCAGGAGTCAACTGAGCTGGTATTTTGTGCCAGAGCCAATCGACGTCGCTTCGATGCTCTGCCCCCTGCACGAGCTTGGAGCCGTTTTAGAAGGAAGTGAACTGACTTGGTATTAGTAGACTTAGATTAAAGAAACTGGGTTTCTGTTCTAACTTACCGTTATTGCCGAAAACATTATTGTCGAAGTAGTTATTGGCGAGATCTTACTGTACAGTAGACTCCTCTTGAGCACCTTCCTCAAGAGCCTCTGAAGTCGCAATGAGCCCGTTGCGTGGGGAGGGGGGTCGCTTAGTCAGGGAATATAGTGGTTTTGGGACACTCCTTGCCTCTACCTCGTTGATTGTGGGCTAAACTCGCACAGTGAAGGTTTTTTGGGTTATTATTTTGGTCACTCGCATACTATGCAATTCGCGTACTGTGAACTCACGTGCTGTGTGAGCCCACGGTTCTATGAACTAAAAAAAAAAAAAAAAAAAAACCTAATTTACTGTACTTAGTGTTGTCTTGAAACTAATATCTATGTTTTATTCTTTCAGATAATCTAACACTGTAATTCTCCTACATGTATAGAACCGCACATACCATGCAGCCAGCACTGTCCTTAAGAGGATGGTGGACAGCTTCTCCATTTTCCACACAGAACCTACACTGTACATTATTATTCTTGGTGGTAGCACCGAAGTAGGGTTTTGTTTTTCACAGTGCTCCCAGGGTTTCTGATTAATTGTTTGTAGTCTTTATATTTTCTTTTGTACTCTAAGAGGAGCAGTGGATCTGGCTACTGAAACGAACACGCACCTGAATGTATTGCTGATGGTTGTTGGTTGTCTGCTATCCTTACCGTCCTATCTGATCCCCTGTTAACCTTTAGTATACCGTTAAGTTCCCCTATGGCATTTTATATTTTCCCTAATGAGTTGCCTCAATTAATTTCTCTGAGTAATTACTTTCTTTTTATCACATTGAGCTCTTCTGCAGAAGGTGGAATCCAAAGCTTTTCACCGCATCAACTCTTTAAGATAGCAATGTGAATGATTTTTCTGTAATACACAATATATAAATTAAAGAATTACTCTGTGTATTAATTTAAAACATACCTATATTCATTAGTGTCCAATCTTGCGCAGACTATTGATGTATTGCACCTTATAGTCACAACAAGTTTCATGGGTGTCATTCACCATTAACTATACCTTAATTATACTGATGTAGTTACAGTACTGTATGCAGTATATGAATCTTGCAGGACATTTATATACTTTGCACATTATTGAAAATTAACCCGTTGATGATTATGATGCATCTTGACTGTTTAGTTTATTTATCATTAGACAAGTTTATACGACTTAAATTAGGAAGGCTCTCTGGAAATCAAGTGGATAAAAATAATTTACATTCAATCCCTAGATCCCACAAGTTCTTCCCAAGCTGAAGTGATTATAGTCTGTATGAGTTAATCGACTTATAAGCTAACAATGCTTTGATGATTGATGAATTTGACAATTTATACTGGCAAAATTATTACCTTTATTCACCATAGGAAGAACTTGTTGGAGTTAGGGAGTGAATGTATATTATTTTTTAATCCATTTGGCTTCTAGAGAGCCTTTCTAATTTGCATGCATGTGATTTATTCCACCAGATATCGTGCATTACCCGTGAATTTCAGCACGTCTATTACACGTGTTTAAATTCTCGTGAAACGAACTATAAAAAAAGATCAGATATCCACATCTTTTAGATGAATTTCAACACGTCTATTACACGTGTTTAAATTCTCGTGAAACGAACTATAAAAAAAGATCAGATATCCACATCTTTTAGATGAACTTCAACACGTCTACTGTACGTGTTTAAATTCTCGTGAAACGAACATATAAAAAAAGATCAGATATCCACATCTTTTAGACATCTCCAGTCCACATCTTTTCCACCTGAAAAATGTGACATTTGCCTACTGGGATGGTATAAGTCCCCTCATCGTTACCTATCGGGGAAAAAAAGAAAAAAAAATCTATTAGGTAATCCAGTCATGCTGAGGTCGATGATAGTGATGATGCGCATTATAAACTGGCTATTGGAAAACAATAACTTTGCTCGTTGTTTCATTTATAGGAGTTTAAATCGAACCTAGATCATGTAAATGCTGTATTGTGGCATTTCTAGCAACAGTTGCACCTATTTTTGTTTGATTGTTATGCGATCTCTATTTCTGTATGTATTGATTTCCTCTAGATTATTGTAATTGTGTTCAGTTTTTTGATGGTGTCCGAGGTTACATAATTGCTGGCTAAATTCCTTGAGACCCTTTTTTAAATGGTCAACATGAAATTGCTTTCTTCACCTCTCGACAGTGACTTAATTATTACCCTGTTGGCAATCTTCTTAATTATTCTGTTTGGGCCTTCAAATTTCGGTGATAGTTTATTGTCTCTAGTGTGTAAGATACCATAGACACTGTCTCAGTTGATTCTTTTGCCTTTTTATTAAATTAGTCCATCATTTCTTCCTTGGACATCGATAAGTCTACATCACTTTTGCTGACTAGCAATTCCTTCCAGATTAAGGGTATTTCAGGTATGCTGAGTCCGAAAATCAAAACCATTTTCAGCTAGAACATCAAATTTCCCCACAGAATGCTGAATGCTGTCACTGAAATGGTCTCATTGTAATATAATACTGAGGTAAATGAATATAAAATGCAATAATATGCTGTGACCCCAATATTTCGGTTGCTACTGTGTACATGCGGTATTTATGCCTTGTCTGTCCGGGAAGCTGGGACCAGAAGCTGATATGATTCAGCAGGCGACGACAGAATGCTTGGTAGGGAGGAGTTAGTTGTCTATAGAACACCCGGTAGAAAGGGGTTAGTTGTCTGTTGGATGACAATGGCGTCAGTCCCGTGCTGAGTCGAGCCAGCTATTGCTCCATTTATACTGATTGTGTCACAGAAGACAATGGCTTCTCGTAGAAAATGTAAAACCGATCCTGATCTGTTTTGCTATGTCTGTGGATCTTTTGCGACCCCAAAACAGCCACAAAAATCAGAGTTCGTTTGGAAAGCGTATCACACTTACTTTGGTGTTCCTCTTAGTGACCAGGAGAAACCATGGGCCCCCCATAAGGTGTGCAGGACATGTGTTGAGAACCTCAGGCAATAGACAAAATCTCAGAGGAAGAGTTTCAGTTTTGGAGTTCTGATGGTGTGGCGGGAACCCCAAAACTACCTGACCGATTGCTATTTTCGCATGGTCACTGTGTCTGGTTTCAGCTCGAAGATGAAAACCTGCACTGAGTATCCCAATCTTCCCTAAGCATTGCAGCCTGTTCCTCACTTGAAGTCCCCATACCTACTTTCACCACTTTGGATGTCGCAAGTTCGGATGAAAGTACAACGCCTGACTGTCTGATATTAATTACGATGAATATAATGCCTCAAGTAACGATATCAAGAGTACAAGTCATTCACGCATACTGAACTGAATGATTTGGTAAGGGATCTCAATTTGCCAAAGTCATCTGTGGAATTATTGGTGTTAAGGCTCAAGGTTAAGAACACGTTGGCACCCAGAACAAACATGAAATACCGCAACCAAGAGGCAATTTTCTGCAATACTTCACAAAGGAAAATGGTTTTGTTTACTGTAATGATATAGGGTTGATTGAGATGGGATGTGAAAACATGCCAGATGAATGGAGGCTCTATACTGACAGTTCAAAGAGAAGTTTGAAGTGTGTGGTATTGCACAGCGGCAACAAACTTGCCTCCATTCCTATCAGTCATTTAGTCAGTTTGAAAGAAACATACGACCCAATGAAGTTGGTTCTTGAAAAAATCAAATACAGTGATCACAACTGGATAGTGTCTGGTGACTTAAAGGTGCTATCGATGGTTTTACGGTGCAAGGATACACCAAGTTTCCTTGTTTTCTATGTTTCTGGGGCAGCCATGCGAAGAAGGAAAAATCGATATGGAAAGAATGGCCATCCAGAGAACAGTTCATAGTTGGAGAGAACATGAAAAATGTACTGCTAGTTCAACCTCGGAAGGTTCTGCTGCCCCCACTACATATAAAATTAGGTCTGATGAAACAATTTGTAAAAGCTCTTGACAAGGAAAGCGCTTGCTTCCAATACCTTTGCTTGAAGTTCCCCGCACTTTCAGACGAACAACTCAGCGCATGAATATTCAACGGCCCACTAATGAGGCTGCTCATGAAGGATGAGGAATTCATGAAATCAGTGACACCGGGTGAAAAAGATTGCTGGACTGCATTTGCCAACTTAGTTCCGAATTTTCGTGGAAACAAGAAAGCAGAAAACGATGAAGCCGTTGTGAAAACTCCCCGGACATCGTTGAGAGACTTGGTGGCAAACATGAGTCCAAAAGTGCATTTTTTGCACAGTCACATGAACTTTTTGCCAGAGAATCTAGGCGCAACCAGTGAAGAACAAAGTTAAAGGTTTCACCAGGACATCAAGACGATGGAGCACAAGTATCAAGGGAGATGGAATGCCAACATGATCACAGACTGCTGCCAGTGCTTTGCAGCATGACTGTTCAGACACTGAATACATTAGGAAATACAAGAGAAGGAAATTCCAGCATTAGATCAATTGTCAGTGCTAATCAATTGTCTTGTGCATCACATTTATGCATTTTTGTGGCAGCCATTCCAGTGAATTTCCATTACAGTGCCGTTTAATGCTGGTCATATTCCCTTTATTGCGTAAATATACTCATGTGTTTTGTGAAAAATTTTGACGTTCTACTTTATTTTTGAAAGTATATTCAAAATCAGCACTTTCAAACTGAGCGAAAAAAGCATGAATCATTAACCCGTCATGTCCCGAGCTATTTCGCACCTCAGACACCCCCCAATCCCGAGGTGTTTTCGATTTTTTTTTTTTTTTGTGCTAAAACCTCTGCTTTTGGTGAGAAACATCGAAAATTCATAGAGAAATCGCTCACCTGAGGTTTAAAATACTCGATCCAGGTACCAGTACCTCCTTACCTGACTGCATTTTCTAACAGGCTGGCACCAAAGAAAACGAGTTGTATGGGAGGGTAACTATTTCACACCACTCATAAACGATACCTATTTATTTATATACTTGGTATGAATTTATATATAGTACGAGAGTATACTGGTTTTCAAACAGTAATATAGGCATTATAAGCATTGTTTTACTCACTAACTCATCACCATACCTGACCTTCTTTTGCCACATTACCTAATCATTATTTGTGATTGATTCTTCCTCTAATGCTATGTAAACTTTGTCCTCCACATTGTCATCGATTGGGGAATCACTCTGGCCCTGAATGTCTTTATTGGCCAGGTCACTGGTAACAGGTGAATTGCCGAGACAGTGGCGTGAGGGGGGGGAGGGGGGAGGTTATGCGGTGTAAGGCATTGTCCCTGCTTGGCATCTTGTAGAGGAATAGAGGAAGGTGTCCCGTGTATACGTACGAAAAATCTTGCGTGAAAACTGAAAATTGTGCAAATTAGGGACCTTGCAATTGCACAACGTACCAGTACGCCGTCGGGACTGGCAAATACAAAATGTTGCAATGTACTCATACGTCAACGGGACGGAGCGTTTTAAATCAGCAGAAAAAAAATTTCAAAGTGTAGACCAGTGATTAAAATGTTTCTACACCATTTTGTGTATCTCCTAGAATTTACGCAAACGGAATTCAAGATAATCATCATAATTGTAGACAAGCAACTTTTCACCCTCAAGAATCTCATACGGCAATTTTTTGTCTGCCCCGTAGATAATGATATGGAATGTGTCTTCTATAGACTTTTTTGTTGCACAGTTAATTGATGCTCCCACTCTGGGAATCCAATCATCCCAGCTTGCATAATTTTCATTGAGAATATGTAGCACAACCAGCACTTTCATTGTTTTGTCTCTCTACCAACCCATTGGATGCTGGGTGATAGGCCAATACTGTATTGTTTATATATTTCTAGTATGATTTCAAAACTTAATTCTTCTCCACTATCACTTATTATTACCTTTAGTCTGGTGAATCAACATATAATACGGTCTGTGATTACCCATGCCACTGTTTCTGCTGTCTTATCTTTAACTGGGACTAAAATCATATGTCTTGAGAAATGAGCTGTAGCAACGAAGAGATACTGATTATTATTGTAAGATAAGGGTAACTTAAGTAAGCCACCCGCGACAATGTCCCACGGTTGGTTAGGTACAGGATGTTTCCCTATAGGTGCAGATGTTATCGTGTAGCCTTTTTCATGCACATGACTCGCATCTGTCTATGTGACTGTGCATGTCTTTGCATAATGATGGCCGGTAGTGTAACATCCGGGTTTGTCTGATCATCCTGTCTTTGCCAGGATGTCCTGCATGTGGACTGTAGTGTATGGTCCATAAAACGTAAGGTACCAGTTCATTAGGTACCTCTAGTTGTCTTGTTTCTTCAATGATTTGGTTGTCCTGAATTTCGTACCCATGTACCAAATCTCGAAACTTTTGTACTGCAAAGACCACCGCAAGTGCCTCTAGGTCTGTAGGGCAATAATTTTTCTCTGCACCTATTATTTGTCTGTTATCGAATGCAATTGGTCGATTTTTTCCACGCGTATCTTCTTCCATCAATATGGCCGTTAATCCTTTAAGAGATGCACTCGTGCATATTACAAATGCTTTTGTGAAATCAGAATTGGCCAAGCAAGGTGCACAGGTAAGTTTATTTTTTAATTCATTAACTGCTAGTTTTTGTTCCTCTCCCCACTGAAATACAGCTTTTTTTTTTGCTGCAAGTGGAATAATGGTTCTGCTATGAGAGAAATTGTTACATGAATAGCCTGTAGTATCTCGCTAGTCCTAAAACTTGTCTTACTTCATCTACATTTGTGGGTTCAGGGAAATCCTTTACTGCTTGTATTTTGTCCTATGAGGTGTGGATCCCTTCTGCATCTAGTCTGTGGTCTAAGAATTTTATTTCCTTAAAGCAAAATTTGCATTTAGACAGCGTAAGTTTCAAACCAGCATTGGTTAACCCTTTCATGCATGCATGTTTCGTAAGTTTCCTGTTCTATGATGCATCGGCCATTCTCCCCTCCCCTCCCTGGCCACTGTGCACTCCAAAAATGCGTATTCGCGGCTTATTTTCACCACCCGAACGTATTCATTTTGCTACAAAACCCATATATTCCTATTCGTCGATATTTGTTTTACACGATAAGCAAAAGAAAAAAAAAACTATACGTACGTTAGAACCCCAAGAATAAAGAATTGTGAGCAAAGATTTCACTTCCGAACATCATAAGTCGAATGTATACTAATCAATCTCTACATGTTATACATCATTAGAAACAGAATTTTATTAGCTTTCGAAAGCTGGAATTCCCAGTTTGATATGGGGTATGGTGTTCGAGTAATAAGCGAAAAAGTAAAACCCATTTTCGGCAGAACAGTTTTTTTTTTTTTTTCGGGGAGCTCTAGCAAAAAACTTTTCTTGCCACTGTTATGTTTTTATTTTATCGTCCCATGCAGAATTTCATTGGCTTTCATTTGAGCAAACACCGGTGATCCTAGGCCTCATAGTACTCAAGAAAAATGCAAAAAACTATGGTGAACCCATGCTGTGTCATGGCTGTAGAGCTAAATCCTGCCTTCCTCTAAGCTCCTTTCACGTATTTCACCAATTCCTTGTACACTAGCTATGCACACTATATTTTTATGATTCACTGTCACTATTTTTATAGTTGAATACTCACATTTGGTGCAGGGTAAAGGCAGTGTAATTGATTAGAAACAGTAGCTCAATCTTCATTAGGCCAACGGCTGATAATGACCAGGAATGCTTCACAAACACCAAATTTCCTATTGCAAACATCAAAGCTAATCACAACAGTGCCAAACAACTATACGTAAGCACAAATGGTATAGTGAAATATATTACACGGCCGGGATGTGAGTAAGAGTGGAAATTTAAAGGGCCAAACCACACAGTACCTCCCCCACTCACAGCTCATTTGGTACTGAATAACCTCTCCGCTCTCTTCCCAGCACTGGGACCCACAGTTGCCAACCCATTACTTTTGACAAGTGCTAGTCAAGCAATGACGCCAATTGGCCAAAACCTTTTTCTCTGATGAAAGTTTTTATGCTTTACAGACGATAAATGCGTCAACGAGTTGGGGCCACCCCCCATACCCAAAGGACGACAAACACGTCAATGCGGGTGAAGGTGTTAACTTGTGTAGGAGCTGGTCTAATTTCTGTAAATCTTCATCTGTTGTGTGTGTTGCAGTTATGATGCTATCAAGGTACACAAAGATACCATTCCCTAACATTCCTGATAATAAACAATTCATTGATTGTTAGAATGTGCTTGGTGCTGTCTTTAACCCCATCAGCATTCTTTTATACTGATTATCTCCCGTATTTGTAGAGAAAGCAATGTATTTGCATGACTCATCATGAAGTGCAATTTGATAGTATGCATTAAGCAAATAGATCGTGGAAAATAGACTACATTATTTTCTGGCCAAATATTTTGCAAGATATCACTTAACAGTGGCATAGGAAACCAGTCTGGGAGTGTGTGTTGGTTTGATTTATGATAATTGACCACTCCACGCATTTCACCATTTTGTTTGGATACGAAAAATAACGCGGCATTCCATGTGGAGACTGAGGGCTCAGTAAGACCCATTTTTAACATTTCATCAACATACTGATATGCAAAGGTATGTTGTGAGTGTGCTAATTATGTGCTGGTACATTAATGGTTGTGTGTCCTGGTGTACGTTAATCTCGATTTAATCAGGTTAGTACAGGGGAGTGAAAGATAAAAATGGTAGATTACTAGTGGAGACGGGAGAAAAAGTGAGCAGATGGAGAGAACACTTTAAGGATTTGTTGAACATAGAGGATGGAAGTAATGCGAGTATAAGTGGCTGGGGAATGGCTGGGAGAAGGAGGGAGGTGAGAAGACAGGAAGAAATCAGTAGGACAGAAGTTGTGGAAGCAATGAAGAAAGTTAAATCGAGGAAAGCCCCAGGAATTGATGCAGTGCGTGGTGAAATGCTGAAGCATGGGGGAGAGATAGTAGTAGAATGGATGTGGAAGATGTGCAGATTGGCCTGGGAGGAAGGTAGAGTCCCAGAGGATTGGAAGTCAGGTATAATTATTCCCTTGTACAAAGGAAAAGGGGAAAAAGAAGTGTGTGGTAATCATAGGGGCATTTGTCTTCTTAGTATAATAGGAAAAGTGTATGGTAGGATACTTATTGACAGAGTTAGAGAAAGAACAGAGAAATTAGTTGGAGAAGAACAGGAGGCTTGAGGAAGGGAAGAGGTTGTGTAGATCAGATATTCATTCTTTGATCTTTAGTGGAAAAGTTTCTAGAGAAGAAAGAAGTTGTATGCAGCTTTCATGGATTTGGAGAAAGCATATGACAGGGTGGATAGACAAGGATTGTGGAAAGTGTTAAGAATATATGGAGTAGATGGGAAGTTGTTGAATGCTGTGAAGAGTATGTACGATGGTGCGAAGGCTGCAGTGCGTGTGGATGGTGAACTAAGTGAATTTTTCTTTTTGAAGATTGGGTTGAAACAGGAATGTGTCATGTCTCCATGGTTGTTCAATTTGTACATGGATGGGGTAATAAAAGAGGTGCAAGGTAGGGTAGTGGATGTTTAAGTGGCCTTGGTGAGAGAGGATAGTGTTTGGAAACTCCCTGTACTGTTGTTTGCAGATGATACTGTGTTGTTGAGTGAAGACGAAGGGGAGCTGCAAGGCTTGGTGGATGAGTTTGGGAGAGTGTGTAAGAAACGGAATCTAAAGATGAATGTAGGGAGAAGTAAAGTGATGGTCTTTGAGAGAGGTGAAGTCAGTGAATGTACAGCGAGGTTGGATGGTGAGGAATTGGAAAATGTGAGTACGTTTAAGTACTTGGGTAGTGTGATGAGTAAGGATGGAGGTTTGGAGGGTGAAGTGCTTGAAAGAGTACATCAGGGAAGAACGGTTGCTGGTTCTTTGAAAGTAGTGATAAGAAACAGGGAAGTGAGCATGGAAGTGAAAAAGTTACTACATGACAGTATTGTGATACCAACTCTAATGTATGGAAGTGAAGCTTGCACGTTGTTGGAAGGACACAAGTCAAGAGTGAGAGCAGTGGAAATGAGTTATTTAGGAGGAGCCTGCGGAGTGTCATGGAGAGACAGGCCGACGAATGAGGATATAAAGGAGCGTTGTGGTGTGGATGTGGATGTGATAGGAAGCATTATGAGGAACACACTGAGGTGGTTTGGCCATGTGGAGAGGATGGAGGGTGAAAGACTGACGAAGAGAGTGTATGTGAGTGAGGTGGAGGGGGGAAGAGGGAGGGGGAGGCCGAGGATGAGATGGAGGGATGGGGTGGAGACGTATATGAGAGGGAGGGGGGGGAGTTGGGAGCAGGGCAGTGAAATGGCGGGGGACAGGGCGACTTGGAGACGATTTGTTTGTGGCCACCCTAAACGGGATTGAGGAGTCTGGGAATAGATAGATAGATAGATAGACAATTTAATTTTTCTCCAGGTATTGCAACTGTCTGTTGGTGTTTTTGTAACAAATCCAATAGATCATTTTCCACATCAAAATTTCCTGAGTGAATCAAATTCTCGTTTGTGCACTGTGTGTCCGTCGATTTTATCTTACTTGATGTTCTGCCGATTGTTACTTCACGTATAGGAGCAGGACAAGGCTCTAAAGTGTATATACATTCATCTGATTAATTAGGAACACATGAGTTTCCCCATCGTTATTAAGCATTCTCCACCAAGAGTCCTTTCACTTTAAATGAATCATCTAAGAAAATAACAGTACCATTCTTCTATTTACTCTTTATGCTGACTTTCTTAATTGATTTAGGTGGGATAACTACATCATTGGTGAGATGTGCGGGAATTAATGTTCTAAATTTACTGTCACCTCGGCCCCTGGGTAAAGGGGATAATAGGGATGGGAGGGTTGGTTTGAGTGCATGTGTACCCTCGTCAGACTGAATCGTTCTGCTAAGGTGTATGATCGTTCCAACTCCCTTCGATTTTCCACAATTGTTGGGTGACATTTCTGATGAAATTTCCTCTGTGAATTCGTTGTCAAATTCTATCACGTTCATGTATTGGAGTAACCTATTACGATATTCTCTTTCGTCACGGTTGTCAAACCGAATAACATGTTACCTGTTATTGTTAGTTCTCTGCTATATAGATTTTTTTTTCTTTTTTTTTAGTGTGAAGAAGACGGAACCAAAGGCAATGAGCCCGCAAAACTGTTCCTTCCAAGAGAAAAACAAAATACAAGAGAGAGCCAAATCCAAGATCCATTCATTTCGAGATGTTTGGACACACTGCGTTTGAAAGACTGGGGATCATAGGAAGCAGGAAATACAGACAGAGGGAGACAGTTCCAGAGTTGACCTGTTGCATAAATGAAGGACTGGGAGTAACGGTTAACTCTTGCATTAGAGAGTTGGACAGAAGAGGGGTGAGAGTTTGCTGCTAGGCGGGTGCTACGCACCCGTCGTGGAAGTGGAGGAATGCATGCAGACAGTTCATAGGAACAGTGACCATTGAAGTAGCGACAGAAAAGAGATAAAGATGCAACATCGCGGTGAAGAGACGGAGGTTGAAGGGAGTCAGTAAGAGGGGGAGGGTTAATGAAACGAAAAGCCTTTGACTCCACCCTATTGAGAAGAGCCGTATGTGGGGAGCCTCCCCACACGTGAGAGTTGTACTCCACACAGGGGCGGATAAAACCCCTGTATAGAGTCAACAATTGTGCAGGGGTAAAGATGGAACGGAGTCGGCTTAGCACACCCAATCGCTTGGGAGCAGATTTTACGAGAGATGTAATATGATCATTCCAAGACAAGTCCCGAGCAAATGAAACCCCAAGCATGTTCAAAGATGATGCAGGATTAAGTTGAGTATTATTAAACATAAGTGGGTATACCTGTGGAAGATTTTCTCGGGTTGATAGGTGCAAAAACTGAGTCTTTGATGCATTAAAAACAACCAGATTATTTTTACCCCAGTTAGAGATACGAGCCAAGTCAGACATTAGGTGTGCCATAGCCTCATCCCGTGCCTGTTGAAGTAACTGCTGAGATGGACGTTGTGGGAATCGAATGGAAAGGTGAAGGGTGGAATCATCAGCGTATGAGTGAATAGGGTTAGATGTACAGCTTAGAAGGTCATTGATGAATAAAAAAGAAGAGAGTTGGTGATAGGACAGAGCCCTGAGGAACACCACTGTTAATAGATCTAGGAGAAGAACGAAAGCCGTTTACAACAGTGGCTATAGAACGACCAGAAAGGAAGCTAGAGATGAAGGCACAGATAGAAGGATAGAAACCGTAAGAGGGCAGTTTGGAAATTAAAGATTTATGCCAAACTCGATCGAAAGCCTTTGAGATGTCAAGTGCAATGGCAAAGCTTTCGCCAAAGTCCCGAAAGGAGGATGACCAGGAGTCTGAAAGGTAGGTGAGAAGATCGCCTGTGGAGCGTCCCTGATGGAACCCATACTGATGATCGGAAAGAAGGTTGTGATAGGAAAAGGCGCTTTAAAATTTTTCTGTTAAGAATAGACTCATCTAGTCTGTGGTCTAAGAATTTTATTTCCTTAAAGCAAAATTTGCATTTAGACAGCGTAAGTTTCAAACCAGCATTGGTTAACCCTTTCATGCATGCATGTTTCGTAAGTTTCCTGTTCTATGATGCATCGGCCATTCTCCCCTCCCCCCCCTGGCCACTGTGCACTCCAAAAATGCGTATTCGCGGCTTATTTTCACCACCCGAACGTATTCATTTTGCTACAAAACCCATATATTCCTATTCGTCGATATTTGTTTTACACGATAAGCAAAAGAAAAAAAAAACTATACGTACGTTAGAACCCCAAGAATAAAGAATTGTGAGCAAAGATTTCACTTCCGAACATCATAAGTCGAATGTATACTAATCAATCTCTACATGTTATACATCATTAGAAACAGAATTTTATTAGCTTTCGAAAGCTGGAATTCCCAGTTTGATATGGGGTATGGTGTTCGAGTAATAAGCGAAAAAGTAAAACCCATTTTCGGCAGAACAGTTTTTTTTTTTTTTTCGGGGAGCTCTAGCAAAAAACTTTTCTTGCCACTGTTATGTTTTTATTTTATCGTCCCATGCAGAATTTCATTGGCTTTCATTTGAGCAAACACCGGTGATCCTAGGCCTCATAGTACTCAAGAAAAATGCAAAAAACTATGGTGAACCCATGCTGTGTCATGGCTGTAGAGCTAAATCCTGCCTTCCTCTAAGCTCCTTTCACGTATTTCACCAATTCCTTGTACACTAGCTATGCACACTATATTTTTATGATTCACTGTCACTATTTTTATAGTTGAATACTCACATTTGGTGCAGGGTAAAGGCAGTGTAATTGATTAGAAACAGTAGCTCAATCTTCATTAGGCCAACGGCTGATAATGACCAGGAATGCTTCACAAACACCAAATTTCCTATTGCAAACATCAAAGCTAATCACAACAGTGCCAAACAACTATACGTAAGCACAAATGGTATAGTGAAATATATTACACGGCCGGGATGTGAGTAAGAGTGGAAATTTAAAGGGCCAAACCACACAGTACCTCCCCCACTCACAGCTCATTTGGTACTGAATAACCTCTCCGCTCTCTTCCCAGCACTGGGACCCACAGTTGCCAACCCATTACTTTTGACAAGTGCTAGTCAAGCAATGACGCCAATTGGCCAAAACCTTTTTCTCTGATGAAAGTTTTTATGCTTTACAGACGATAAATGCGTCAACGAGTTGGGGCCACCCCCCATACCCAAAGGACGACAAACACGTCAATGCGGGTGAAGGTGTTAACTTGTGTAGGAGCTGGTCTAATTTCTGTAAATCTTCATCTGTTGTGTGTGTTGCAGTTATGATGCTATCAAGGTACACAAAGATACCATTCCCTAACATTCCTGATAATAAACAATTCATTGATTGTTAGAATGTGCTTAGTGCTGTCTTTAACCCCATCAGCATTCTTTTATACTGATTATCTCCCGTATTTGTAGAGAAAGCAATGTATTTGCATGACTCATCATGAAGTGCAATTTGATAGTATGCATTAAGCAAATAGATCGTGGAAAATAGACTACATTATTTTCTGGCCAAATATTTTGCAAGATATCACTTAACAGTGGCATAGGAAACCAGTCTGGGAGTGTGTGTTGGTTTGATTTATGATAATTGACCACTCCACGCATTTCACCATTTTGTTTGGATACGAAAAATAACGCGGCATTCCATGTGGAGACTGAGGGCTCAGTAAGACCCATTTTTAACATTTCATCAACATACTGATATGCAAAGGTATGTTGTGAGTGTGCTAATTATGTGCTGGTACATTAATGGTTGTGTGTCCTGGTGTACGTTAATCTCGATTTAATCAGGTTAGTACAGGGGAGTGAAAGATAAAAATGGTAGATTACTAGTGGAGACGGGAGAAAAAGTGAGCAGATGGAGAGAACACTTTAAGGATTTGTTGAACATAGAGGATGGAAGTAATGCGAGTATAAGTGGCTGGGGAATGGCTGGGAGAAGGAGGGAGGTGAGAAGACAGGAAGAAATCAGTAGGACAGAAGTTGTGGAAGCAATGAAGAAAGTTAAATCGAGGAAAGCCCCAGGAATTGATGCAGTGCGTGGTGAAATGCTGAAGCATGGGGGAGAGATAGTAGTAGAATGGATGTGGAAGATGTGCAGATTGGCCTGGGAGGAAGGTAGAGTCCCAGAGGATTGGAAGTCAGGTATAATTATTCCCTTGTACAAAGGAAAAGGGGAAAAAGAAGTGTGTGGTAATCATAGGGGCATTTGTCTTCTTAGTATAATAGGAAAAGTGTATGGTAGGATACTTATTGACAGAGTTAGAGAAAGAACAGAGAAATTAGTTGGAGAAGAACAGGGAGGCTTTAGGAAGGGAAGAGGTTGTGTAGATCAGATATTCATTCTTTGATCTTTAGTGGAAAAGTTTCTAGAGAAGAAAGAAGTTGTATGCAGCTTTCATGGATTTGGAGAAAGCATATGACAGGGTGGATAGACAAGGATTGTGGAAAGTGTTAAGAATATATGGAGTAGATGGGAAGTTGTTGAATGCTGTGAAGAGTATGTACGATGGTGCGAAGGCTGCAGTGCGTGTGGATGGTGAACTAAGTGAATTTTTCTTTTTGAAGATTGGGTTGAAACAGGAATGTGTCATGTCTCCATGGTTGTTCAATTTGTACATGGATGGGGTAATAAAAGAGGTGCAAGGTAGGGTAGTGGATGTTTAAGTGGCCTTGGTGAGAGAGGATAGTGTTTGGAAACTCCCTGTACTGTTGTTTGCAGATGATACTGTGTTGTTGAGTGAAGACGAAGGGGAGCTGCAAGGCTTGGTGGATGAGTTTGGGAGAGTGTGTAAGAAACGGAATCTAAAGATGAATGTAGGGAGAAGTAAAGTGATGGTCTTTGAGAGAGGTGAAGTCAGTGAATGTACAGCGAGGTTGGATGGTGAGGAATTGGAAAATGTGAGTACGTTTAAGTACTTGGGTAGTGTGATGAGTAAGGATGGAGGTTTGGAGGGTGAAGTGCTTGAAAGAGTACATCAGGGAAGAACGGTTGCTGGTTCTTTGAAAGTAGTGATAAGAAACAGGGAAGTGAGCATGGAAGTGAAAAAGTTACTACATGACAGTATTGTGATACCAACTCTAATGTATGGAAGTGAAGCTTGCACGTTGTTGGAAGGACACAAGTCAAGAGTGAGAGCAGTGGAAATGAGTTATTTAGGAGGAGCCTGCGGAGTGTCATGGAGAGACAGGCCGACGAATGAGGATATAAAGGAGCGTTGTGGTGTGGATGTGGATGTGATAGGAAGCATTATGAGGAACACACTGAGGTGGTTTGGCCATGTGGAGAGGATGGAGGGTGAAAGACTGACGAAGAGAGTGTATGTGAGTGAGGTGGAGGGGGGAAGAGGGAGGGGGAGGCCGAGGATGAGATGGAGGGATGGGGTGGAGACGTATATGAGAGGGAGGGGGGGGAGTTGGGAGCAGGGCAGTGAAATGGCGGGGGACAGGGCGACTTGGAGACGATTTGTTTGTGGCCACCCTAAACGGGATTGAGGAGTCTGGGAATAGATAGATAGATAGATAGACAATTTAATTTTTCTCCAGGTATTGCAACTGTCTGTTGGTGTTTTTGTAACAAATCCAATAGATCATTTTCCACATCAAAATTTCCTGAGTGAATCAAATTCTCGTTTGTGCACTGTGTGTCCGTCGATTTTATCTTACTTGATGTTCTGCCGATTGTTACTTCACGTATAGGAGCAGGACAAGGCTCTAAAGTGTATATACATTCATCTGATTAATTAGGAACACATGAGTTTCCCCATCGTTATTAAGCATTCTCCACCAAGAGTCCTTTCACTGTATATAAATCTCTAAGACAATAACAGTACCATTCTTCTATTTACTCTTTATGCTGACTTTCAGGTATGATTTAGGTGGAATAACTACTTCATTGGTGAGATGTGCGGGAATTAATGTTGGAAGTTTACTGTCTCCTCGGCCCCTGGGTAAAGGGGATGATAGGGCTGGGAGAATTGGCTTGAGTGCATGTGTACCCTCGTCAGACTGAATCGTTGTGCTAAGGTGTATGATTCGTCCAACTCCCTTCGATTTTCTGCAATTGTTGGGTGACATTTCTGATGAAATTTCCTCTGAATTCGTTGTAAAATTCTATCCCGTTCATGTGTGGGAGTAATACGATATTTCTCTTTCATCATGGCTGTCAAACCCAATAACATGTTACCTGTTATTGTTAGTTCTCTGCTATATAGATTTTTTTTTTCTTTTTTTTTAGTGTGAAGAAGACGGAACCAAAGGCAATGAGCCCGCAAAACTGTTCCTTCCAAGAGAAAAACAAAATACAAGAGAGAGCCAAATCCAAGATCCATTCATTTCGAGATGTTTGGACACACTGCGTTTGAAAGACTGGGGATCATAGGAAGCAGGAAATACAGACAGAGGGAGACAGTTCCAGAGTTGACCTGTTGCATAAATGAAGGACTGGGAGTAACGGTTAACTCTTGCATTAGAGAGTTGGACAGAAGAGGGGTGAGAGTTTGCTGCTAGGCGGGTGCTACGCACCCGTCGTGGAAGTGGAGGAATGCATGCAGACAGTTCATAGGAACAGTGACCATTGAAGTAGCGACAGAAAAGAGATAAAGATGCAACATCGCGGTGAAGAGACGGAGGTTGAAGGGAGTCAGTAAGAGGGGGAGGGTTAATGAAACGAAAAGCCTTTGACTCCACCCTATTGAGAAGAGCCGTATGTGGGGAGCCTCCCCACACGTGAGAGTTGTACTCCACACAGGGGCGGATAAAACCCCTGTATAGAGTCAACAATTGTGCAGGGGTAAAGATGGAACGGAGTCGGCTTAGCACACCCAATCGCTTGGGAGCAGATTTTACGAGAGATGTAATATGATCATTCCAAGACAAGTCCCGAGCAAATGAAACCCCAAGCATGTTCAAAGATGATGCAGGATTAAGTTGAGTATTATTAAACATAAGTGGGTATACCTGTGGAAGATTTTCTCGGGTTGATAGGTGCAAAAACTGAGTCTTTGATGCATTAAAAACAACCAGATTATTTTTACCCCAGTTAGAGATACGAGCCAAGTCAGACATTAGGTGTGCCATAGCCTCATCCCGTGCCTGTTGAAGTAACTGCTGAGATGGACGTTGTGGGAATCGAATGGAAAGGTGAAGGGTGGAATCATCAGCGTATGAGTGAATAGGGTTAGATGTACAGCTTAGAAGGTCATTGATGAATAAAAAAGAAGAGAGTTGGTGATAGGACAGAGCCCTGAGGAACACCACTGTTAATAGATCTAGGAGAAGAACGAAAGCCGTTTACAACAGTGGCTATAGAACGACCAGAAAGGAAGCTAGAGATGAAGGCACAGATAGAAGGATAGAAACCGTAAGAGGGCAGTTTGGAAATTAAAGATTTATGCCAAACTCGATCGAAAGCCTTTGAGATGTCAAGTGCAATGGCAAAGCTTTCGCCAAAGTCCCGAAAGGAGGATGACCAGGAGTCTGAAAGGTAGGTGAGAAGATCGCCTGTGGAGCGTCCCTGATGGAACCCATACTGATGATCGGAAAGAAGGTTGTGATAGGAAAAGGTGCTTTAAAATATTTCTGTTAAGAATAGACTCAAAAACTTTTGAGATACAGGATGTTAAAGCAATTGGACGATAGTTAGAGGGTTGGGAATGGTCACCTTTCTTTGGGACTGGCTGAATGAGAGCAAACTTCCAGCAAGAAGGAAAGGTACAAGTTGATGGACAAAGGCGAAAGAGTTTGCCTAGGCAGGGTGTAAGCACAGAAGCACAGTTCTTGAGAATAACAGTAGGAACTCCATCAGGCCCATATGTCTTATTAGTACTGAGGCCAGCAGTGGCAGAAAATACATCAGCTGAAGAAATTGTAATGTTAGCCTTGAGGAAGTCAGAAGTGGGAAGTGATGGAGGAACAGCACCAGAATCATCTAAGATGGAATTGGAGGAGAAAGTCTGAGCGAATATATCTGCTTTATCAGTAGAAGAAATAGCTACAGAGCCATCAGAGTTGAAAAGAGGAGGGAAGGATGATGAGGTAAAGTTGTTAGAAAGGTTTTTGGCAAGGTGCCAGAAGGAGCGGGAAGAGTTCGAGTTCGAGAGCTGAGAGCATTTTGTACGGATGAAATTATTTTTAGCAGAGCGAAGAACAGACTTAGCACGATTCTGGGCAGAAATGTATAAAAGATGTGATTCAGGGGTGGGTTGGCTCTGGTACCTTTTATAGGCCCTCTCCTTGTTCCGGACAGCATTAGAACAAGCGTGATTAAACCAAGGCTTTTGTGCATTAGTCAATGGATATGAGAAAGGAATGTATGTTTCCATGCCCGAGAGAATAACCCCCGTAATGTGCAAGGCACACCCAGATGGCTCCCGGCCATGGAAACAATAATCATTCCAGGGAAAATCAAAGACGTACTGCCTGAGGGCCTCCCAATCCGCAGCTCCAAAGTGCCAGAGACTACGTTTTTTTTGGAGGGTCTGCAGGCCGTACCGGGGTGATAGGACAGGTTAAGGTGATGAGGTTGTGATCGGAGGAGCCCAACGGAGAGAAAAGATTAACAGTGTAAGCAGAAGGATTAGTTGTAAGGAAGAGGTCAAGTATGTTGGAGCTCTCCAATTAGTGGAGATTGTTCTGGTAGTCTCTGTAAAATGATGTCTAACTGTATCATGCCCTTTACAGTTATTTGTTTGCCATCTATAACATATACTGTAAGTGTAAATTAGATTTCTCCACGAAGGTTACTTTCTTCTTAATTATTCTTCTTGTATTATTGAATTCACTGGAGAGCCTGAATCCAAGATTAAAGAAATCTTTTGATCTTCACAGGAAGCGGACACCAAGATACACTCATTTCCGTGCATGCTTCCTATATGCACTCTAGGATTGTTATTCTTTATGTATGGTCGTTTTTTTGTAGCGGCATGCCCTTCCTCCGACTTAAAATCAGATACTAACCTTTCAACTGTTTTGCAAAATAACGTCCAGTGTCCTGTGTTTTCATGCTTTCTGCAATATGGCTGCATCTCTTCCTCTTTATATATATCTTCCTTGTGTTTAACGTAACATTCAGATTTCATGTGACCAGGATTCGCACATTAATAACATAGAGTAGACCTACCTTCCGAATGTGACCCACGAGATGACATCCCATAGTTTGGTTTTTCTGTGGCACAGTTTCTGCTTGGACTACGTGGAAATTTGTGAGGCTGCCTGTGTCCTGGTGTTTGCGATCGCTGCTTTGATGTTAGCTGTTCTTTTGTTTGTCTGTTTTAAGGTCGCGATCGTTTTTGCTCTGTTCTTGTGCTAGATGTATTCATGGCTGCCACTGTGTCTGTAATTCTCATCCTGGTTTTATTGGGTTGTGATATTTCACTCCCCCTTGCTTTGCTGCAATTCATCCCAACCTCGTTCATAAAATCTAATAAACACATTCTTGGGGTATAAGCAACTGTTTTTGCTACTCTACCAGGTAATCTACACAATGCAGCTGCATAACCAAGAATGTCTGCGACATGCATTGGTGACATCTTCTCATCAGATGTTACCCAATTTGAGTTTTCTATACTGGCTAACAGCGTTCTCTTAGGCCTAATTGTGGACACATCTACTGTTATTTCACCTAGGACAGGATTTGTGTAATGTCTCATAAGATTCACGATATTATGTAATTCTGGAGTGATTCCTGGCAAAAAATTTATGCCTACAGAAAATTTCTTTAGGAATTCTGTTTTAAACTTCATATGTCAGAGCTCGTAAGAGCTTATCAGATCTAAGCAGATCACCAGCTGGGCACTTCATGAAAAAGCGGCTATTTTTTTCCTTCTCATCTGTTATATGTTCTTTACCAAAAAGTTCCTCCGACTCATTTAGAAGTGTCATCGCATCGATGCAGTCTTTGTCTATGCCTGAGGATTTTGTGAAATTTTTATCCTCATGGTGCACAAATACTCGATGTGGGGAAGTTGCAGCTGTGCTGATAGGTCCTCTCATCATTGTGTTTGTTTGTTTGGTCAAATTCACTTGAAGTTCCTTGTCATTATGAGAAGGAATAGTTGTGTATGTATTTCCGGACCTCTGTATCCTATTGAATAAGTTTTCATAAGTATGTAAGACAGATCTATAATTTTCGTTTTCTGTGTCAGAGAAAACTGTCAAAGAAGTGTCATTATCCTCAACTCCTCTCACAGGAAAAGTGTTTGGTTCTTGATCATTTTTCATGGAGAACTGTGTGTGTTAGTTACGTTGTCCTTTCGTTCTGTTAACTGTGAATCATCACTGGGTAATTCAAATGCTGTCTTCTCTGGCAATAACGTTGGTGGTGTTTGAAACATCCTTTAATAGCACTAATCACTAATTAAGAGGCACATTCTGCTAAGGAATGTTGTCTCATGAAACACTTATTTTATGTATGTGCTAACTGCATAGATGGCAACAATGATGGGGAAGGAATGATTGCTATATATGTATATATATATATATATATATATATATAAATAAATATAAAATTGTAACTGTTTTTACTAGTACTTATATATATATATATATATATATATAATTGTAACTGTTTTTACTAGTACTTAGTAATGGACTTAACCGCCACGTGCCGGCTATTTTTAGCTCCATGGGTCACCCCAGTGCCAGCCATTTTTTGACCTTTTTTTTTTTTGGCTGAAACGATAGATTTTGATGTGGAAATAACGAATTTTGCCATTAAAATACTCACTGAGGCTCGAAAATGGGTTTTATCGAGTCCTGCATACGAGTGTACAGGTATAGCCGCTCTCTCATGCTCACCACGTATGTGAGTGAAAGCCGTTTTCTATGTAAGGTATACTCAGGTGTTTATGTTGGGAAGGTATAGTAATGTTCAGTACACTTTTCTGATTACTTATTACTTCAGCATCTATCACAATTTGCGTGTCTTTCTCACTGTGAATGGATTATTTTACACTTAAAGATAGGTACAACCTGACTTCATTACGTACAGTCCTGTCCCTTACAAGAAGGTATTTACAACTTGACTTCACTATATAGTCCTTACACTTACAAGAAAATATTTAAAACTTACACCTACATGAAAATATTTACGAAATACCTTCAATATGTACAGCAGTGGGTGAGGCACACAGGCAGAGTGAGGCAGAGCAAGTGTGAGGGGGGAAGCAAATGAGTGTATGGCCTTGACAGCCTGGGGGATGGTTGAGGAACAGTTACCATACATGTCTGCCAGTTTTTACCTGCGAATCTTGAAGAATGCGGTCACAGTGAATTTTTTTATTTTAAACTGCTTTAAAATGGGACTGGCACTGGCCACAGAATTATGTCAGACCGTTTTAAAATGGCATTGGCACGCGGCGGGTTAATATAGATAACCGAAGGAGGTGTATGTATGTAAGTTTGTATATAGATGAAGTGGTGTTTGTTACTACAAATAGTATAATGTGGTAAAAAATAAAAAATAAAATGGCGTGTGAAGGGTTGTTGGAGTCAGTTGTGTTTTGAAAATTAAGCTCGTAACGTCACTCACTGCCTGTTTGCCTTTTTTTTTTTTTTTCTTTTTAACCCAGTTGTCCTCAGTAACCCCATCTTATTTGTTACTTAGTTTGATTGTTGTAAATATGATAACTGTAGTTGTAATTATAAAGCACGTTTTATACCTTGTGCAAAGTGTTTTGTTTATCACTTTTGCAATACCAATACATCCCTATAGAATAGTGGTGATATTTGTGAAGTTATAAAAAAAAAAAAAGGTGAGTAATGGTGCGTGAGGTGAGTGCTGAGTCAGGGCTGGTTCTGGTTGTTGCTGTGTTGTCTCTCCCATCACCACTAAATCAGTGCCTTCTCACTCTCTGCTGCGTTGCTTATTTACTTTCTTTCCTTCTCTTCTTAAGTTGTAGTGCTTGTGATTACTTGTTCAACATTTTGATTGTAGTTTCTTGGTGTAAGATGCGAACATGTAGCTGATCATGATTACCGTCTCAACCGCTTCTAGTTCACTTGTTGAATCGTAGTACCTTGTTTTGACTGTAGGGTTGGTTCTTAAATTGTTTGTTGTTTGTTAATAGAGACATTAATATGCTTTAATTTATTGACGTTGTTTATTGTTGTAGGGGTTCGGGGTTGTTGGCGTATGTATCTAAAATCATAAGACGTTGTATGGCGTGAATCTGTAGTAGTTCTTGTTTTCTATCTAGTTTATGTAGACTCAACTGTAGAATTGTAGACGTGGTTGGTACGATTACTGCCACCAAATGATAATATCGTAGCCGTTGCTGAGCATTTCCAAAAATGTGTTAACTTGTACGGATTCTAAGAAGACGGAATGTTCAAGTTGTTCTTGTCGTGGGTGGCAGGACAAGGATAAAGATGAGTCTGGGGTTTGAATGAAGTTTTATTCTCCAAAGGTACGGTACTAATCTTCAAAAGAGCAGTACTGAGTTCAGAGTGGTTGATGCTTGCTAACTTCATGCGCTTTCCTCCTGCATTTCCCACCATGCCCCTTCTGTCTCCTAACCCCTTTCTGCCCTGTCTCTCCAATTTTCCCTGTGTATGACTGGTTGGTTTATGTGTGAGAGCACGTGTTTCAACACCTGTGGAGTTTTCCATTAGGCATCATACTGTGCTGTGCGCTAAATTCCTTAGCTAGAATGTGCATTATTGTTTCCTCTAGATCTCTCGAGCTTAGACATGACTTTCTTCCAATCTCTATATTATATATTAGCAATATATGTCTATCTATCTAGCTATCTATCTATAGCCCGACGCCCTAATCCCGCAAAGGGTGGCTACAGACAAAACGCCTACAAGTCACTCTGTCACCCACCATTTCACTACCCTCCCCCCAACTCACTCCCCACTCCCTCATATACCTCTCAACTCCATCCCTCCACCTCATCCTCGGTCTTCCCCTCCCTCTCTCTCCCTCCACCTCACCTACATACACCCTCTTAGTCAGTCTTTCATTCTCCGTTCTCTCCACATGTCCAAACCACCTCAGTGTATTTCTCCTAATCTCAACCACATCCATATCCACCCCACAACGTTCTTTCACTTCTTCATTCGTCAACCTGTCCCTCCATGTCACTCCACATGCTCCTCTCAAGTAACTCATTTCCACTGCTCTTACTCTTGACTTGTTCCCCTCTTGCAAAGTCCATGCCTCGCTTCCATACGTCAGGGTAGGGATCACAATACTATCTTCCAGTGACTTCTTAACTTCCATACTCACCTCACTATTTCTCATCAGTGCTTTCAGTGAACCAACAACCTTCCTTTCCTGCTGTACCCTTTCACGCACTTCATCCCCCAAAGTTCCATCCGTACTCATCACACTACCCAAGTACTTGAATGCACTCACATTCTCCACATCCTCGCCATCCAACCTCACCGGGCATTCTGTGATTTCATTGCTCTCAAACACCTTAACTTTACTCTTGTTTACATTAACCTTCAGATTCCTCTTCCTACACACTGCCCCGAATTCATTCACCAAACCTTGCAACTCCCATTCATCTTCACTCAACAATACTGTATCATCAGCAAACAACACCGGAATCTTCCAAATCTCACCCTCATTCATTAGAGCCAGCCTCACATCCACTGCCCTACCTTGCACCTCCTTTACAACCACATCCATGTAAATATAAAACAGCCATGGAGACATCACACAACCCTGTTTCATTTCCACATTGAGATCAAAGAACTCACTCAGCTCACCATCCACTCGCACCGTAGCCCTAGCTCCTTCGTACATACTCTTCACAGCACTTAGCAATTTCCCCTCCACTCCATATATTCTCAGAACCTTCCACATACCTTGTCTATCTATTCTGTCATAAGCTTTCTCCAAGTCCATGAAGGCAGCATACACTTTCTTTCCCTTCTCTAGATACTTCTCCACTAAACATCTTAAAACAAATATCTGATCTACATACCCTTTTCCATTCCTAAATCCCCCTTGTTCTTCTCCAACTAGCTCTTCTGTTATATGCCTAACCCTATCAATGAGTATTCTACCATATACTTTTCCAATCACACTAAGAAGGCAAATGCCCCTATGGTTACCACATACTTCTCTCTCCCCTTTTCCTTTGTATAAAGGAACAACTATACCTGATTTCCAATCCTCCGGAACCCTTCCCTCTTCCCAAGCCAGTCTACATAACTTCAATATCCACTTCACTACAATCTCACCCCCGTATCTCAGCATTTCACCACACACTCCATCAATACCTGGGGACTTTCCCATCTTGATCTTCTTCATTGCTTCCACTATTTCCGCCCTACTGATCTCTTCCTCCCTCCTCTCATCTCTCCTTCTCTCAGCCATTCCCCAACCACTTATACTTGCACTGCTCTCAATTTCTACATTCAACAAATCCTCAAAGTGCTCCTTCCATCTCCTCAATTTCTCTCTCTTCTCCACCAACAATCTATTATTCCTATCTTTCACTCCCCTACTATTTCCCCTTTCACACTGCCTTACTTTCTTTACCTCCTTCCAAAACAATATCTTTCTCTCCCTCCATTTCACACTCAGATTCCTCCCAAACTCTTCATCCACTTTCTTCTTACTCTCCTTCACCAATCTCTTCGCCTCCCTTCTCCTGCTCACATATACCTCTCTCTTCTCTCTCTCATCTTCTCCCTTACCTCTATTCGTTTTCCATTCACTATATGCCTTCGTCTTTTGTTCCACAGCTCGTTTTCACCTCATCGTTCCACCATGCTGTTCCATGCACATCCCTACATCTCCTCCTCACTCTACAAACCACCTGACACGCTGTGCCTATCTCTTCCATGAATATCTTGCATACATCCCTTCCATCTGCTCTAACTCATACCTTCCCAATCTTTCTTCCACGATACTACTATATTCTGCCATTTTCCCACTGTCTTGCAATTTCTCCACTCTTCTCACAGGAGCTGTTTCCTCCTGTCTTCCCCTTTGTCTCTTCAACCATTTTCTTTGCAGCCTTACCTTGGTCGTCACTAAGTGATGGTCTGAGATCCATTCCCCCACCCTCTCGACACTCTTGCACCCACCTCTTCTCTTCTCATTCGCTCATCCACACACACGTAGTCTATCATTGCCTTTCGTTCAACAAGTTCACCATTCATCCTCCTCATAACTCTCCATGTATACCTGTTGATCATCTTATGTCGAAAGTAGGTATTAGCTATTGTTAATCCCTTACCAGCACAGATGTCCAACAAAGCACTACCATATATATGTCAAGAGCTATTATGTAGTGTGTTATGATATTTTAGTTTCGTGACACTATATATATATATATATATATATATTGTTACGTCCCAGTCCCCACACTGCCACAGGCTCCAACAGCAGTAGTTCTGTACAGGAAGGACGTTGCCCAGTGACTTGTTCTTACTATGGTCAGTGTTAGGTGAACAGTACACAAGATCAGCTGAGGCGAAAATAAACACTGGCTCCTCAAAGTTCATTGTCTTTATTATCCAAATAATTCCACTTAATTATTTTCAACTTCAATGTTCTGACAAGCATTGGAGCTATACACACTCAACTAACTGCTATTACACTCAATGTTTTACAACCCTTCACAGTTAGTACACTTACTGCTTGCTAAAACTTCACTTATTACACAAGTACTGAATATAATCTTCACTGACAGTAATTACACTTAATACACTTCACTGTCTTCTCAAGTTCCAGTGATATACAAACTTCAGTAACTCGTCACTGTTTGCCATTGTTTTCACAAGTACCAAAAATGTACAATCTTCACTAACACTGACACTGTGCTACACTCAAACTGAACCAAAACCGACTGCACTTCACTCAAACTGACTTGACACCCGACTAAACTCGTAATAATCTCTACGCCATCTTATACAAGCTTGCGTTGTTCTAGAAAGACCTACTTCTCAAACATTCTCGGACGTGCTGGCCTTGCATCAACCCCTAGTAACAACAGTTACCAACTAGGAGACATCAAAACATGCTAGAGTTGTCTCACATTACATAACATTCTATATCATTTACCATACGAACTTAAATACATAATTTAACAACCAGTCACTTAAATATTATAAAGAAAAAGAGCATAACAATAAATGAATGTTTAACTTACGAAATAACTACGCTTACAAACAACAGGCAAACTGGCAACTCTGATGATTCATACAGGAACTTACGGTACCAGAAACGTCTCGAAGGTACGAGACTACCTAACTAGCAAATCTCCCTTCATAACACTACCCCCTCCCTAGTTCTTTGTCGTCCCGACAAAACTACACAGTATACACAAACATGAACCCTAATCTTAATAAAACATCTAACTATGGACAAAATAATCCTTCAGCTTATCAGGTCTTCTTCTGTGCTGCTTCCGAAGATGTCCTTGTTCCTCTACACAGTCCACTCCTCCTGGAAGGTCTTGGTCCTCTTCTTGACACAGCACACATCACAGGTCCGACACCACTCTTCAACATCCTGACGCATGCCAATCCAGTAGAACTTGTGTCGCAGCCGGCTTAGAATTGTCTTCACTCCCAGGTGCCTACTAGTGATTTGGTTATGGGACTCATCCAAGATCTCAGACCTCATCTTCTTCAGAACCACCAGCTGCCAACACTCGCTGAGGCCATTGGGCATCTCCCACTGATGCTCCAGTAGTCCGTTGCAACGAAGAAGGTCCTACTGACTCCAGCAGCTCCCGGTTGCAGGGCCCAACCTGGAAACTCCTCCCCATGATGGTCGCACTGCACTCCGCTGCAGCCACTCCAGCACCGGCTGTAAATCTGCATCTTCCATCTGCATCCTCCCCAGGTCTTCTCCGTCCCACGCTGGTCCCGTCTCTACAGTACAGCACCATTTCTTCCTATGATTCCCATTCCTACTACGCTGCATGTCATCTGTCCTGTCTTCTCGCACACTATTCTTCAAGGTTCTCTTGCATTTCTTCAGTGGTGGGTCTTCTGCAGCCTTCTTCTTATCATCCCAACCATTCTGATCCGCAAGTAACTCAAACTGTGCACGGTAAGCTTCCCAAGATACTCTACCATCAAATTCCTGAGGTTTATTTTTAACTGGACCCCCATTATGGCCATGCACTTCACTAGTTTGGGGCCTAAAAATTGGGGCATCATATTTAAAGCCAGGACTTAAATCTCCTACATTCTGATTATTCAACCCTGTAATTCTACCTTTAGATGCTTGGGATCCGTCAAGATTCACCATACGCTGTCCATTCCTTTCATATGCTTCCTGTACACTAACCTGAGGCTCAGCAGGGCAATATTTCTCTACAGCCTCAACTTTCTCACTGATTATCTTCACATGGTCAACTACATGCTTTAACTGGTTATCTACATGCCGTCTGCACACTGTCACTATTTCCTCACTAATTGACTTCAACTGGTCGTCTACATGCTGTCTGCACTCCGCCACTATTCCCTCACTAATATTCAGCTGGTTTTCCACATGCTATTTGCACTCCGTCACTATTTCCTCACTAACTGTCTTCAGCTGTTCGTCTATATGCTGTTCACACTCTGTCACATTATTTCTTACCTCATACTTCTGCTGCCGTAGCTTAGCGTATGCCTCCTCCTTCAATTGTTCCTGTTCTTCCTTCATTTCCCCCATGAAAGCATCTAGCTGTCCTTGCATTCTCAGCTGTAATTCCCTCTGTTGCTCTTGTAGTGCCTCCTGAAGCTGTTCATATCGTTCTTTCTGTTCTTTGTTCTGTGCCTGCAATTGTTCTTTGATTTCTTTCTTCTGTGCCTGTAATTGTTCTTCGAGTTTTTCTGTCCTGCATTCTGTGCTGCCTGAAGTTGGGCACTTTGTGCTTGTAACTGTTCTTTAAATTCATTCCTGAGCACTTCACTTTGGGTCTGTAATTATGCTTGGAGTTTTTTCTGTTCTTCGTTCTGTGTCTGTATATGTGCTTGTAATAGTTTCATAATTCCACCTAGTGATGCCTCTTCCTGCCTAGCTTGGCCTCTTGTCTGGACGACACCTTCTTGCTGTCGAAGATTAGACTCACTGCAGCCCTGAAATAATAATCCCACACTCCTGACACCAGTGTTACGTCCCAGTCCCCACACTGCCACAGGCTCCAACAGCAGTAGTTCAGTACAGGAAGGACGTTGGCCAGTGACTTGTTCTTCCTATGGTCAGCCTTAGGTGTGCAGTACACAAGATCAGCAGAGGCGAAAATAAACACTGGCTCCTTAAGGTTCACTGTCTTTATTTCCCAAATAATTCCACTTAATTCTTTCCAGCTTCACTGTTCTCACAAGCACTGGAGCTATACACACTCAGCTAACTGCTATTAATGTTTAACAACACTTCACAGTTAGTACACTTAATGCATGCTAAAACTTCACTTATTACACATGTACTGAAAATATTCTTCACTGACAGTAATTACACTTAATACACTTCAATGTTTTCCCAAGTTCCAGTGATATACAGACTTCAGTAACTCGTCATTGTTTGCCAGTGTTTTCACAAGTACCAAAAATATACAATCTTCACTGACACTGTGGTACACTCAAACTGAACCAAAACCGACTGCACTCACTCAAACTGACTTTACACCCAACTAAACTTGTAATAATCTCTACCCCATCTTATATAAGCTTGTTTTATTCTAGAAAGACCAACTTCTCATTCTCGGACGTGCTGGTCTTACATCAACCCCTAGTAACAACAATTACCAACTAGGAGACATCAAAGCATGCTAGAGTTGTCTCACATTATATAACATTCTATATCACTTACCATACGAATCAAAATTACATAATTTAACAAGCAATCACTTAAATAAAATATTATAAAGAAAAAGAGCATAAAAATAAATTAATGTTTAAATTACGAAATAACTACGCTCACAAACAACAGGCAAACTGGTAACTCTGATGACTCGTACAGGAACTAACGGTACCAGAAACATCTCGAAGGTACGAGACTACCTGACTGGCAAATCTCCCTTCATAACAATATATATATATATATATATATATATATATATATATATATATATATATATATATATATATATATATATAGACCAAATGTGGGACAGTATCCCCTCAGGCCTGTGTCATCATTTATTCATTCACAATTTCTCCCCATTTATTTCTGTCACGCACAGCCACTCTTCCTTGCTCAACAAACATCCCTCTCACATCCAACGCTCTCTTCATGCTCTCCATCCATCCTATTCGTGGTCTCTTTCTCAGCCTGACACCTCTCACGTCAGATCTAGTAATCTTTTTCACCAATCATTCATTATCCATTCTCTCCATATGCCCAAACCATCGCTACACCCTCTGCTCAACTCGATCAGCCATCTCCTGAACAACTCCAGTTCTCCTTCGCACTTCATCATTTATCACTCGATCCATACGCGTCACTCCACACATACTCCTCAGACACCTCATCTCCATTACATTCAAACTTTTCCTCTCTGCCACACCCATATTGCATGTTTCAGCCCCATATAACGCAGTCGGTACCACAACACCCTCATACAGCCTTCTCTTTACATCCTCTCTAAGCGAATGACATCTAAACTCTTATCATTCCTCTCAGCACCTTTCCTACTTCATTCATTCTAAACTTCAGTTCTGCATCGATTCTTCCATCCACAGCAACATGTGACCCTAAATACTTAAAACACTTTACCTCCTCAGGCAACTCACCATTCAAAACTATATTCATCTGCCGACCTCGTACATTTCATCACTTTACTCTTATTATCATTTACTTTCAATTTCCTCCTTTCAAACACCCTTCCAAACTCCTCTACCAACTGTCTCAGTCTCTCCTCTGAATCAGCCACCAGTGCAGTATCATCTGCAAACAGCAGCTGCTTCAGATTCCACACTCTACCATCAACATTCACCAGACTCAGACCTCCACCTAAAACTCTTGCATTCACCTCCCTTGCAAATCCATCCATATAAATATTAAACAACCAAGGTGAAATCACACATCCCTGCCGCAGCCCCACTCTAACGGGAAACAAATCACTCATATATATATATATATATATATATATATATATATATATATATATATATATATATATATATATATATATATATATATATATATATATATATATATATATATATATATATATATATATATATATATATATATATATATATATATATATATATGTATATATAAAGTATGCTTGCACCGAGTCGGCTTGCTAGGGTCGATTACACTTGGTTCATAGACTACACACACATGCAAAGCCACTCCAACACTACAATTACACTTACAAGCACTTCTCACCCTACATACAATCTCTACTAGACAGCCTAAGCCACTTAGTAGAGATACATTGGCCGTATCATCCCCACTTCGGTTGGGATAGGCCGGTCCTGCAGTGAACACTCAAACGGCTGATGAGACGAGATGATATATATATATATATATATATATATATATATATATATATATATATATATATATATATATATATATATATATATATATATATATATATATATATATATATATATACATATATATACCTCCCAAGAAAAGGGAGGTAGCCGAGACAGGACAACACACTCCCAATTTACTCATCCACTAAAACACATTCATTCGCATCTCAGTCCCAAAGGTGAGAAGGGACAGATTCTCACCGCACCACACCGCATGAGGGTCAACTGCACAGTGCAATCTGACATCCGTAGCAGGGCCTGACAGCAGAGCTGGTCTACCCCTGCCACTTCATGATAGACCCATCCTTTTACCTGCACCTGACCTGATTAGCTGATCAGACCAAATGTGGGAGAATATCCCCTCAGGGCTGTGTCATCATTTATTCATTCACAATTTCTCTCCATTTATTTCTGTCATGCACAGCCACTCTTCCTTGCTCAACAGACATCCCTTTCGCATCCAACGCTCTCTTCACGCTGTCCATCCATCCTATTCGTGGTCTCTCTTTCAGCCTTACACCTCTCACGTCAGATCTAGTTACCTTTTTCACCAATCGCTCATTATCCATTCTCTCCATATGCCCAAACCATCGCTACATCCTCTGCTCAACTCGATCAGCCATCTCCTGAACAACTCCAGTTCTCCTTCGCACTTCATCATTTATCACTCGATCCATACGCGTCACTCCACGCATACTCCTCAGACACCTCATCTCCATTACATTCAAACTTTTCCTCTCTGCTACACCCATATTCCATGTTTCAGCCCCATATAACGTAGTCTGTACCACAACACCCTCATACAGCCTTCTCTTTACATCCTCTCTAAGCAAACGACATCTAAACTCTTTTCATTCCTCCCAGCACTTTTCCTACTTCATTCATTCTAAACTTCACTTCTGCATCGATTCTTCCATCCACAACAAATCAGTCTCGATGACACCTCCTTCCATTCAGTCACACACTGCTGTACTTCCGGACTCACTGACAAGGCCGCAACTTCTCTTGCCCTTCCTTTATCAGCTTCAGACAATCTTCCATTCACACTTCCAAACATAGACTCACCCTTCCCTTTCATCTTCGTTTGACTCAAAGCTAAAACATCCAACTTTCTTCTCAAACATTCTCCCAATCTCCTCCCTTTTAGCCTCAATTGTACTATATCCACGCACATTCATAGACCCAATCTTCAGGGTACGGGGATAACTCAGTCCCCCATCCCTTTCTCCTGCCTGTCTCTTTTTAGGAACTAAAAAAAACAGAGGACAGGGTCCCTCGTTCCCTCACCCCGCCCCTTTTAGTCACCTTTTACGACACGCAGGGAATACAGTGGCAGTATTCTTCCTAACACAACCTGGCCGCAGAGTTGTAGTACCATCCCATAGTGCGGACATATTGTGTTCCCCCCCGCCACAGGGGGGGACACTTCACCCAGATTCCTACCCACCTATACAACAGTTATATGCACACACACACATACATAGAGTAGATGCACTGCACGCCTGTCATTCCACCTCAAAGTGAAAACCTTGCACAACTGCTCAGTCTAGATGAATAGGTCCGTCTTTTTTCGTCCCTTTCGTTGCTTCCGGCTTCTCTCGTGGTGGGCTTGAGCTGCCTCTTCATCATCTGGTGTATCACTCGAACTGGGTCATCAAGCAGGGTCTTCTCTCCATTGAACATTGCCATAAACTTCCTGTTTGTCCGTACAGTTCCACATGACCCAGTTTTGTTGTCATGTAGGTACTGACAGAGAGCAGGGCTAGTATAGCAATCGTCAGTGTCAAGAATATGACCCCTGCCCATGTAGTCTGCAATCATCTTTTTGACGACAGCACCAGACGTGCCCGTGGGGTCTTTCTTGCTGACCTTTGGTATATCTATGTGCCTGTGTACACGATCATGTCGAGCAGAAATCGTGTCTCACAGTCACACAGCACAAACAGTTTGATGCCAAAGCGATGTCTCTTGGATGGGATGTTTGTTAGCTGGTTAGTGACACTGAGAATTTGACGTGTGTGTGTGTCTGTGTGTGTGTGTGTCCTGAACAGCCACTAAACTGTGTAAGTCGGTGCAAACACAAACCATAGAGGAGAAAGGGGAAGTGCTGATGAAGAAGCTCATGTGTACTGTGAACAACAAGACAAAAGCCCACTGGCTACACCACGCCTCTCATGCAAGATCCCCGTGCTTTGGCAGACACACACACACATACAAACATACATACACACACACACACAATATATATATATAGAGAGAGAGAGAGAGAGAGAGAGAGAGAGAGAGAGTATAAATATTCATCATCATCATCATCCAATCCTACATTGCCACATGAGGAAAGCAGGAGCCCAGGGCCAGGCAGTTAGTCCCGACATTCAAGATGAGAGTGACCAGCCTCACTCATCCATGAGTGGCATTACATGAGCAATCAACCCCAATCACTCCTTGGATATAAACCTTTACAGGCTCAATCCGATTGGAGTGCAATAATTACCCACTAAACCACCAGGTGCCAATATTTGGTTATATGGTTACCACCCAGTGGAGTAAATGGTTTCCTGGTGTACAGGAAACCATATGGCTTGTCACTCAGCGTAGACTCACCCACAGGCAGAAGGAAGAGGAAAGAATAAAGGAAAGAAAGGCAGAAGAGAGTGTATAGGTACCCGTAGGCAGAAGGACAAGGAAAGAATGAAGGAAAGGAAGACGGACGAAGATGGAAGGAAAGAAAGTTGGAGGAGAGGAAAGAGCAGACACCCAACAGCAGCACTACATCGAGTGAGTGCACAGTGAGTGCCCCCACCTACCACACACACACACACACACACACACATATATATATATATATATATATATATATATGGAGGCGGTGGCTGAATCGGTAGAGAGGCAGCTTGCAGTCCTGATGGACCCAGGTTCGAATCCTGGCTGGGGCAGGGGACAGTTTAACCCATGGCGTCCCGTCGACGTGAAATAACGGTCACACGTTTTGTCACTGCCAATCCCATCGACGTACATAAATGCGAATCAATTGCAAGGTCCCTAATTTGCACAATTTTCAATTATCGCGACTGATTTTTGGTATGTATACACGGGACACCTTCCTCTACAAGATGCCAGGCAGGGACATTGCCTTACCCAGCATGACCTCCCCCCCCCTGCATGCCATTGTCTCAGCAATTCACCTGTTATCAGTGACCTGGCCAGTAAAGCCATGTCATGCCACGGTACAAAATTCAGGGCCAGAGTGATTTCCCAATCGATGACAATGTGGAGGACAAACTTTACATAGCATTAGAGGAAGAAACAGTCAGAAATGATGATCAGGTAATGTGGCAAAAAAAGGTCAGGTATGGTGATGAGTTAGTGAGTGAAACAATGCTTATAATGCCTATATTACTGTTTGAAAACCAATATACTCTCGTACTACATATAAATTCGTACCAAGTAAATAAATAAATCCCGTTTATGAATGGTGTGAAATAGTTACCCTCCCATAGAACTCGTTTTCTTTGGTGCCAGCCTGTTAGAAAACCCAGTCAGGTAAAGAGGTACTGCTACCTGGATCGAGTATTTTAAACCTCAGCTGAGCAACTTCTCTATGAATTTTCAATGTTTCTCACAAAAAGCGGAGATTTGAGCCAAAAAAATTTTTTTCCAAAAATGGTCAAGACTGGGGGGAGTCAGTGGTGGAAAAGTGGTCGGGATGGGGCGGGTTAAGGATTTGAATTTCATACAAAGCAGACTTTCCTGATCTACCAGATGACCCGCCGACATGTCGTAAAAATACCCCCGCTAATACCAATACACCAGTCCTGTATGAGACAGCCCTAGCATGTATTCAATATTGACGGTGGGTGTTAGTGCCGAAGTGGTGACATGCGGAGGTGTAGGAGGACTACTGGGCCTTGGGATAGGCTACTGCCCCCAAGATGTAGCCCCTGAAGCCTTTGGCCAGAGTCAGACACATAAATATATATATATACAGAGAGAGAGAGAGAGAGAGAAGAAAAATATGTGGATATGGATATCCAAACAAACCATAGGGGAAAAAAGGGTTTACTGATAAAGAGGCTGATGTGTACCATGAAAAATAAGGAACTAAAACAGTTCACACCACTGATGATAATAAAAACCAGAGAGAGAGAGAGAGGGAGAGAGAACACCGGTGGGAGATGGTAGAGACAAAGACAGGGCTCGCTCAGGTCAAGGTCATTTCCACAGGACAGGTGAGGGTAAGGGATAAATGGACGGAAGCGGGGCTGCCGGAAATCAAGTGTGCAGGGTGAATTGCACCTATTACCTGGCTCTAATAAATGTATTTCCATACTCATGGGATGTGATTATAGAAGATGACTAACAATCTGTTGTCGGATGAGGTCAAGGAAGCCTAATGTTCAAATAATGTGGGTGATATATTGGTGTTGTCACTTTAGCGGGGTAAGTTTCAGATTTCCTGCATTCTTTGCATCCCTTTGACATTGTATAGTGCGGAAGACATGGATATAGATGAAAGAGTTATGTTCAAGTCATTTAGGCACACTTACATATGGATGGGATAACAGCTGGTGAAAATGCTGTCATTATTATACTGTGGTGGTTTATATAAGGGTGGTTTCACTAAAGCAGGGTCGAGGTTCAGATAAAGTATCCTGCCGTCCTCACATTCATTTGAAACTGTACAGTACTGAATGTAATAAGCATGGATATGGATTACATTGTTTTGGTCAAATCATATAGACACACACATAACTGAATATGGGACAATAGCTAGCTGTAAATCGCGAAATGGTTGAAGAGTCTCATTATACGTTTTTGTTTTGTTTTGTTTTTTTCACTAAAAGACATATGGAAAACTATGGTTTGAATGTCTGACTTTCATTTCCAAGGATCATGGTACCTCAGTGGTAAACGATTGAGTGGTGGCAAAGAGAGGTGGTTGGCTATGGGAGTGAATCGAGTTTTTTTTTTATCGTTTTGTTTTATGAACTTTTTTTTTTACAAACTCGTGTCATTTACCTGAGGAAAATGACAAGAGTTCATTTCCCTCAGGAAAATTACACGAGTTTGAAGAACCACAAATGAGTTTTTTCTTATTTCTTAGTTATCATTTTATTTATTTATTTTTTATACACTCAGACTCTCCTAGCCAAAAAATTATAACCTAGAACATAACATGCACTGGAACAGTATGGCTGGAGGTTGAATACTCCTGTGAATGCTCACTACATCCACCCTCCATCGTGACTGTCACATGACTGACCAGGGAGACGATGAGAAGGGGTTGACATGTGTCACTGTGATGCACAATCTGTCCCACTTTGGGAGTAGGCCGGGGCCAGATGTGGGTGTATCGCACGCACTCAGGAATGTCCAGATATGGGTGTTTCGAAGCTTACGGGTTAACTGCAGCAAAACACTGGATTACTGTACTTGCTTCAAGTGGACCTTCACCACTGTCAGAGCCTGAGAGGAGGCGGGTTAATCTTCGGGACTGCCATGGACGTGTCGTAAGTATGCTGTACATTGCAAAATATTTTCCATACTTCTGATTTCTCATTCTCTGGTTCCTTTTCATTTATTTCATGGTTTCTGTCCCTTATTTGTGTGCATAGGGTCTTAAATAGGTGCTGTGCAAGTCCGGTAGGGACTGATTTAGGTGGCTTTCAAAGTTAGGTTGGGTTGGGGTCCATACCTGTTCAGGGACATTTTTCCCAAGTCCCGGACAAGACCAAGTCCTGGACATACCTTTGGCTCTATTGCATTGGATTACTGTATATATATTATATTATATATTATATATATATATATATATATATATATATATATATATATATATATATATTTATATTATATATATATATATATATATATATATATATATTATATATATATATATATATATATATATATATTATATATATACATATATATATATATATATATATATATATATATATATATATATATATATATATATATGTATATATCAATCAATCAATCAATCATTTCCTGTGGCACCCTTTCTGTTGGGGATGCATAGGTTCTCGATGAACTCACACCACCACATCCTATCTTGTGCTAACTCCCTCAAGACTTCCCCACCACTCATCTCCAGCTTCCTGCCCATTGTCCTCACCCACGTCTCTTTTGGCCTTCCTCTACCTCTCCTACCAAGTGCCACCCACCCTGGTGTACCCTGTACTCATTCCCTGTCTCCTATACACATGTCCTAGCCACTTCCATCGTGAGAATCTAACATATTCATCGATCGGCTGCACTCCCGTTATTTCTCTAATTCTACTATTTGGTATCCTTTTCCCACCACTTAACTCCTAATATTCTTCTAAGTGCTTTATTTTCAAAACACCAAGAATTTATTTTCCATAGTCACTGTGCTAAAACACACTCGTGTCCAGCAAATCATATACTCCTAACCACAATTACTTTATAAAATGGATTTTTGTGTGTACAGAGAAATTGTTATTATTCCAAATATTTTTAAGCATTCCCATTGCCTGATTAGCCTTCTTTAATCCTTTCCTCGAATTCAAAGTTCAAAGAACCATCCTTGGCTAAATAAGTACCTAAATATTTAAACCTATCAACTTGCTTTACAAATCATACCTCCAATTACACATTCCTGCGTATTTTCCATATTCATATTGATTATTTTAGTTTTTCCACAATTAATAACCAAACCCACCTTGCGACCTTCACTCACCAAACAGTCCAACACTCTCTGCATCTCTTCTGGCCCATCACAAATCAAAACTATATCATCTGCATAATCTGAATCCAAAAGTTTCCTGTTCTCTCCCCAAAGTATATACCTGCACCGGTTTCTGTTCCAACGCGTTTCATAATGTAATCAATGACCAATATAAATAGTAAAGGCGATAGAACACCACCTTGAATTACTCCGGACTTGACTTCAAACGAATCACTCAGATAACCATCAACCTTCATCACTTTACAAAATGTGTCCTCATGCATGTTCATAATGACCCTCACAAACTCCTCTGGTATTCCATAATGTCTCATGATCTTCCCCATAGTCTCTCTCGGAACACTTTCAAAAGCCTTTTCAAACTTCAACAAAACAAAGACTGACCTGTACTGGCATTTCATTAACTTGCTGCATCAAATGCCTAACTATAAAGATCTGATTCATTAAAAATCAATGTCCCTTTCTAAAACCAGCTCAATCATCCCTCAGAATACCCTCAACCACCGGCTCCAACCTATTTAACAACACTCTACTGAAAACTTTCTCAAAGCTATCGGTGACAAAGAGATTCCCCTCCGACTACCACATTCACTCAGGTCTCCCTTCTTCTGAACTTTAACAATTATGACCATTCTTCCAAACTGACGGTAGTAACCCCGTCACCCATATCTTATTGAAGAGCTGGGTCAAGATCATTATTAATCTATCCCCCTCCACTTTAAACATTTCCGGAAATAAACCATCCTCCCCTGGTGCCTTATTATTCTTTAACTGTTTTACAGCTTTCTCCACTTCTGCAAGCCTCAACTCTCCTGTTTCTATATTTAAATCTTCCTGAGCAGACGGTATATCCTCTTCTGGTGGTATTGGTCTACAGAACTGTCTCAAAATGCTCTTTCCATCTGTTTTTAATATCTCCATCTTTGGCTGGTCAATAAATTTCCTTCTCAATCTCTAACTGGCATTTCCTTGCGTTTACCTGCATTACCACTCAGTTCTCTAATCGATTCATATGCTATTCTTTGACTCTGTCCATCATTTTTGTTTATTAAGATTTCAGTCTCTGCAACCTTTTCATCCACACATCTTCTTTTATCTCTCCTAGCTAACCTTCTTACTTCTGAATTCAAACTCCAGTACGCAGCTCTTCCATAATTCAATCTCTCAGTTCATCAACGCATTGTATCTCCTCAATTTAGCCTTCACCTCTCTTTTTTTATCATATCCCACGTTTCCTCCTGATATCCATTTCTTTCTCCTGAATCTATGTCTCCTTCCAATCGTACATTCAGCAGTCCTCATGCAAAACTTTGTTCACATCCTCCCACATCTCCTCTACAATTCTCTCCCCCTCTTCCAACGTTTCCAACACCAAAAACTCTATTTCTGCATTCCCAATCTGAACTCCCTCCTTTTCTTCTCCTTCCCTTCTAAGCTTAACAATATCGTATCTACCAACACCCAGATTTTTCCTTCTTCTGATTTTTGTGGTTTAAAACCTTTATTTTTGCAATGCTGAGTTGATGGTGACCACCAATATCTGCTCCCTGTTTAACATGAACATTCAGCAGAGAACTTCTATGCCTCCTACTGATAGCTAACGTGATCAATCTGATTTTTATATTTTCCACACGGCGACACCTAAGTTGTCTTGTGTATATTGCAATGTTGAAAGAGTGTGCCCCCGATGACTAAGCTTATTGACAGACAGAAGCTTCCAAACCCTCACTCTGTTTTCACTCATCCTACTACCAACTCCCATCTTACCCATACATGCCTCAAATCCCTCATTTGAACAGCCCATTACTGCATTAAAGTTTCCAACGGAGATCAAAACATCATGTCTAGGTAATTCCCTTCCTACTCCTTCTTGCAACTTTTCATAAAATGTGTCTTTCCTTTCTTACCAGTGCATCATTAGTAGGTGCATAACACACAAACAGACTCATTGCTGCCATGATTTGATTTAAACCGTATGTATAACAATCGCACGACTATAGGATCCTACCTACATAAAGCCTTATTTGCCTTACAAACCCAGCAACAATCCTACTCCCTTACAATTACTCCGTCCTGTCGACCAGATATCAATAAACGTATACCATCCTCCAAATCCAATCCCATCGACTCCAGTTAATCTAGTTTCTGTGTATATATATATATATATATATATATATATATATATATATATATATATATAAATTTGATATTACAAAGTCTCAACAAACACAGCAGTTTCCTCTGAACCTGGACCTTTCAAAAATCAACTGATGTATCAAAGAAACTCAGGTTTCATTTAATGGCTCAGAAAACTAATTACATTAATTTCTCTAACAGAAAGAATCCCTCAGATTCTCACAGTACCTTTAAATGATGTCAATATTCCCACATCCACTACAGCTGATATCCCAGGTGTTACTCTAAACCCCAACCTAAGCTGGACAGCCATGGTAAATACCTCTTGGTTAAAAATAAGCTTCTTAAAATTGGGACTTATGTACAGATTCTTAGAGTTCTACACTGGACAAGCAGATGGCCTACTAAAATTACATTGTCACAAGTGTTCCTTGACTGAATATTGTTCACCACTGTGGAGTGGATGTGGAGCGATTGCACTGAGGCAGTTGGACAAAATTCAAAATAAAGCCATTAGATTAATCAATAATCCTGCCATTACGCGGGACCTTCCTCCATTATCAGTACGTAGAGATGTTGCTTCTTTAGCATTATTTTATCAATATTTTTACCGTAAGTGCTCTGACGAACTTGCTTCAATTGTGCCTCCCTTTCACATTTTCTCCCGAAATACTCGGGCAGCTGGAAGTGCCCATGAACTCATACTCTCTCCCCCGCAATGCAGAACCTCTGCTTATCAAAATTCATTTATCCCCATAACTACTACTCTCTGAAATTCACTTCCTGGGAGTTGCTTCCCACAAACATTTAATCCACTTCAATTTAAATCAAGTTGTTATAAATATTTTATGAATCGAGGATGCCTTTGGGCACATGGACTTATTTTTTTTCCTTTGATTTTCCTTTCTCCATTCACACTGTATTAATATATGTATATGTATGTATATATATATATATATATATATATATATATATATATATGTATATCTATATCTATCTATCTATATCTATCTATCTATCTATATATATATATATATATATATATATATATATATATATATATATACTGTATGTATATATATATATATATATATATATATATATATATATATATGTATATATATATTGTTACATAGCCAATGATTTCATCATCCTTTGTGTAATTTTAACGCACAGTATGCTGCATGTTTGATCACGAGCGTGTTCTGCCTCAGTCCCCCCCTTCTACCGTTATAGTGAGTAAGTCGTCATTTCTGGAGTTCAGTGCGGGATTTTCAGCTCTTTGTCCCCATGGCTTCATTTGCGCGTCCTTCTTACAAGTTGTATCAAGCTCTGCCGGCCCCTATAAAATGAGCTCAGTCTCTGCATCATTGCCACTTAGATCTGCTCCTCATTTTGTTCACATCTCTGTCCTCCCCTGTACAGTTATTATTATTGTGAGTGCTCAAGAAATCTCCAAACATCTAGCAGCTGTGTGTAATTTGAGTATAACTGTTGTTGCATTTTTTCTTGTACTGTATAGCATAGGTTTAATTTGTAGGCCTAGTGAAGTTTTTGTAATTCATGTAAAGATCTTTATGTCCATCAGTTTTAATATTATTTTGTATCTGTAATAATATATCTGGCATTAACTGAGCCTTGCCCGGTGTTTTTTTTGTTTTATCAGGGCTGACTTAGATAAGTTTGCTCTTGCTAATTTCGTGTTAATGGAGGCTGTTGCAGTTGACCATGTATTTAACCTGTTTTTTGCCATTACATTATCCTTATGAGTCCTGAATGTTTTGTTGTTAGTTTGAGCATTAAACTTTAACTTGTAATTTTACCTAACTCTTTTGTTTTGAACCTGGAACTTTACGGGACAGTAGTGACTCTTAGTATTCTCACTTAAAGTGTACGTTATCTTTCTCTGTTCCGTAATAATATATATATATATATATATATATATATATATATATATATATATATATATATATATATATAAATTTGATATTACAAAGTCTCAAATAAACACAGCAGTTTCTCTGAACCTGGACCTTTCTAAAATTAATCGATGGGGACAAAGAAATCTGGTTTCATTTAATGCTCAGAAAACTAAATACATTAATTTCAGTCATCTTCAGTATTAGTAAGATGACTGAAATTAATGTATTTAGTTTTCTGAGCATTGAAAGGGCTCTCCCTACGTGCTAAGGGGTGTTTGTATGCAGCATGTGTTAGGAGTGTAATGCTGTATGGCAGTGAGACCTGGGCAGTGAAGGAAGAAGACATTCGCCGGCTCAGAAGTACAGAAATGACAATGATTAGGTGGATGTGCAGTGCGTCCCTGCGTCCAAGGCCTGGAGGGGCTGGGTTTACAATGGAAGAGTTGAGAGGTAGGATGGGACTGGAGTGTATTGGTGTTGTGATGAGGAGAGGTAGACTGAGGTGGTTTGGACATGTGGAGAGGATGGGGGATGATAATTGGGTGAGGAAGGTGAGAAGTGTTAATACTGGGGGTGGGGTTATGAGGGTAGACCGAGAAAGACATGGGACGAGGTCATTAAGTGTGACCTTAGGGTTAAGGGACTGAACAGGGAGGCTGCAATGGATCGTGCAGTGTGGAGAGCTGCCATTAGGTGACCAAGGCCGACACATGCAAGCATGTTGGAGCCTTTAAAAACGAAAACGATTAATTTCTCCAACAGAAAGAATCCCTCAGACTCACATAATTTTAAATGATGTCAATATTCCCATATCCACTACAGTTGATATCCTAGGTGTTACTCTAAACCCCAACCTAAGCTGGACAGCTTATGGTAAATACCTTGCTAAAAATGCTTCTAAAAATTGGGACTTATGTACAGACTTTGTGAGTTCTTCACTGACAAGCAGATGGCCACAATACACAAAAGTCATGTGTGTTCTCAGACTGAATACTGTTCACCACTGTGGAGTGGATGTGGAGCGGTTGCACTGAGGCAGTTGGACAAAATTCAAAATAAAGCCATTAGATTAATCAATAATCCTGCCATTACGCGGGACCTTCCTCCATTATCAGTACGAAGAGATGTTCCTTCTTTAGCATTATTTTATCAATATTTTTACCGTAAGTGCTCTGACGAACTTGCTTCAATTGTGCCTCCCTTTCACATTTTCTCCCGAAATACTCGGGCAGCTGGGAGTGCCCATGAACTCACACTCTCTCCCCCGCAATGCAGAATCTCTGCTTATCAAAATTCATTTATCCCCAAAACTACTACTCTCTGAAATTCACTTCCTGGGAGTTGCTTCCCACAAACATTTAATCCACTTCAATTTAAATCCAGTTGTTATAAATATTTTATGAATCGAGGATGCCTTTCGGCACATGGACTTATTTTTTTTCCTTTGTTTTTTCTTTCTCCATTCATTACCATTAATATATATATATATATATATATATATATATATATATATATATATATATATATGTATATATATATATATATATATATATATATATATATGATGAATCAGCTGAAGCCATCCACGGGGTGGAATGCTGCATCGTACCCGAAGACCAAAGCAAAAAATATCTATCTATCTATTGCCAGACGCCTTAATCCCATACAAGGGGGCCACAAACAAATTACCTCCACGTCACCCTGTCCTCCACCATTTCACTGCCCTGCTTCCAGTTCACACACACCTCTCTTATATACCTCTCCACTCCATCTTTCCATCTCATCCTTGGCCTTCCCCTCCCTCTCTCCTCCTCCACGTTACTCACATAAACTCGCCTTTTCAGTCACTCACTCTCCATCTTCTTCACATGGCCAAACCACCTCAGTGCGTATCTCCTAACGTTTCCTATCACATCCACATCAACATCACAATGCTCCTTCACATCTTCATTTGTCAGTCTGTCTCTCCATGTGATTCCAAAGGCTCCTCTCAAATAACTAATTTCCTCTGCTTTCACTCTTGACTTGTGTCCCTCCAACAATGTCCAAGCTTCACTTCCTTACGTTAGAGTTGGTATCACAGTACTGTCATGTAATGACTTTTTCACTTCCATGCTCTCTTCCCTGTTTTTTATCACTGCCGTCAAGGAACCAGTAACCTTTCTTCCTTGTTGTACCCTTTCAAGCACTTCACCCTCCAAACTTCCATCCTTACTCATCCACTACCCAAGTACTTAGACGTACTCACATTTTCCATTTCCACATCATCCAGCGTCACTGTACATTCACTGACTTCACCTCTCTTGAAGACCATAACTTTACTCTTCCCTACATTCACCTTTAGATTCTGTTTCTTACATACTCTCCTAAACTCATCCACCAAGCCTTGCAGTTCCCCTTCGTCTTCACTTAACAACACAGTATCATCTGCAAACAACAGGACAGGGAGTTTCCAAACACTGCCCTCTCCCATTAGGGTCACTCCAACATCCACTATAACCCCATCCATACACAAATTGAACAACCATGGAGACATGACATCTCTGTTTCAGCCCAACCTTCAAATAGAAAAACTCACTCAGTTCACTATCCACACTCACTGCAGCCTTAGCACCCTCATACATACTCTTCACAGCATTCAACAACTTCCTATCTACTCCATATATTCTTAATACTTTCCACAATCCTTGTCTATCAACCCTGTCATATGCTTTCTCCAAATCCATGAAGGCCACATAGAGTTTCTTTCCCTTCTCTAGAAACTTTTCCACTAAAGATCTAAGAATGAATATCTGATCTACACAACCTCTTCCCTTCCTAAAGCCTCCCTATTCTTCTCCAACTAATTCCTCTGTTATTTCCCTAACTCTGTCGATAAGTATCCAACACTATACTTTTACTATTACACTGAGAAGACAAATGCCTCTATGATTACCACACACTTCTTTTTCCGCTTTCCCTTTGTACAAGGGAATAACTATACCTGACTTCCAATCTTTCGGGATTTTACCTTCCTCCAAGGCCAATCTGCACGTCTTCCACATCCATTCCACTACTATCTCTCCCCCATGCTTCAGCATTTCACCACACACTCCATCAATTCCTGGGGCTTTCCCCAATCTGACTTTCTTCATTGCTTCTACAACTTCCATCCTACTGATTTCTTCATGTCTTCTCACCTCCCTCCCTCTCCCAGCCATTCCCTAGCCACTTATACACGCATTACTTTCATCCTCTATGTTCAACAATTGAACAGCAAAACCTGCAGATTTTAAAATATTATAATCATTTCTCTTTCACCTTCAGCGTTCCAACACGTGAACGCCTTCGCTTGATCAACATTCAAAATTTCAACAATTATTAACAGCAGCAAGTAGCGTTTTCGTCAATATTAGAATTTTAAAAAATATATATAATGAAGTAGAGAGCAACAACTTGTTCTATATTAAATTTTTCCCATAAAATTATGGTAAGAAGTAAGAATTTGACAATAATGGAAATATTGCAAAACTGATGGTATCAATTAATATTCTAATCATTTTAAAAACTTTATCAAAAAATTTTGGAAACCAGTTATCTGATCAACATTTAACATTATAGCAAAAGTTGATAGTACCAACTATCATTTTGATCAATTATAGGTTTTTCAGCAAAAAATGATGGTAGATAGTAACAAAGTTGTCAATAGTGAAAAAAGATGATGGTAACAAGTAAGAATATGACAGTATTAGAAATTGCAGCAAAAATTTATGGCACTAACTATGTATTGTGCTGTACAATGGCTGATGATATTGTTGATGACTGATGTTAACTATGGTGATGAAGTAGTGATGTATAGTATAATGGCTGATGATATTTCTGGTAAATACTAGAGAGTGAGAGGGGCAGCAAGTGATGTTTACTGTAAGTTAAGTATAAAAATGAACTGCCCGACCCGACCCAGCCTGACCCGACCGTCCCACTAAGCAGAAGCTAATAACTTTACTCCCATGTGAAGTAGACGTGAAATTCTTTCTGCTTGTGATATAATCTTTTAATAGATTATATCATCTAAAAACTCACCCATTAAGGCATTGGAACCCCTTGGAATCTCGAGTTTTCCAAGGGAATGTTTGGCTACCTTAATTACGAAATCAAATACAGAAATATTTTCCGTCGTAACTCCATTTGTTAGCATCAACCCTAGCAATTGAATATATGGAGATTCCGCCTATAATTATAAATCAGAAGGAAATTGTGATAACATGGCGCTTGCTCGCTTATCATGTGCTCACAAAGCGCACTTAACAGGTTGATGTTGTTGCTAATGATGATGATGATGATGATGTAAGGTTGATTATAACATGTAATAGGCATCCACACTGAAAGTGTGGAACGTGTTCGAGCGTGCGAGCAAGCAAGTCCGGTCACCGTTTAAGCAATTGATATTTGATTTCAATACTTGAAGAAATGTAACAAATGTTTAATTTGCTTACCTGACATGTTACCGCAGTTATTTTCAGAAAGACAGCAAATTGGTAAGCTATACACTGTAGTAAAAGTATTCAAATGCTGACTTTGGTTTTTGCTCAGTTACAAAAATTACTTTCACCAAATCTCTCGGTGCACTCCAATTCGAACCAGAATTCAGACATTCGGAGTTTCTTTCGTTGATCAGGGTATTGTATTAGTTTGACTCGGATTCAATCAAAAATTTCTAAGCCAAACAGAAGGTATTATTTGCTTTGAAAAGGTAAAACCTGGTTGCTCTCAGCAATCATCGGAATACTCCTGCGCTACTCACGCAAACTTCGACCGTTACTTTTTGTGTATTCGGCTGTTAGGCTAATCTGCCTTATAAAAAAATCGCTTCCTCGATTTACGGAAAAACTATTGGGAATTACGGGTTGTCTATGGAATGAAAATAATTTAGTACAGTATTTATATGTGATGTCCAAATTGGTGTCTAACCTTCTTGTAATTTCAAATTTGGCTGAGATATCCAAAAAAAAGTTTGCTACTGTACTACAGAGTTTCCCTCCCGACCACTGCCGCCATTTCTTACTGATGTGATAAATCTTTCGATCGGGTAATTAAGTCGGGGTCCAAACTGTGACTAAATTTAGTGTTGATGGATGGATGGATGAATGCTCGATGGACGTATATTCAAATAGGTAATATATTATGGATAAAAATATGATAATGGTGTAAACTCAACTCACCTCCCTTATAGCATGAATGTATTTGTCAAAAAGATGTTTATATGGAGCATCGTGGGGCAGTGGCCAGCCGTAAATAATATGCACGATCCTCTCCCTGCCTATGTACGCTGATCGAGATCCGTCCGCATTGGTGAAGTTCTGGGCAATGATGAACTTCAGGTAGGTCAGGCTGTTGATGTGAGCCCGCCTGAGAGAGAGAGAGAGAGAGAGAGAGAGATCTGTATTATTGCAACCTCTCATTATATCGTTTCTTCATATACGTGGTTTTAGTCAGCTCTTGGGACAATTATTATCGAATGGTTATGATGTAATGGAGAAGTGTGAGTTGCCACCTACCACTGGTCATTGTAATCTCTCAAAAAAACATTACAGCCAGAAAAAATAGATCAATTGCCCCTTGAAGATTAAGGACTGGCAGAAAAGTAGATAAAGTGAAGTTTGACTCGTACACAGACACGGAAAATATACGTAATTAATGCTCTATGTCTGTCACAGAGGATGTCACAGTAATACAAACTGCACTCTTTCTACACTAACTCGGGCCAGATTTTCGTCCCTCTGCAACTTATTTTTCGTAGCTCAGGGGCAGAGAGACAATACTACGGTTCTGAATACCTTCCACAGCACTTTTTTGTGACTAGTACCTTATCCAAGTATCAGTCTATTTCTGGAACTAAGCATTAAAGATGGAGAAATGTCAGTTTTGGCAAAGTTAACGTAAAAAAAGTACAATTGCGTAGTGTAACACATACAATACATATGAATGAACTGTTCATTCATCAGGCCATCCTCAACATCCGTACTTGAAAAATATTGTCATTTTTTGTGGTGACAACATAAATGTCTCCATGATTCTTCCCCTTGCATTTTAGCGAAATCGGACGCAGACATTAAGCCCACCACTGGAAATTAACCATCATCTCTATCTATCTATTGCCAGACGCCTCAATCCCGTTTGGGGTGGCCACAAACAAATCGCCTCCAAGTCGCCCTGTCCCCCGCCATTTCACTGCCCTGCTCCCAACTCACACCCCCCTCTCTCATATACCTCTCCACCCCATCCCTCCATCTCATCCTCCCTCTTCCCCCCTCCACCTCACTCATATACACTCTCTTCGTCAGTCTTTCACCCTCCATCCTCTCCACATGGCCAAACCATCATACTTTCTTTAAAATAATATAATGCCATCACGTTTTAAATGTACGAGGGTAAGGTACAAAAAGGTAATTTAATCAGGGAAGAAAGGTTGCTGGTTCCTTGAAAGCAGTGATAAGAAACAGGGAAGTGAGCATGGAAGTGAAAAAGTTACTACATGACAGTATTGTGATACCATCTCTAACGTACGGTAGTGAAGCTTGGACATTGTTGGAAGGACACAAGTCAAGAGTGAGGGCATTGGAAATGAGTTATTTAAGAGGAGCCTGTGGAGTCACGTGGAGAGACAGGCTGACGAATGAGGATATAAAGGAGCGTTGTGGTGTGGATGTGGATGTGATAGGAAGCGTTATGAGGAACACACTGAGGTGGTTTGGCCATGTGGAGAGGATGGAGGGTGAAAGACTGACGAAGAGAGTGTATGTGAGTGAGGTGGAGGGGGGAAGAGGGAGGGGGAGGCCGAGGATGAGATGGAGGGATGGGGTGGAGAGGCATATGAGAGAGGGGTGTGTGAGTTGGGAGCAGGGCAGTGAAATGGCGGGGGACAGGGCGACTTAGAGGCGATTTGTTTGTGGCCACCCCAAACGGGATTGAGGCGTCTGGCAATAGATAGATAGATAGATATATCAATCCTTTGCCAGAACATTCTTCTGTATGCAAAGCTATCGGTTCGCCAGTTACCAGTTGACGTTACAGAATCAGCATGAAGTAAAGGCTCTATATCAGTGATTTGTCATAGTGCATGAATAGGAAACCAAATAATTTAATAAATAAATAAATAAAAACCACTCACCTCATAACAAAGGAGTCTCTGAGGCCATCCACGGTAGACACTCCCACATATATCAGGCGACCAAGTTCTTGAAGGGTTTCTGATGTCGCACGCATAAAGGTTTCTTTGTAGACTATCCCGTATGATTCAAACGTGGTTCTGAAAAGAAAGACATTTAATGAGAATTATACTTGTTATTTATGGTGGTGCTGCATTTGTTGAGTGTTTTTTTCTTGTGTTGGTAAGAAATTGAGAAAGTGCAATGTAGAAGCCCTGTACTAATTTTACTCTATTTTTGATAAATATTCCTGAACAAGAAATAGAAAATGGCATCAGAGCAAGGACGTAATTAGTGAGGTAAGAAAACCAACGCTGATCGTTATTATTAGGTGGTGTAGCCACGAGAGAGAGAGAGAGAGAGAGAGAGAGAGAGAGAGAGAGATTAATAAAGGTTATTTGCAGCTTGCAAACAGAAATAGCATAACAAAAAACGAGGTGGCGGAGGATGCCATAAAAAAAGCCACGAATGACACAGGCGTGAGCAGGAAGATGAAATACGTACGGCAGCCTATATGGAATAGGGGACGGGAAAATGAGAATGAAATGGTGGATAACAAGGAAGACTCCTTGTCAAGAAATCCATAACATGCAAGTTTTGAATTTAGGGGTTGTTGTCAAATTTTGGGTCCAGTGGGAAATGAATGCTGAAATGGCCAAACAGTGACTTCCTTAATATATGGTTTTAAAGAAGTTCAAAATGTGTTTGTTAGTTTTTCTTAAAAATATTATTGTTATTATATCAGCTTCTTTGGAAATTAGCTATAAATAATGCTAATAGGCACAAACACATTACACAGATTTTATATATATATATATATATATATATATATATATATATATATTCTATAGGGAGATGAGAATGATGGCTGAAAAGGAAGATGTTGACAGGAGTGTTAATGAGCAGTATACAACCCTCAAGTGCAACCTCTTGTGTTACTGATTCATTATGTGGATGGATAAGAGGCCCACCAAGTCATAAAGTAACCTGAGGGTGGGATGAGCGTGTAGAACCTGCATTTAAGGAGAAAAGAAGGCTTTTCCGGAAATGGAAGATGAGTGGTAACAGAGAGGAATACTTGGCTGCCTAGCGTTGGGCTAGAAAAGAGGTTTACACGGCGAAGTCCGAGTCACAGATACTTTTTACTTGATAACCTAAATCGTGTGGAAAGGAAAAATATGATATTTAATGTGGCTGATCAGATGAGGGAGAATAGGGATATCATATGTGAGCAGTGTGTGAAGAATGATGAAGAAAGGATTGTGGAGAACATCGGGAATATTAAAGACGCATGGAGAAAGCATTACAGCCGGTTGTTGAATGAGGAGTTTGACTGGGACAGGGAAGGTTTGGAGTATGCACATCCAGTGTTAGTCCCTTGGCCTTTGATTGACGCTGCTACTGTGAGCAGGGCAATAGGCAGTATGCAGGTGGGGAAGGCAGCATGTATGAATGGGTTGACTGCTGAAATGTTGAAAGCATCAGGAGATATAGGAGTGAGGTTAGTCACAGACCCGATAAATACGATTATATATGAGCATTCAACAGTGGCTAATGACAACCCCTTTAACAGTGACACAACCGCCGACTCAAACACGTCTCATTTAACTACCTCAAATAGCTTGAATGACGGTCTACAATGCACGGAGACGAGGCATGCCGTCACAAAACAGTGCAGAATTTTGTTGCCGCACGAGTTACCCAAAGTCTCTGCTCGTGTTCTAGATGCGAAAGAAGGAGTGGATGCACTAATATTACCAGATACGTTCTGTGTGAATGGCTTAACTTACGAGTCAGCATTGCGCAACGTGTTGGAGGATAATTTGTGTTATCTCTACTTGTTAAATGTCACAAATGCTTCACTGAAGCTTGAAAGTGGTATAAAGATTGGGAATTCCTGGATTAACCATCGACCATAAGCGTGTGCCAGGATGTACCATTCCTCATACCTACTAAAGATGATGATGACAGTGAACCATCTGCTGTGTATACCATCAACTCCAAGGGATCTCTCACGACTCTCTCACCTGACCTAGTTTCACAAGTATGTTCCAGTGACCTCCCACAGCATAAGGAGCAATTAGTCAATCTTTTGCAGACTTATCAAGATGTAGTAGCCTTACCCGGGGAACCTATGGGTATGACAGATGTAGTGCAACATCACACAGAAATTGTGCCAGGAACTCGGCCAATGTACATACGGGCATATCGATTATCTCACAGTTTGAGAAAAGAAACAGACGAGATAGTCTATCTATCTATATACCTAGGCTGCTTCCCCCAAGGAAAGGGAGGTAGCCGAGACAGGACGACACACTTTCAAATACATTTATTCGCATCTTAGCCCCAGAGGGTAGAAGGGACAGATCCTCACTGCACCACACTGCATGAGGGTCAACTGCGCAGTGCAATCAGCGACATCCGCAGCAGGGCCCGACAGCAGAGCTGGTTTACTCCTGCCACATCATAATAGACCCATCCCCTTACCCGCACCTGACCTGATCAGCTGATCAGATCAAATGCGGGAGAATATCCCCTCAGGGCTGCGTCATCATATTTTATTCATTCACAATTTCTCTCCATTTATTTCTGTTATGCACAGCCACTCTTCCTTGCTCAACAGACATCCCTCTCGCATCCAGCACTCTCTTCACGCTGTCCATCCATCCTATTCGTGGTCTCCCTCTCAGCCTCACACCACTCACATCAGATCCAGATATCTTTTTCACCAATCACTTATTATCCATTCTCTCCATATGCCCAAACCATCGCAACACCCTCTGCTTAACTCGATCAGCCATCTCCTGAACAACTCCAGTTCTCCTTCGCACTTCATCATTTATCACTCGATCCATACACGTCACTCCACACATACTCCTCAGACACCTCATCTCCATTACATTCAAACCTTTTCCTCTCTGCCACACCCATATTCCATGTTTCAGCACCATATAACACAGTCGGTACCACAACTCCCTCATACAGCCTTCTCTTTATATCCATTCTAAGCGAACGACATCTAAACACTTTTTTTCATTCCTCCCAGCACCTTTCCTACTTCATTCATTCTAAACTTCACTTCTGCATCTATTTTTCCATCCACAGCAACATGTGACCCTAAACACTTAAAACACGCTTCCTCCTCAACCCACTCACCATTCAAAACTATATTCATCCTGCTACCATCTACCAACCTCGTACACTTCATCACTTTACTCTTATTCTCATTTACTTTCAAATTCCTCCTTTGACACACCCTTCCAAACTCCTCTACCAATTCTTTCAATCCCTCCTCTGAATCAGCCACCAGTGAAGTATCATCTGCAAACAGCAGCTGCTTCAGATTCCATTCTCTACCATCAACATTCACCAGACTCAGACCTCCACCTAACATTCTTGGATTCACCTCCCTTACAACACCATCCATATAAATATTAAACAACCAAGGCGACATCACACATCGCTGCCGCAGCGACACTCTCACGGGAAACCAATTACTCACAGTATTACCCACTCTTACACACGTTCTACTATTTACATAAAACCTTTTCACCCCTTTTAGTAACCTACCATCAAGTCCATACAATCTTAAAATAGTCCACAAAGCCTCCCTGTCAGTTATATCATACGCTTTCTCTAAATCCATGAATCCCCCAAACACATCCTTGCCTTTTGCTAAATACATTCACACACTTGTCTCACAGAAAACACCTGATCCATGCATCCCCTCCCTCTCCTAAAACCACACTGCTCATCACCAATCATTCCCTCTGTGCCCTCTCTAACTCTCTTAATTAACACTGCCATACACCATACAACACTCAACAGACTTATACCCCTAAAGCTAGTACATTCATGCTTATCACCCTTACCTTTATACAACGGGACCACACAAGCATTTGGCCAGTCAATTGGCACCATACTTTTCACAAAGCACACATTCAACAATGTTATTAACCAGTCAACAATAGTCTCTCCACCACCCTTCAGGCATTCCACAGCACACCCATCCATACCTGCAGCCTTCCCTTTTTTCATCTCCTTTACTGCCTGCTGCACTTCCTCCTTCGTGATCACAGAATCATTCAACTCTCCCAACACATTTATTCCTTGCACCCTTCCATCTGCCACAATCTCAGCCACCCTTTCCTCCTCTACATTTAACAATCTTTCAAAATACTCTGCCCATCTCTTCCTTACTGCATCCATCTCAGTTAACATCCTTCCATCCTCTGCTTTTACTCGCTCTTCCTCCCCAGACTCTCCCTTTCGCACCCTTTTCACCTCCTTCCAAAACATTTTCTTATTCTGTTGAAACTTCTCAGTCAACCACCTACCCCACCTCTCATCTTTTGCCACTTTAGCATCACGCTCAGCCCTTCTCGCCCGATTCCTCTTTTCCTTATACCTCTCATATGACACCTCATCCTTCCTCTGCAGCCACATTTCATATGCACGTCTCTTCTCAGCCACAGCCATACTTGCTTCCTCGCACCACCATTCACTTCCTTGTCTTACACCACCACCCACAAGTCTCACACCGCACACCTCTTCCGCATGCCCCACCACAGCATTCTTAAACAACTGCCATTCCTCCTCCACACTGCCATTTTCCTGAACTTTCACTGCATTCCACTCGTCTTTCAGTTTCTCCTGATACTCTCTCATTTTCTCTCTTTTATCCAACTCACTTTCAAAACCTCCCTGCCACACCTAACCCTCCTAGCTCCCACCCATCTCTCACCTACTCTTAACTCCCCATCCACCAGGTAGTGGTCAGACATACCTCCACCCTCCCCTCTCAGAACTCTCACATCCAACAATCTTCCTGTTACATTCCTGGACACAACCACATAGTCCATCAATGCTCTATCAACAACCCTTCCACCCTCCTGTCTCATCCAGGTATACTTATAAATATCTTTCTTCTCAAACAGGGTGTTTCCAATCATCATCTCTCTCTCTCAACGCATATCACTATCATTCGTTCCCCACTTTCATCTCTTCCAGGCACACCATGCATACCAACTACACCTTCAACTGCTACATTTCCCACTCTAGCATTCAGATTTCCCATCATTACCTCATTCACAGTCGCTCCAAAACTCTGCAGACATTCATCATCATTCCAGAAAGACTCCCTCTCTTCTTCATCCCTTTCACTACCTGGCCCATATGCACTGACAAACACCCACAACTCACTTTCAAATTTCTCTTTCACCCACATCAGTCTCGATGACACTTCCTTCCATTCAGTCACACACTGCTGTACTTCCGGACTCACTAACAAGGCCACACCTTCTCTTGCCCTTCCTCTATTTAACACCTGACAATCTTCCATTCACACTTCCAAACATAGGCTCACCCTTCCCTTTCATCTTCGTTTCACTCAAAGCTAACACATCCAACTTTCTTCTCACAAACATTGTCCCAATCTCCTCCCTTTTAGCCTCAGTCGTACTACATTCATGCACATTTATAGACCCAATCTTCAGGGTAAGGGGATAACTCAGTCCTCCATCCCTTTCTCTGGCGTGTCTCTTTTTAGGAACTAAAAATAACAGAGAAGGGGGGCTCTGGTACCCTCACCCCGTCCCTTTTAGTCGCCTTTTACGACACGCAGGGAATACAGTGGCAGTATTCTTCCTACACAACCTGGCCGCAGAGTACTAGTACCACCCCACAGTGCGGCCAGACTGTGTCCCCCCGCCAGAGAGATAGTACAAAACATATTAGATCAGGACATTATTGAGCACTCGGTCAGTCCATGGAATAGTTCACTTTTCATAGTTTCAAAGATGGGTGGACAATTTAGATCAGAAGTGGACTATCGTCAAGTAAATTCTGTCACTGTACCCGATCGTTGTCCACTGCCAGTTTTAACTGATTTATTAGAGTCACTAGGTGAGAACTACATTGTCTTTACATCCCTTGACCTACTCAATGGCTACTGGCAAGTAGAAATGGAAGTCATCTCGCCCTGTAAGAGATTTAGCACCCCTTCTGGACATTTTCAGTTTAAGAGGCTTCCTTTTGGGTTAAGAAATGCCCTTTCAGTATTCATGCGACCCATCCATTCCATCTTCATTGGCATGATTTGCCACTCCCGTTTTGCCTACTTGGATGATGTAATTGTAGTGAGCAAGTCTATTCCTGAACATTTTGCCAAGCATCAACAAGTATTTGATCGTATTCAGATGGCTGGTCAAAATTTTAACATCATTAAATATGACCTCCTAAGAAAGAAAATTAAATTCCTTGGAATGTAGTTGATGCTGCAGGTATACATACTACTGAAGATAAGATTACGGCAGTCACCAACTACCCAGAACCTTCCAGTACAGATGATGTAAGGAGTTTTCTTGGACTGAATGGTTATTACCGGTGATTTACTAAAGGGTATGCACAGATCGCTGCTCCTCTGACTCAATTACTAAAGAAAATGCACCTTTCGTGTTGACTAAAGATCAGTCACATGCCTTAGAAGCACTGAAAATAGCCCTCGTAAGTGCCCCAGTCTTGCCCTTCACTGATTATACGAAATGCGTTCCTGTTGTGCACGGATGAGTAAGTGCCCCAGTCTTGCCCTTCACTGATTATACGAAACCGTTCCTTTTATTCTCGGATAAGTCAGGGGTAGGAATTGGTACAGTATTGATGCAACTATATCAGGCCTCCAGGAAGCGTGTAATAGCGTATGCTAGTCGCTCCCTCAGCCCTGCAGAACGAAATTAGAATGTTACGGATTTGGAAGTCCTAGCAGTGCTCTGGTCCCTGAAACATTTCAGAGATATAGTATATGGTTACCCAGTGTGTATCCAGACAGACTACCTCCATCTTTGTGATTTGTTCAAGGGAAGAAACCTTGCACATCGGCTGGGTCAATGGTCTGTCATCATCCAATACTTTTAATCCGACCTTTCAGTACGTGCCAGGGAAATCGAATGTAGTTGCAGACGCACTTTCACGCCATGTAGCGGCGGCAGTCTCATCATATCAGCCAAACGAAACTTCTAGCATCATCATAACCTGTGAGATCGTTCAAAATTGTCACCCTGTATGGTCCAAGGTAATTTATTTTCTAGAATCGGGAGACAATTCAAGCTTCCCTACTCTGCTGGTGTCAATACATAAGATCATGTTAAGAAATGGTATCTTGCACAGGAAAACATTACTTACAGGAAAGGACATACCCAATAGGGAAGTACACCAACTCATTGTCCCTAACAACCTAATACCTGTGGTACTTCAGATCGTTCATAACACTCCTCATGCATCTCATCCCTGTAAACATCTATGTTTGAGACAAACACGTCTCGGATACTATTGGCCCACTATGAGATGAGACATTAACGTGCACTGTGGCTCTTGTATTTCCTGTAATTGCCACAAAGGATCAACCGGATCACCTGCACCGCTCTTGCAATACACAGCTCCATCACGCTCATGGGAAACTATATCAACCTCCTTAAATTACCTCTTACAGAATCTGGTGCAGGGTATTTATTCATAGCAGTCAATTATATCTCACGCTACTGTTTCCTCGTGGCTCTCCCAGATAAGAACGCAAAGAGTGTTGCACGTCCTTTTATACCATGTCATTTGCCCATTTACTATCCCATCTACTACTGTTTACAGATAATGGCACAGGGTTTAACAAGTCTCCTGGTAGAAATCTGTAAGCAGTACAGCATCAACAAATGTAATGTAGTTCCTAACCATCCAGCTTCCAATGGCCTCGTAGAGCGTAATAACCGGAAGGTTTTAGACTGTTTAAAACATGTATGATCACAAAGTGCCTCCTGGGATGAATGGATACCTCAGGTTGCAGCCTCTATAAATAGTTCCATCAATGCCCCTATTGGCGAATCTCCCTTCTTTGTCTTATATGAGTTCCATAAAGTCCTCCCCTGTTCCATGTTATCGTCAAGGCCTGGTTCCCTTTATAATCTGGATGACTATGTAAAAGTGAAAATGTCAAATTTCCAGAAAAAACATCAGTACTTCATACACCTGGCTTCATCTCAGCAGAGCATGTTGCAACGCCAGCATAAAACTGTATTTCTATTTTAATCCACTTATATAGGAATATTATACCTTATAATGATTACCATTCCAAGTTCTTACAAACCTAGCTAACTCACTCCCCTCACATATTCTTCCTAAATAAGCGCTTTGTATGATAATGGCTAACTGTGTCAGAAGACACCATTTTGATTATACGGGGGAGTCTTATAACCGTACTATGTAACCATACCTTGTAACCCCATACTATGTAACCATACATTTATACTGCAACCATACATTGATAATATCTTGTACTTGCAAACTACAACTAACGGTGTATAAGTGTAAAAGTTAACAGTACAGTACATTTATCTAGTAGGGGGTGCCTACGTGACAACTAGTGCCAGTATCAGCAAAGTTCGAAGAATGCTAACACCTGCATAACATATATATATATATATATATATATATATATATATATATATATATATATATATATATATATATATATATATATGTGTGTGTGTGTGTGTGTGTGTGTGTGTATTAGGGTGGTCCTTATACGGTAGGGACAAAATTCGATTTCGAAAATTCAAATGCCATTCCCATTCAAAACATTCTAAATAGGTTAAAAATACTATATGTGAAATATTTTTGACAACAATTTTTAGAGGTTGCTCATTGCCCTTGAATATCACTGTACAAGAGTCAAACCGAGTATATTCAGAGGATTTTGTATCTGAAATTTTTTGACATTTATGAATTTTTCAGATACGATATCAGCTCATAGAACGTCACAAACGGTTAATTTTTGAAAAAGGTACATATATTTATTAACTAATCTGAATTGCTTCAAAGCAAGTTATAGACTTTTTATGAACACTTAATTGTAATACCAGTAAACAACTATCAATACAGTTACTTCTGCATTATTAATTGACCAATATGTCGCCAACCAAATCATTGACCATTCATTGCTGCAGGTGTCGCTTAACTCCATGAGGAACTCTCCGTCTGTGGTCGGGCACAACTTGTAGGATGTATTGCAGCATGTCTTCATCCTTCATTAGACGACCGGAGAAGGCCTTGATAAGTGCAACTGCTTGTTCAGCATGATCATTGGTTACTGCGAGTTTTTGCAAACATGCCAGAGCCTTTCTGTATGTATGATCTTCATACCATTGGTCAACAGGTAACTTCAAAAAGTAATAATTGATATTCAGTTTGTTGAAGAGGTTCTTTGTCTGCTTCGTGGGAAAATCAGCGACAGTCTTTCCTCGAACATCACCAGTCACAATGGTCACTCGCTTGGGAGGATCCTCCATACCATCATTGAAATTCATAGCCTGCACCATCTGTTTCTTGACTTCTTGACTGATGTTATCATCAAACATTGCAAGACCCACCAGCTCTTCATTCAAGTACCACAGATGAGAGGCAATTTTCTGAGCTGTTACTCTGGAAATCTCATTGTTGATGGTAGCATAGTTGACTAGGGCCTGCAGCAGATGCAGGTCATTCTGTGGGGTGCTCACTGCGAGTGATGCTGTTATCCAGGCCTTGACGCAGAAGCTTGTGTAAAACACACACACGTCATGGAGACTACACTCTTCACTGATGGTCAAGGGAAACTGTGAACGAAACATCCACACTTTGAATGTGTAGATTATCTTTGACATTCATCATGGTTGATGCATCGCACTGGGCTTATGAAAACGAGTACCTCGTGGTGGTGATGAACCGAGGAAGATGGCAGTCAGCTCGAGTAGCTCAAGGTAATCATTTCGAGGCTGCTTGTGCATAAGTGTAGTGAAAACAAAGGTCAGGACTTCCTCCTTGATATCTTCAAGTTGAGCTGCGACCACTTCATCAGATGATGCGTCTTGAAAGTACTCCTGGTCAATTGAACTCCAAAAAGTTTGAAATCGTGTGAAGAGCAGTTCTTCTGGTGCCGGTGCAACATGCATGGCTGCCTTGAAAGCAGTTCCTGCAAGTAGTTCTAAGATGTGATGCCGGCAGGCCAGGTACAAGAGTTCCATGTCCAGTAGCTGTTCCACCATAATGCATGCTCCTTTGTGGTGACCCATGTTTGTGCTTTGTCGTGTCGAAGCAGATGCCTTGGATCCTTTCTGCAACTCCCCACTGCTTCAATGTTCTGACCACAGCTTGTGCTTGCATCAGACCAGTCCCTGATTCTAATTTTGAAACTTCTAATAGCTGAGAATTACCACTTGACAACATGATGATCGGAAGTCATCCACTTTTTCATTGTTGGTGAGGTCTGGAAGAAGCTTTCCATCCCAGTGTACGACGAATACTTCATCCAGAGTGAACTCATTCATTATGCTCATCGCCGTCTCTTTGCACCATTTCTGTTGCTGTCGCCTGATGCTGCAGTGGTTCAGAATTAAAGAACTGAGATCATGACCTAAAGCTTTTGCTGTTTCTCTGAGAATCATTAGAGCAGTGCGATCAGACAGTTGATATCAATCCAGAGTGGCCGACAAATTTTGACTCAGCACAACTTTCCGACCAAGTTTGGGTGGTGAATGAAGACTTACATTTAATTCTTCATTTACAGAAGTCATGCAGTTACCAATGGACTCATCCCCAGAAGACAAAGTACTGCTGCTGCTGCTCTCCAATTCAGCGATTTCTTGAGCCTGCGCAAATGCAGTGACGGCTTTTCGTTTGAGCTCCATATACTCACGGTGGCGCTTATTTGCTTCTTTGATACTTAGGGTCTTGTCGATTCCTGCCATTGCCCCTGGCCGACCTTTCATATGCTGACTGATGAGAAACTACTTGTCCTCTTCTATTGAGACCAGTTTCAAGGCGTCAGCATGTGCAATATCGAAAAGTTCATCCAAAGTATCTTTAAATGATTGCTCACCCTGGACTTGTGCTGGTGTTGTCCTGCCCTTGTTTTTCTTAAAAGATTGGCACTGAAGCAAAATCTTCTCCATTTTTTTCTTGGAATTGCATGTTTTCGAACTGGAATACGGGCATGCTCCTAAAACTGTTCCACTTTTGCAATTGTAGCTGTCACTGCTCTTTTAACTGTCTTGTTCTGCTTCAGGTGGAGGTGCAAAAGATAACCTAAGGCTTGGTGGTTTGAAGGCAGTTTGGATCCTTTGATATCATCTTCCAACTTGTCGAGCTAGTAGACATCAGACCGAGTCCTAGACAGGTTCCTTGCTTTAGCATCAATGCTCCCACTCTTCGAAGCCATATACGTCCAGAATCAACACAGTTCAACCAGTTATCAGTAAAATTCCCTGTAAAATAGTCCAGTTGTCAAATGGCTAATTTTTGGCTAAGCATGCTTTGGCGTCATTATGAACTTTTTTTGTTGAAACACCTTCTGTGACCATCCCTGAGTCATAATCAGCCGGGTGCCAGCTTGGTACCCTTGAGGAATTTTTTTTAGAGCCAAAAAACAAAATGGCCACCACCAAATATCGATAGATCTAGTTTTTCGCCAGTATCTGCACTTTTAAGCAACTTAGAAGCACAAACTTGGTGTCTACTAAAAGGTTTTCATGGTCAAGGAGTCCAATTATGATAAAGAAAGCTTGTATATATAACAGGTCATCAGATTTTATATATGACCGCCCCCAATATTTGAAAGTAGCCTTCTCGTTTTACTATACACTTCCTCTAGACTACTAACATTCTCATTTCTAAACCATAGAGGAAAGCATTCTTAATGTTCACTATAAAGGTTTTAGGGTCTCTAAATCTAATAATTGCATGGAAAATTTCGTAGGATACAACTATCACTTTATATTACAAAATCACTGCCACTAAACATCACTAAATCTGACTTTTGTTAAATGTTTGTTTCTAAGTCACTTGGAAACATTTTTTCTTTTATCTTTGAATAGGAACAGGACAGTAGTGTAAATGTGACATTTCTAATACTAAACTAAATAAGTATTTTCTCTAGGAAATTCAGATATCCTTGACAGTGTTTCATAACTTGTTCAATCATAATTATCATCATCATCATGATCATAATCATCTTCCTGATCTGATACCGCTCTAGTATGTTCATTGCAACACTCTAAGCCAGCATTACAGCAACAAAACACTGAACATGACATCTGGGACACCGCACAGCCACAACGCCCAGAGGAACATGGACGGTTGGTGGAGCATCCACATTTAATCAGCTGCAGAATGTTGGTAGGGACAGGAGATACATTAGGTGGAAGTGTGGTTGGAAGAAATGATATTCTGTCTTCACTTTCATACCATCCATACTGTGTGGGATCTAAAACTGGAGGGTCGGAATCTGCAGCTGATTTACATACAATGACTTGCATTTGAGCTCGGCGTACATGCTGAACAAAGGCATCTTGCGATGAAGGCAATGACTTGAGTTTTGGAGCAGGTGTAATCTTTGCATTTGCAATTTTAGCCTTCCACTCCTGATAACGGTGAACACCCATGTCACCTTCATGTTTGGAGCCATAACAAGCAGCGATGAATACAGTCACTTCAGATAACAGGTCTGTTTCATCTGCTCCTATCTGACCAATCAAGTTTAGCTGATGTCCACTAAGGAGGACTCTCAAAGCTGTGGCTTTTCCAATGCCGAAAAGATACGAGACAGTGTCGCAACCCGGTAGGGCATGCACCCCAGGCAGATATTTGGCAATGCTTTGGTGTTTTTGTTCTGTTTGGCGAATGTCAACTGTTGTTCTTCCAGCACATGGGCTCTCCTTACTGACATTCACTTCCATCTTCGCCTCAAGGTAGAAATAAACCAGTAGGATAAAGACGTCTGTATCGTTACAGATCACTTTGAAGTGTGGCTTAGAGTGTTGTAATGAACATACTAGAGCGGTACCTGCTCAGGAAGATGATTATGATCATGATGATGATGATAATTATGATTGAACAAGTTATGAAACACTGTCAAGGATATCTGAATTTCCTAGAGAAAATACTTATTTAGTTTAGTATTAGAAATGTCACATTTACACTACTGTCCTGTTCCTATTCAAAGATAAAAGAAAAAATGTTTCCAAGTGACTTAGAAACAAACATTTAACAAAAGTCAGATTTAGTGATGTTTAGTGGCAGTGATTTTGTAATATAAAGTGATAGTTGTATCCTACGAAATTTTCCATGCAATTATTAGATGTAGAGACCCTAAAACCTTTATAGTGAACATTAAGAATGCTTTCCTCTATGGTTTAGAAATGAGAATGTTAGTAGTCTAGAGTAAGTGTATAGTAAAACGAGAAGGCTACTTTCAAATATTGGGGGCGGTCATATATGATGACCTGTTATATATACAAGCTTTTTATTATCATAATTGGATTCCTTGAGCATGAAAACCTTTTAGCAGACACCAAGTTTGTGCTTCTAAGCTGCTTAAAAGTGCAGAGACTGGCGAAAAACTAGATTTATCGATATTTGGTGGCAGCCATTTTGTTTTTTGGCTCTAAAAAAAATTCCTCAAGGGTACCAAGCTGGCACCCGGCTGATTATGACTCACGGATGGTCACAGAAGGTGTTTCAACAAAAAAAGTTCATAATGACGCCAAAGCATGCTTTTTCAGACTTCTGCTGGACTAAAAGCAGAAAGCATGCAATTAAAGGGTGCAATTAGATTGTCACTGTATGCTATCAGTACACAACAGTGACATCTCTATGCACTTAACAAGTAAGTTAAACACTGTTATATACCAAATTGTCATTGAAATCTAGTAAATTATCATCACCACGAATATCAGCAGCATAACCAAGTCATGAGGTCTAACGACAATTATCTAACTGCCACGCCCGGTTCACAGGAGGCAGCTGTGATCTGCCTAGGTGCTGTGAATTTAAATCTTTGTACAATGCAGAACTGAGTAGTTTCAAGACACCGAAACTGTGAAAGACATTTCTGTGACAACTATGTGGGACAAGCTGAATGTGGCGATACGTAATAACATAAAAGACCGATGATCGACCTCTAAATATAAATATTTTTAAAAAATATTTTGCATGACATGTTTTTGTGTTATATGGAAGGATTTCAGGGGATATCGTTCTAAAAATTCGCAAGATCGAAAATTAGGACCGCCCTAATATCTATATCTATATCTATCTATCTATCTATGTGTGTATATATATATATATATATGGAGCCTCTGTGGTACACTGGTAGAGTGTGCATTTCGCACGCTTGTGAGCGCGGATTCGCCTCCCGCCAGAGTTGTAAAAACTTTGGGAAAGCGTTCACCAAGTCACTTGTTACTTTGGCGGACACATGGGGTGCTGTGGTTGAACCAGTGTCGCATACTAGTATGTTTGCACCCAATCGGCTTAAGGCGAGCCGATTACACTTGGTTCACAGACTATACACACATCCGAAGCCACTACAACACTACAATCACATTCACAAGCACATCTCACCCTACATACAGTCTCTACCAGACAGCCTAAGCCACTGGGTAGAGATACATTGGCTATATCGTCCCTGCTTCGGTAAGGATAGGCCGGTCCTGCAGTGGATCTCAATGGCTGATGATGATGAGATATATATATAGATTGATACAAAGATGAATTGATAGATATTGTTTTGCGGCACACTGCACAACCTAAACTGTATCTGTGGGATTTACTCCAGCTCTACCCTGCATGCCCTCACCCTGCACCACAGCTCTACACACACCTCACCTTTCCACTACTTTTATCAGCTCCTCAGCAGTTTGAGGTGTTGGTGGCAGCCTGGGAATACTGAGAGAAGCGATGAGGCTGCCACGATATGCCGTGCCCATCACCAAACCAAATATAAGCCAAGACCCCACCAGGATGTAGTTAGATCGACTGCATGAGTGGCCATCAAGCAGCCCCTGACCCAGAATGCTGCCCACCATCTCCACCACCACCGACCCAGAGCTCAGTCGTCCATGTTTTCCCTGCCACACCTCTGTTCTCGTAATCTGGAGGTGAAGAAATGATGCAACAGTATTTATGACATATATCGTGTTTCTTTATCCATTCGTGGTTCGCTAGCATGGGGAAGGTTAATTTTAACGTTCATTTTCCTTTCATAGAAAAGGTCCAATCCAGGATCGTGCCTTATATGGATACATCAGACAATGTTCTTAACCTCTCCAGTACGAGGATGTAGTTTTTCTGTGTAAACTTGTTACCACCTGCCATGTGCATAATAATGTCATGTGTCAGTAACCGGCCGTGGATTCATGGGAAGGTTTATGGTTTCTTAAATAATCTAGCCATCTTTTCTCTGTTGGCAAATAAGACAAATTAATTGCCTACTTGGCTACCCTCACAATCTAAACTACACAATGTCGAGTTTTAAACTTATATTTTAAAAATGAGAAGCGTGAATACTTCGTCATAGCTAAAAGGAAACGGGAACGTTGTGTTAGAATGTTTGGGAACTTATGATGTGGAAAATCTGACTACGTTGTTGTTCTTTTATAACAGTCATCTAAGAGTACGATGTATTCTTAATACCTGAAAATTAGGACTATCAGTCAACTTGTCTATCGCGTAAGAACACATCCTATGAGGGCTGACTTCTAGAAAAGAACCTCCAGGCATTTTTGTACTTAGTGACCACCCCTCTTTCCAAAGCCAGTATTCCCATCGGATAAGGAGGCTCCGTAACACCTCTTCTTTACCAGCTCATTTTTAATACGGCTGGTCAGCATCATTCTGCGCGTCATTTATGCAGAGTACAGCGATATTAGAATAACCTAAATATCACTCATGAGGGTAGTAAGGTGAAATAAGCAAAGTAAATCGCTTTGGAAGATGAGTTAAGGAGCCTTCTTACCCGACGAGATTACGGGCCTAAGACACATCATCTCTCCTTGCACTCTCTCTCTCATCTTTTCTCTCCATCTGAGTCTCGATCCTCCTCTCCTCATCCTACCAACCTCGATTTCATACTCGCCTAATCAGTCACACACTCTCCATTCACTCCACATCACCATCCTGCAAAAGAAACCCCGGAGCAGCAACAACTGAATCATTTTTAGCAGTAGGCCTGTTTGAGGTGCTATTATTTTCTCACATCAAATTTTTGCCTGCAGGATGTACTGAGCTGATGAAAGTCACAGTTCTCTTGGTTCCTGTGACCACTATAGTCTTTTCACCTTAACTTGGCCCAGATTTTCCTTTAACAATTTATTACATGCAGCACAGTGACGGAATAAAACAATGCATCTCTGCATTCTTTCCATGGCACTTCTTCGTGACTAGCGGAAAGTTGCTGTGTTAACTGTTTGCAGCAGCTCAACATGTAATTTGGAGAAGTGTCAGTTTAAAGGCAAGTTAATGTGAAAGGTGTTTATTGAACCTATTGATCAGGCCGACTTTGGTGTTTTATGGCGAAATGGATGTACACATGAGAAAAAATATAATTACCTTTAGACTTTTGGTCTTTACTTTTAGAAACAGCTGACAAATGACTTGGAAATGATCTCCAGTCACCCCTTACTCATTTGCTGTTATTAACAAAATATCATAAAGCCTGAAGTTTACGTAACATATGAAGTAAACCGTCATTCAGAAATATTTCCTTTTAGAAGACCTTTAGAAGAGAATGCGAACAACAACTACACTCAAGTAGCTGTGATTACTTTTTGGATCGAGTGTACATATATATATATATATATATATATATATATATATATATATATATATATATATATATATATATATATATATATATATATATATATAACAGAATAAAGGAATGAAAAGAATTTTTAAAAATATTTCAGCACCATTTTACAGGTTCCCTCCATTCATTAAAAGGCAGCAGAAGTTGGAGTTAAATTGCTGTTAGTTGAAGTCTCGAGGGAAACTAGCCTGGGGAAGCGAGTTCCAAAGAGAAGCAGTGCGAGGAATAAATAAATTCTGATTAACTTTATCTGGCGATGGTGGTGCCGTGAATCTCACACTCACCCAGACCAGCATGAAGCAGATGGCCAGCGTGGAGGTAAACACCCCTGCCCACACCTGGTTGCCCAGAGGATAGTAAAAACTGAGCCAGGTGGGTTTTGACACGGGTTTGGCCATCCCGAAACCTAAGGCGTCCTGACCGATTGGATATGTGGTGTCCCACCTGTAACATATCAATGGGAGATTAGGTCATGTACACCTGGCCACACATGAACCTAAGACAATGTCAGTGAGAAGTGGGGATCTACCTATAATTTCTCAGATTCATTCATCACAGCGACGTGATCATCTCAGCTAGTATTTGACAACTCCGTTCGTTAATGTCAGTGCTACCAACAACCTTTCATTATATCAGTGTTGTCAAGCGTAGCAAATGCTATTCCTCTGATACACACTGATGCTGTCCCAGGTTTATATGTTGTCAAATGTATGTGTAGTCCCACCTGTAATATATTAGTGGGGAGAAGTGGTCATGGCTCGTATTTTCACTGAATAAGCAGGTTCTATAATATCATCTTGTGATCGATTTATTTGGTTACACTTTGTTAGACTCTTCTATGGTATATAAATCCTTCTAATTCTGCCATACACTGTATAGATGACGTACAAAAAGGTATTAACCAGCCACTTTCAAAAATAAATCGTAAAGGAAGAGATGTTAGGCAGGTTCCGTACCCGACGAGAATTTGGACTTTGCTCTGAGCATGGGCTTACAGTGTCGTTGCTAACTATTACTGGTGCAGGTTAGCCAGGCTTCTAACTATAATTCTAACACTGGTTAACAGGCTGCCCTTCACTGTGATACCCTGGAAAAGACTTCTTTCCGATCTGTGGTAGGATTAGTAGGTCAGCAAAACCACTAGCTCACGATTGTACTATCTGATGCTCATTAATTGACTCAAAATACACAGTTGACATTTTAAAGACCGTTTCAAATGGTTTATGTAACTTTACTGACCACAGTACAGAATGGTTACGTCAACGTCCTGCTTATATCTCAAGAGGGGTAGATACGGCCACGTAATGGAAAGGAGGTTAGTCTGCTTTAATGTCAGTGAATTACGGTACATCATAAACCTCAAAGGCAGAACTGCTGATCCATCTGGTTGGCTTCAATTTTCAACTAAAACATAGTGGTCCTGCCTTCTTTTCTCAAGATGATAGGGTAGGGTTACGTAAAGAAAGGAACTTAATTTATATTATCATGCAGCCTAACTCTTGGCCAGTCTATTATAAAATAAATTACTTCCGAAGAATGTTGATCTAACTGAGGTGGACACAGTTCAGGATGGTTACACAATACTCTTGCTTACTTTTCGAGAAAAATGGGTATGGCCGGGTGGAAGACGCTGGCAACAAAGGACTGCCTGGCCCTCACCTGATCAGTTACCTGTGGAAAGGTAAGTGAAACTGTTTGAACCTGGCATATATTAAATTATCCCGTTCCGTCTTGTACGCGTCTTACTGGCAAAGAAAATAGTCCTCTGAGTTATTTCCTGCATTATCCTTGCTGTTCCCAGAAGAATATATTTAGGGTAGGAGAGAATATATTTAGGTAGGAGATTTTAAGGTTACCTATAGGTTTCATAAACCTTTCTACTACTAGGGGCCCTCCCTAAATAAAGCAAAGTAGTACGGCGATTTTTTTTTTTTAAGTAAAATGCGGCATAAGAATAACGGAATCAAACAAAGCTGAGAATCGTTTTAATTACTTCATACCACTTTCCCTTTCGGTTCCTGAGTAAGTTTGTCTTTTAGGTTATTGCTGTCCCTAGTGGAATGGATGTGGAGAGGTGGCACTAAGACAACTGGACAATATTCAGAACAAGGGTGTTAGAATTATTAATAACCCTACAATTAGAAATAAACTACCTCCCCTTCAAGCAAGAAGGAATGTTGCTTCTCTTGCATTATTATATTGATACTTTTATGGCAAATGCTCAGACGAAATAGCATCCACTGTGTCACCTCTCCATGCCTTCCTTAGCACTAAACAGGCACCTGGTAGTGCTCGTGACTGGACTCGCACACTACCATATTGCAGAACTTTTGCCTATTAGAATTATTTTATTTCCCGAATTGCATCTCTTTGAAACTCGCTTCCCGAGAATGGTTTACCCCCAAACTTCAACCAACGGCTGTTCAAGTCCAACTGTTACAGATTTTTTATGAATGGAGGAAGCTTTAATCAGGCGTATGGATAATTTTTCTTATTCATTTGTCTTTCCTTCCTCTGCCCTGTAATTGAAAGAAAAGTTTATGGCCACCCCTTCCGGGATTAAGGCGTCTGACAATAGATAGATAGACAGATAGGTTATTATGTGTAATTCTACACTTAAACTACTTCAGAAATTCCATCCTCGATAAACATACATGTCTCTTTACCCCTTAGGGGGGCACAGTAGCACAGTGGTAGCGCGCTGGACTTGTGATCGGGAGATTGCAAGTTCGAGCCTCGCCCGGGCTGCCGTGCCGGGAGGGGTAGCTCCCTCCTGTAACCCTAGCGGGGCTATATAGTCCAATACAGGGCTTAGCTCGGGGGAACTCCATTCCATTCCATTCCTTACCCCTTAGGCCAGTCCAGGGAACCAAACCATTCTGTCATATATAACTATAGTCTTGTTTTCATTATGCAAGTAACTCCATACAGTCTTGTATTTCAGGATAATACTGTTCACGTCCCCTTTGTGGCATAGAACGTTTTGTTGCATAAATCATTTTGCTGCATACAACGTTTTGCAAAAGCAAAATAATATAATAGAAGGCGTCATTGTACGAAGCAAAATAAAACAGAAAATGTAAGTGTTATTAAGCCTCTCATTTGAAAGACAGCTTTACATATTTAATTCTCGTTATCTTCGGGAGTAATTGTTCTGTTAAGGAACGGTATTATGAACTGAAGGGCCTGGGAAAGACTTAACTATCCACTTCATTGCAAAAAGTTTTCCCTAACTTGAACAAAATCAGCTGATGGTTGTAAAAGTCCAATGGGATGTCCTCGGGCTGAAGGACTTAAGTCCATATTCTCGTCGGAAAGGAAGCTTCCTAACATCCCTTGCTTAGCATTATATTTCTGCATAACTCATTAACAATAACTTTCGTGTTATTTTTGTGATCTGTCTTGGAAATGAAATGATATAAACAGTAATTAAGAGAGTAGCATGGTGTAGTAAGCAAAAGGAATCGCTAAGGAAATGGTGCTACTATGCTAGGGTGCCTCCTTAACCCGCGCCGTCCTGAGGACGTACTTCCACGTCCTCACGTTTTGTCACAGCTAATCCCGAGGACGTACTTCAACGTCCTGCAATTGCAAGGTTCATAATTTCCACAATTTTCAATTTTCGCGAGTCATTTTTGGTACGTATACACGGGACACCTTCCTCAACAAGATGCCAGGCAGAGACAATGCCTTACCCAGCATGACCTCCTCCCCCCCCCTGCATGCCCTTTTCTCAGCAATTCACCTGTTATCAGTGACCTGGCCAGTATAGCCATGTCATGCCACGGTACGAAATTCAGGGCCAGAGTGATTCCCCAATCAATGACAATGTGGAGGACAAACTTTACATAGCATTAGAGGAAGAAACAGTTAGAAATGATGATCAGGTAAAGTGGCAAAAAAAGGTCAGGTATTAGTGAGTGAAACAATGCTTATAATGCCTATATTACTGCTTGAAAACCAATATACTCTTGTACTACATATAAATTCGTAACAGTAAATAAATAAATACCGTTTATGAGTGGTGTGAAATAGTTATCCTCCCATAGAACTCGTTTTCTTTGGTGCCAGCCTGATAGAAAACCCAGTAAGGTAAGGAGGCTCTCCTACCTGTAATGAGTATTTTAAACCTCAGGTGAGCGATTTTTCTATGAATTTTCGATGTTTCTCACCAAAAACGAAAGTTTTAGCAAAAAAAAAAAAAAAAGGTCGAAAAATGGTCGGGATTGGGGGGTACCAGTGGTCAAAAAGTGGTCGGGACGGGGCGGGTTAACTGAGGAGAATACGAGGTTTAGTATTTCAAATGCGTAATGGTATAATATGGACGATGAATCATGAATCTGGATAAAATAGTCAGACTCTGCCAACAATCGAATTAACGTAAGTAAAATGTAGAAAATGTCCAGCAAAATTTATCTTCCGTGGATGAGGAGCATGTTTTAAACCTCTTTATGCACGGAAAGTAAACTGTGCTCGACATTTTCTGAGTTTTGGGATGTTTTAGAAAATGATTAAAGAAAAGGAAAATTAATGCAAAAAGGAGGCACTATTAATTTTCCTTGATACTCTACCTCGTCCCAGTTTCTTGAATGTAAAATATGGAATGTGAAATTGAGTGCCCTGGCCAGATACATCAGCTGGTTGTAGTCCATGCCGGAGCGTGGGGTGTTGTCGCTTTCCCCTGATGTGATCCAAAAGGGCTGATAGAGAAAAGCTGTAGCGTTCATCCTCATACCGTGAAAACTGAAACAATATAAATATTTTTCAGTCCCACCTTGGTGCTTTTTTTTTTTTTTTTTTTTCAAACACTGACTTCTCTTATCATGAGTTAAGAAATCTTCATAACACATCTTCCTTAGCGATTTTACTTTTGGATATGCGTTTTCAATATACAGTAATTTTGTATGCTACTGATGCACAGAATTGTGATGTTGGATAGATTAATGTAGCACAGTAGAGAACAGTAAGGAGCATAACAAATCTTAGATAAAGATACAGGCCATTTTGTCACTGTTGGATAAAATATGGATATTTTTATATTCTAGTATCCACCAAGAATCACATTAGTGTGTTAACTGTCGCTGCTCGAGTTATCTACGTTACGAACAACTGGTATAATCACACCACCTTTGAAGGCATACCACTACCCGCCCTCGAGGTTTTATCCTACTTCTCATTTTGTTTCGTGTAGTTTATACGAATTTTCCAAAACATTCCTGTTCCATATCCCTCACGTTTAACTTGAATTCTTAAATCGTGTTTGGGAAAGCTGTTAATTATACTTACATAAAATTCCATTATTGGAAAACTGGATAGACTCAGTACACTGAAGGCAACTACCGGGCCAGACTTGGAAAACAAAAAGGAACACTCTCCTTCCTCTACAAACAATACACTAGGTCAGTGATGTTTTATGCCTCCCCAGCATGAGCTTCCATCCTATCTAATATTCACCAAAAGTTGCAAATCATGGAAAACAACGTTCTGTGGATTACTACTGACTGCGCCCAAACCATCCCCACATCCCCCTTACACTTTGAAGCTAAAGTCCTTCCTGTCAGAGACTACATTGATATGACAGGCACAATATAGAATTCTATGCAGCATCTTGTGACAATATGCAACACCCATGTCAGTACCTGACATAGAAACACAACACACCGAAGCACATAAAGCAATCACCATACAAACTTTATCCAACCCAGTCTAGAAGTGGGATATTGTTATAGAGGCTGTAAAACAATATCCCACATGCACACAGTCCACCATTAATAAAAAAAATAAAAAAAAACGCCTGCATACTCACTTCACACACATGGCAATGCAACACCATGATAACAAAACCATAATCTAAGCCCCCCCCCTCCTGACATCCACCCGTCACTGGTGTGCTTAAACAGATATGATCAAGTTCATTTAGCTAGACTAAGAGCTGGATATCATCCAACCTTCCTCAAATATCAGCTTAGATTTGGGTTGAGTGGAATAACAGATGACACATTCCCGGTTTGTAGACTAGTCTCACAGAACGTAACACACATTTTGGAACACTGCATAGCACATTCTGCACGCAGACAAAACATCAACGGTACAGGAAATCTATGGGACAACACTATAGGGGCAGTTGCATACCTGCTGTCGACAGGCCTGCTCCATCAGGCGGACCGAGGTTGATCAACAACAAAAACAACAACCGTATCTTGGCAAAGACTCCTCTTTACAGCTTCTTTTCTGCAGTTCAATCGTAAAAAAATGACAGTACTACTATTTCACCGCATTTCTTTTCCGAACCACATCATAGTGACTAGAGTCACATTCTGGTGTTTTTCCACTGTTACAGCTCAGCAGTAAAGGAGAGATGACAAAATTTGAAAAAAAGGAGAATATTATTGTGACCTCAAGTGAATTAGAAAGAATGAATGGGGTGGAGAGGTATATTGGTGAGGGGTAAGTGAACTGGAGATGAAGCAATTTGATGGCAAAGGACATGGTGGTATGGAGGCAATTTGTTGGTGGCCACTTCTTCCGGTATTATGGCGTTTGGCTCTAGACAGGCAGACAGACAGACTGGGTACATTACAAACTTGTGGAATTTATCAGGAAACATGCTTCGAGACTTGAACTGAATGAAGCCTCGAACGGGGGTCCACGAGGCCACCTGCACTACTCGAGGACCGGTGGGAGTGTACGGCAGGTGTGTAAATATTCCACATCTGTAATACACAACAAAAGTCAGATAAAGGTACATAAATGAGATATTGCACATCTGTCATAAACAATAAATGTCAAATATAGGGAACAAAGATTCATTCCACACCTGTAATACACAATAAATGTCAAAAAAAGGAACATTAACCTGCTGACTCCTCTTGACGAGTATATATGTCCAAACGTTTTGTCACTGTGACTCCCGTTGACGTATATAAACGCACCACAATTGCAAGGTCCATCATTTGCACAGTTTTCAAATTTCATGCATGATTTTTGGTACATATACACGGGACACCTTCCTCTAGAAGATGCCAGGCAGGGACAATGTCTTCCCTTGCATAACCTCCCCTCCCCCCTGCACGCCATTGTCTCGGCAATTCACCTGTTACCAGTGATCTGGCCAGTAAAAACATGTCGTGCCACGGTACGAAATTCAAGGCCAGAGTGATTCCTTAGTTGATGACAATGTGGAGTACAAAGTTTATGTAGCATTAGAGGAAGAAGCAGTCAGAAATAATGATCAGGTGCAGTATGTTGATGTGTTTGGTGAGTGAAACAATGCTTATATCACCTAAGTTACTGTATGAAAACCAATATACTCTTGTGCTACATACAAATTCGTACCAAATAAATAAATAAATAAATACCATTTATGAGTGATGTGGAATAGTTACCCTCCCATAGAACTCGTTTTCTCTGGCCAGCCTGATAGAAAATACGGTAAGGTAAGGGGTGCTGTTACCTTTATCTGGTATTTTAAATCTCAGGTGAGTGATTTCTCTGTGAATTTTCAGTGTTTCGTTTCGTTTCGTTTCGTTTTTAAAGGCTCCAACATGCTTGCATGTGTCGGCCTTGGTCACCTAATGGCGGTTCTCCACGCTGCACGATCCATTGCAGCCTCCCTGTTCAGTCCCTTAACCCTAAGGTCACACTTAATGACCTCGTCCCATGTCTTTCTCGGTCTACCCCTCATAACCCCAACCCCAATATTAACACTTCTCACCTTCCTCACCCAATTATCATCCCCCATCCTCTCCACATGTCCAAACCACCTCATTCTACCTCTCCTCATCACAACACCAATACACTCCAGTCCCATCCTACCTCTCAACTCTTCCTTTGTAAACCCAGCCCCTCCAGGCCTTGGACGCAGGAACGCACTGCACATCCACCTAATCATTGTCATTTCTGTACGTCTGAGCCGGCAAACGTCTTCCTCCTTCACTGCCCAGGTCTCACTGCCATACAGCATTACACTCCTAACACATGCTGCATACAAAGACCCCTTAGCACGTAGGGAGAGCCCTCTCAATGTCAGGAGAGGCAAGAGCTCCCTGAACTTCTTCCAACCACTTCTCACCCTAGCCACAGAGCTAGCTCCAGCCCCACCTCCAGCACACAACATGTCTCCCAAATAACAAAACTCTTCCACTGACTCAAGAGATTCACCAGCAAGTTCAATCCTTTCCCGTCTGACGATCTCCACCTGCTCACCCCGGCACGCCATACACATAAAATCAGCATTATCTCGCAGTCTACCTCTGATACCACTACATCTCTTATGCACCCATTTATCACACACACCACACAAGATGGAATTACTTCCCACGCCCTTGTGGCAAACTGCACATGGCCACTTTCCCTCGTCTTTGACAGTACCGCCACCAACCCTAGATATCATCACTTTTGTTTTATCTGCATTTACCCTTAAACCCCATACCATCTCTCCACTTCCTAAACCTTTCCTCTGCCTCCCTTTCATTCTCTGCAATCAACACCAAATCATCAGCATACAACAACTCCCACGGGAGTCCGTTTCTAAAGTCACGTGAAAGGGCTTCAAGTACCATGATAAACAACAAGGGACTCAAGACTGACCCCTGATGCACACCAACATTCACGGAAAACTCATGACTCAAATCTCCATTCACTCTCACCTGAGTGTGAGCACCCACATACATGGCCATAACCACCCTAACCAGCCACTCCTCCAAGCCAAGCTTTCTCATTGTCCACTTCACCACCTCTCTAGGGACTCTGTCAAAGGCCTTTTCCAAATCAACAAAAACAAAATAAAGATCCCTTCTCCTACCAATATATTTTTCCTGAAGCTGTCGAACAATGAATATGGCATCAGTGGTCCCCCTACCTGGCATAAACCCAAACTGCATCTCATCAATATTCACTCTTTCTCTAATCATACCTTCTAAAACTCTCTCCATTACCTTCATTATCTGATCTAAAAGCTTTATACCTCTATAATTTCCTCTTTCCAGGGCATCACCCTTCCCTTTATACACATTTACAATTACACTCTTCAGCCAATCATCTGGGACAACACACTCATAAATAATCCTGTTTATCAGGTCAGTGACTAAACTCACCCCTATATCGCCTGAGGCCTTCAACATTTCGACAGTCAACCCAGACACACCTGCTACCTTCCCCACCCTCATCCTGCCTATTGCCTCACTCACAGTAGCAGTATCAATCAAAGGCCAAGGGCCAGACACTGGATCTGCTGGCTCCAAACCTTCCCTGTCCCAGTCAAACTCCTCATTCAACAACCGGTTATAATGCTCTCTCCATCCATCTTTAATATCCTCACTGTTCACCACTACCCTTCCTTCATCATTCTTCACACACTGCTCACCTATGATATCCCGATTATCCCTCTTCACCTGACCTGCCACCCTAAATATATTTTTCCTTTCCCCATGATTTAGGTTATCAAGTAATTGTCTCTGTGATTCAGACTTTGCCCTGTATACCTCTCTCCTAGCCCTACGCTTGGCAGCCAAATATTCCTCTTTGTTACCACCCTTCTTCCATTCCCGGAAAAGCCTTCTTTTCTCCTTAATTGCAGCTTCTACACCCTCATCCCACCACCAAGTTACTTTATGTCTTGGTGGTCCTCTTGTCCAGCCGCATGTTACATCAGTACCTCTCAAGAAATTGTTCTTGAGGGCTCTGTACTGTTCATTAACGCCTCTGTCTACAGCTCCCTGTTCAGCCACCACTTTCCTCAACTCGCTATAGAAGGCATCCCTTACTACTTGGTTTTTCAGCTTCCATATTTTCCTCCTAGGTACATAAGTCCTCTTTTTCATTACTTGTTCTTTAAGCACCATATCACAAATCAATAGTTTGTGCTGCTGCACACACTCCTCACTTCCTATAACTTTAACATCCCTCACTAACCTCCTATCGGCCCTCCTAACCAGAAAATAATCTATCTGACTGCTATTTCCCCCAGACTCATACGTAATTAACCTACTGTCTCTTTTCCTAAAATATGTGTTGCACACAATCATGTCCGTTGCCTCCCCAAAATCGAGTATCCTTTCCCCTTCTGCATTCCTTAGACCATATGCACATCCCCCATGCACTCCTTCATAACCTTGTGCTGCTTCACCTACATGACCATTTAAGTCCCCTCCCAAAATCACTATCTCATCATCCCGCATACCACCCACTACACGTATTAAATCATCCCAAAATCTATCTTTCTCTGATTCATCCAATCCTGCCTGTGGAGCATATGCCGATATAATCACAGCTATCTTTCTTCCCAACAGAATTTTCACTACCAATATCCTATCGCTTACTCTCAAAACATTCATAACATATTCCACCTATTTCTCCGCAACCATCACACCAACACCTACATATCCGTCTGTCCCCCCCTGCCAAAACAACTTATAGCAACAGTCCTTTCCAACAATCTTTCTGGCTGATCCGCCCCTGTACCGGACTTCCTGCAAACACGCCACATCCACCCACCTCCTACTGAATGCCTCAATGACTTCCCCTGCTCTTCCCCTCAAACTTCCCACATTCCATGAACCCACCCTCATCCCCATGGGTGATTTACTGTCCTCAGGCTTGCTTTGAAACCTTTTTTGTTGTATTGTCATCTTCAGTATTAATAAATGGGGACAGACACAGCACAGGTCCCACTCACTGCATAATCCCAGGTCCAGGCAATGGATCTGGGACCCCTAGCGCACCAGCTTACCAGTGGCTGTGGTAGTGGCCTCAGGGCACCCTGCCAGGACAGCTGCAGGGACACCCTCCAAGCACGTCTTGGCACTGCAACTATCCCGCCATTATACACCCACTGATAGGGCAGACTCCTGGGGCGCTACTCCCAGGTTCGGGCCCCTCTCTATTGGGCGGAAGCGGCAGCCTGGGAACCGCAATGCCCTGTACCCTCTAGCACAGGCCCGAGCCCCATCTCGCCCTGGACCCATGATGTATGCCGGCGGAACCCCCGCCACGCCTCCCCCCAGAAGTCCGCCACTAGGTAGTGGGGGCAAAGTTTTCTGGCCGCATGCCCTTGCTGGCGCCAACCCCTGTAACGTAGTGGGATACGTTGTGTGAAATGTAAAGTGCATGTGGTGTAGTGCATAGATAGGTAGAGGAAATGTTTGGGAGAGTATGCTGGTCTACTCTCCATGTTACTGTCACACTGAAAAGTTCAGCAAAGGGGGATGGTTAGATAGCTAGTGAAACAGGAGCTCCAGCTCTCCCTATCACCAGCATTCCCATTCCCCTCGGGAGTACTACCCTGTTCGGCCCGTGCTACGGCCTCCTCATAAAAAGCTGAGGTTTGAGCAAAAAAAAAAAAAAAATCCAAAATTGGTCAGGATTGGGAGAGGGGGTCAGTGGTGGAAAATTGGTTTGGACAGGGCGGGTTAAATATGTACAGTATTCCCCATCTGTAATACACAAGAAATATTAAATAAAGGATTATTAAATATATACATTGAGCATCTAATATTACATTAAAAATATCAAATAAAGGAAAATTAATGATATTATTCCTTCACTACAATGTAAGGACTAATTCAGCAAGTAACTATACCATTTTGGCCCAGATTTTCCTTCTTTGGTCGTTTATTTCAGGGAGTTGAGTGGCAGAAAATAACTATCTACGGCTCAACATAATTTCCATAGCACTCCTTCTGAACTAGCACCGTATTCCAGTGCTCATCTGTTGCTACAGCACAGCATTCGGGATGAAGAGATTTTTTTTTTTTTTTTTTCTTTTGGGGGGAGGCAAATTTAGGGTAAAAAGAGTGATAACCATTTGCGTAATATTTTGCATAAATACGCCACACCTGCATATTCCAAGTGACTTTGGTCATTTCATAACATGTCATCCTTAGTGATTTAGTTTCCATGTACAAACACCTTAGCATTCTCCTCTGTGATTTTTGTAGCACTGTAATATAAACTTAGTATGATTAATAAAAAAAAAAAAAAAGGGGGGGACAATAAACAAAGTTTATTTAATTCTTCCTATAGATCTTTAAAGAAGTCTGTGTTAGTAATTCTCCTTTGTATTTTTGCATCATCAACAAACATATTTAAATAGCTTTCATTTCCAGTGTTACTATCTATGTCATTTATATACACTAAAAACATAACTGAGCCCTGCGGAACTCCGCTGGTCATGTCCCTCCATGATGATTAATTTCCCCTTAGTACTGTTCTCATTTCCCTTTTTCTGGGAAAATCTTGCATCCAACAGTTCAGTCTGCCTAGGATTCCTTCTTGATGGTACAGTTTCCATAAAAGTCTTTGGTGTGGCACTCTGTCAAAAAATTCTAGAAATCTAGATAGATACTCTCCACCCACCCTTCTCTTTTCTGTAATGTTTCTGCAACTCTGTCATAGTAGCTTAATTAATTAGTAAAACATTATTTTTCCTTTCTGAGACCAGACTGCCTTTCTGTTGTCATATTGTGTCCTCCTAGATGGTTTACCCAAACTTAATTCTCAGCTTTTCCAGTATCTTACAACTGAGATTAGTGATACTGGTCTGTAGTTGAGTGGATTTTGTCTATTTCCTTTCTTGAATAGGGGAACAATGTTTGCTTTCTTCCAAGTATCAGGTAATTTACCCTGACCCAAAGATTCCTTGAATATTAAAGATATTGGCCTACTTAACTCCTTTGCACATTTATGTAGCACCCAACATGAAATTTCGTCAGGACCATTTGCTTTTCCTTTGTCTACTTTACTTAACTCCTCGTGTATTTCTTTTTCTAATATTTGTATATCTGGTAATATGTGTGGACATGCATGTTCCATATCATCCCTCTGAAAATTATTTTCTTCTGTAAAAACTGATTGGAAATTCTTATATAGTGCTTCACAAATATCTTTCTCTTGTGTATAAATGATCCCTTCATCCATAATGGATTGTATTATATTTTTTACTTTGGTTTTGCTGAGGATGTAGATGTAAAATAGCTTTGTTTGATCACTACTTTTATTTATAATGTCTTCCTCAAACTGTCTTTGGGCTTCTCTCCTTATTCTTGTATACTCATTTCTTGCCAGTTTATAGCTATTATATGTCCTCTCACGATTATATCTTCTGTATCTATTCCACAACAAGTCTCTTTTTTTTTTCATTCTTTATTAAACCATTTCTTAATTTTCATTTCTGCTTAATGTGCGGTGATATGCTATTTTGGACTCCTGTTTCATACAGTTTACAGAATTTCCTACATACACCATTTAAATCTTGTCCTCTAAGCTCTTTTTCCGAATTTTTCTAGAAGAAGTACTTCTTTAGGGCATGATAGTTGCCCTTTTTGTAGTTTAGGCTTTTTTTTCTAGCTTTTGTTACTGTAATCTATGTGATATGCAATCCTGAAATTACAGCTTAATACTTCAAGGTCGCTTTTGCCGAATGGATGGTGATACATTATATTGTCAGTATCATTTTCTTGACTAGTAAATATAAGATCTTGTACTGATAATACATCAAGTCCTCTTTTTCTGGTGTTTTCCTTTACATGTTGTGTTAAGAAAAACTCCTGCACAAGATCCAGGAGCTTTTGGTCCCAACAGCTTTCCAGGGTTTTTATATCTAGAGTATTCCAATTTATATTTGTATTGATAGCTCTAGTTAATATAATTCTTTCAGATTTCTCCTCCACTCTGTGTAGTAATGCTCTTAAACCCTCAATTGTACTCTCTGCCAGGTCTTCATATTTGCCTCTTTCCCAAGTATTTGACCTTGGTTACATGTGTAAAATTGCCACAGTTACTTACCCGGAGGATGGAAGTCAGGTATAATTATTCCCTTGTACAAAGGAAAAGGGGAAGAAGAAGTGTGTGGTAATCATAGGGACATTTGTCTTCTTAGTATAATAGGAAAAGTGTATGGTAGGATACTTATTGACAGAGTTAGAGAAAGAACAGAGGAATTAGTTGCAGAAGAACAGGGAGCCTCTAGGAAGAGAAGAGGTTGTGTAGATCAGATACCGGTATTCATTCTTAAATCTTTAGTGGAAAAGTTTATAGAGAAGGGAAAGAAGTTGTATGCGGCTTTCATGGATTTGGAGAAAGCATATGACAGGGTGGATAGGCAAGGATTGTGGAAAGTATTAAGAATTTATGGAGTAGATGGGAAATTGTTGAATGCTGTGAAGAGTATGTATGATGGTGCTAAGGCTAAGGATGGTGAACTGAGTGAATTTTTCTCTTTGAATGTTAGGTTGAAATAGAGATGTGTCATGTCTCCATGGTTGTTCAATCTGTACATGGATGGGGGTAATAAAAGAGATACAAGGTAGGGTAGAGGATGTTGGAGTGGCCCTGGTGAGAGAGGGTAGTGTTTGGAAACTCCCTGTACTGATGTTTCCAGATGATAAAGACGAAGAGGAGCTGCAAGGCTTGGTGGATGACTTTGGGAGAGTGTGTAAGAAACGGAATCTAAAGGTGAATGTAAGGAAGAATAAAGTGATGGTCTTTGAGAGAGGTGAAGTCAGTGAATGTACAGCGAGGTTGGATGGTGAGGAATTGGAAAATGTGAGTACGTTTAAGTACTTGGGTAGTGTGATGAGTAAGGATGGAGGTTTGGAGGGTGAAGTGCTTGAAAGAGTACAGTAGGGAAGAAAGGTTGCTGGTTCCTTGAAAGCAGTGATGAGAAACAGGGAAGTGAGCATGGAAGTGAAAAAGTTACTACATGACAGTATTGTGATACCAACTCTAACGCATGGAAGTGAAGCTTGAACGTTGTTGGAAGGACACAAGTCAAGAGTGAAAGCAGTGGAAATTAGTTATTTAAGATGAGCCTGTGGAGTCACATGGAGAGACAGGCAGACGAATGAGGATATAAAGGAGCGTTGTGGTGTGGATGTGGAAGTGATAGGAAGCGTTGGGAGGAATACACTGAGGTGGTTTGGCCATATGGAGAGGATGGAGGGTGAAAGACTGACGAAGAGAGTGTATGTGAGTGAGGTGGAGGGGGGAAGAGGGAGGGGGAGACCGAGGATGAGATGGAGGGATGGGGTGTAGAGGTATATGAGAGAGGAGGGTGTGAGTTGGAAGCAGGGCAGTGAAATGGCGGGGGACAGGGTGACGTGGAGGCGATTTGTTTGTGGCCATCCCAAACGGGATTGAGGCGTCTGGCAATAATTATATAGATTTTACCTTCCTCTTTTGGTCCCTCGAAATCTTGTTTTTTACTTCTTCCTCATCTATACCAGTGATTACTATAGTTTTGTTCATGTCTGCTTTATCTTTGACCAAGTTTGGATTGTTTTGGATTATTTTTTTCACTTCCTCTTTAATGCTTTTTTCTTTGACTCTGTTTCTATGTCTTTCTTTACTTTCATCCTTTCAGCATACAAGGTTTCCACATCATTGTTGTTACTTTGCATCGCTTCATTCACCTGGGTTATCTTCTCCATATCATTGCTCTGATCTAATCTTTCTGACTGCTTGCATGCCTAATTGTCTCTATATCATTTCTGAACTCTTCCACAATCCTCTCATTGCTGACAACTGTGCCTGCCATTTCATTAATCTTCCTTCTAAGTGAACCCACCTCAACTGACAGTTTATCTATTGTTGTCTCTTTCTTATTTACCTCCTTCACTAATTACTCATTTTCCTCCCTCTGCATGTGCAATTGCTTCTTAATTTAATCCATTTCACTTTGAAATGCCTTCTCTGATCTGTGTGCCCGTTCTACTAGCTTGTGTACATCTTCAGTTCAACCAGTTCCTGTCAGAAATCATCATTCTGCTTTCTAACTATATCCTTTTTCTTAACTCCTTCCAAATTAGCTTTAAAAGATGGTGGTCATCTTGTGGTACTAAGAGAAAGAAAATTCTGCTTACAAGTATGCATTGCTTGATGCACGCAGCAGACTAAACAGCTGTTGGGCTTGCTCAGCACATTCCTGCACTAATTTGTTGTATTCTATTATTCGAACAACACCTTTACTTAAACTTCCTCTTTTATATTAGAACACCATTTACTTTAACCTAGTCCAGAGCTTGACTCATACAAAGATACTATTTAGGTATGGCCAGTTGTGGCCAAGGTTGGTCACCGCACAGAGCAATGTGTTGTACGTGTTGTCTCTCGTGCCTCAACTGTGTGTGTGTGTGTGTGTGTGTGTGTGTGCACATTTGACCCCTTTGGATTTCGACGTGCCATGATCATTAGACGTGGAACGAAGAGCTGGCAACTATGAGGTAAATTATAACTATGTGCGGTCAGTTGCACACGAGCCATGTGCACTTTTGTGCTCGAATTTCGCAAGACGTCAGAAACCCTCTACAGGTCTTACCCCTGGCAAGAATTAGCTGAAATTTTGCACAGGCATGCCCGGTACGTCAGAGCAGGTCCATGTTATATCTGGTGTCAGAGTGTGTCTCACGGGCAAGTGCCTAGTGATCCAGTTCACTAAGCACTTGCTCAGACTAGGGAATGCTCTTCTCAGCGTCAGGTACACTTATACAGAAACTGTACTCACTTTGCTAATACCTACACAGCATATTAAAACAACTTATTCTCCGAGTTGTTTCAGAATGAGAAAGAAAATCTCTCTCGCTGACTACCCCCTTTTATGAGGAAAAGAGATGTCAGGGCAGTTTACTGGCTCACATCTCATTAGTTACTTGTGTGACATCTGTTCTAAACTGAGCTCCATCAGACACTAATATACTTCTTCCAAACTTCATCTTCAGATTCTTACTAAGACCCAGGTATGATACTCCCTGTCTGCATCCATCCCCTAACCCTACACTTTTCTTTCGCTTCATATGTGGGTGTTACATACTTTTAGAAAGACAATACTTGTTCTTGTGTTTCCATATTTCCTATGCTCCCTATCGCCACACAGATACAGAAAAACATATTAGCAAAAATATTTCGCACAAGTGGCTGTCGTTCAGTATCCATCCCACAAATTACATGTATGGTAATGAATACTAATTAATTACTAATGATGGTTGTTAGAACCAATTATATCTCTAACATTTACTGCTGTGGTCAGATTATAAATGTTTTGTGTCGTCTGATCATAAATTTATCAAACTGGGATATGTAACTTTCGGTGTAAACTTACACGGGTGTTTGTGCAGATACATCGAGGTTGATGGCCGCGGTGTTCATCATGGAGAATGTCCAGTGAGAGGCGAGCAGAGCCCCGAGGTTGTCTCTGGGCAGGCGAGTGAGCACCAGGAGCCTGGTAGACCATACCAGGAGGCGGCCTTTGAGGGACCAGTGGGCAAAGGCGGTGAGGAAGGCTGGGTCGTCACTCACCACCACCACCGTCATGCACCATGACACCTGCCGCAGCTGATGACGTCAAAACGGTACAAGTTACCCGAGTGAAATACCCTCCTCACGTCATGCCTGCCCTGCTTGACTTTAACTTATTCTCCTTTTAATGAAAGTATAGGTAGCACTGGTCAGGTGCAAGTAGGGAGTCGGACATAACAATTCATTTACTCTAACATCCACAAACCCATTTAATGTCGGCATTACGTAAGTCCATTTCACTACTTTTCCAAGATTTTAGGAATTCTAAGGTTACTCAAAACCGTTTTCCCATTTTTTCTAGCTGCCCTGTAAAATACATGTACAGATTTTACATTGAGTAAAAAAAAAAAAAAAAAATTTGCAATCCAGCTCAGCAGACACGAAGTCCCATGACTGTAATATTATCTCACTCAGAATTAATGAATTAAATCATACCACCGTATAGTAGCATTCATCTCTATAACTAAAAGCTCATAAAACAAAATATTCAGCCGCTGAGTGTCTTTTACTCAGTTAGAATATAACTCCTTTCTACAATTATTTTAATTCATACACAAAATTTAATCTTTATTCGCCACTTCAGTATTAACCTTAACCATGCTATGCTTCTATTCTTCGAGTGCCAGTTGTACTACACACGTTATATAGTAGCACTTTAACAACACCATAAACATCAATCTGCTATAATATAATTTCATTATAACATCACATCACTGTAACATTACATTATTATAGCATCACATCCTTTAATATCATTTCATTATAGCATTACTTCATCATAGCATCACTTCATTATAACATTATTTGATCATAATGACACTACAAAAGTAAAAATAATCCAAAAATTATATATTCTTAATTATTATGAATGCACTGTAACACGATTATTTGCACTAACTCTATACCTTTCTACGGTTTACACACATCACCATTAAAGCAACCTTACACTTTAACGTTATCTTTAGGTAAATAAGCTTACTTGAAAATATTATACTCCCTGGCCCGTCGTGTTGTACCATATCACTGCTCTACACATCCTATTTTCTTTTATTGATATTTCACTTTTTAATTTTTCTCTCTTCCACTCTCTTCGTTCCACTTTCCTTGTGTACTCCCTAAAAAGGATGTTTACTCACTTACTGTGGAGTTCCAAAACATCACTTGTCTCATCGTCGTGGTAAGGTGTCTCAGGTGGGCCTCTGCTGCCACTATGCTCTCCCCTGAGTGTCTGACACTTATTCTCTTACTGACTTCGAACCTTCCACCTCTCACTTATATTAGGAACAAGTACAGGGGGGAATAGGCGTGCATTATTCATACCCTTCGTTCACCTCTCTCAGCGCTGTCAGTCAGTTTTGGTCTGCAACGTTTTGACAGTGTCCTTTTTCTAACACTAATTTACACTAAACATGGTTACCCTTTAACCCGCCCCATCCCGTTGATGTGAATAAATGTCCAAACGTTTTGTCACTGCCAATCCTGTTGATGTATATAAACGCGAATCAATTGCAAGGTCCCTAATTTGCACAATTTTCAATTTTTGCGAGTGATTTTTAGTATGTATACACGGAACACCTTCCTCTACAAGATGCCAGGCAGGGACAATGCCTTACCCAGCATGTCCTCCCCCTCCCATGCCATTGTCTTGGCAATTCACCTGTTACCAGTGACCTGGCCAGTAAAGTTATGTCGTGCCACAGTACGAAAGTCAGGGCCACAGTGATTCCCCAATCAATGACAATGTGGAGGACAAACTTTACATAGCATTAAAGGAAGAAACAGTCAGAAATGATGATCAGGTAATGTCGCCAAAAAAGGTCAGGTATGTTGATGTGTTTGGTGAGTGAAACAATGCTTATATTGCCTATATTACTGTGTGAAAACCAATATACTTTCGTACTACATGTAAATTCATATAAAATAAATAAATAAATATCGTTTATGAGTGGTGTGGAATGGTTACCTTCCCACAGAACTCGTTTTCTTTGGAGCCAGCCTGATAGAAAACACAGTAAGGTGAGGAGGTACTACTACCTGTATCGAGTATTTTAAACCTCAGGTGAGCGATTTCTCTATGAATTTTCGATGTTTTTTTCACCAAAAGTGGAGGTTTGAGCCAAAAAAATTTTCTTGCAAAAATGGTCAGGATTGGGGGGAGTCAGTGGTGGCAAAGTGGTCGGGAAGGGGCTGGTTAATACTGCAGCGGTTCTGCCCCGCAAAATACACACAAACTTTAATAAGTGCAATGGTACAAAACGATTAACTTCAACTCTTCATTCCCTTATCTAGTTCTAACTCATAAAACACAAGTAAAATCTAATAAGTATAAAACAGTACAAAACCATAAGGATAACTGTATGCCCCGGGCCTTCTCCTTTTTCACTCTTCATTTTTTCACTTTTCATTATTCGGTGTTCTGCTGTGTTCTCTAGTTGTTTAAGGTGGCTCAAGTACCTATAATGGTCTCTTGAGTATTTTCCAATACCCTTTATCCCTTGCTGAAGCTGGGACAACACGATAGCTTCCATTTTCTGGTTGTGGTTGTGGTGTGGGTAGTTGAGGTCCAGCTGTGGGTAAGCCAGGCATATGTGGTGTGTACCCACCACATGCCTGGTAAGTATCGTCATCACCACCATCGTTGCTGTTGTTGTCGTTACCGTTGTCGCTGCTGCTGTTACAGCATACTCCCCTCTCTGGAATGGCACGTCCCCGTGACATCTGCTGACGGCGAAGTTCCTCGAAGGCCCTCGAGTCAGAAAGTTGAAGGACTGGTAGTGGGAAAGGTGTACGGTGTAAACCGTACCACAAAAATGATACCATGAAAAGGACGAGGATGTCCATGCAAGTAACAGTTATATACGTGGAACAAGGTGTGGGAGCGTGCAGGTGTTGGTGGAGGGGCTCGATGACCTTCATAAGTTGGATGATTTCCCAAAGTGGAAGTGGTCCACCCATCTTGATATCATTTTGGGTAACTTTAAATAACAGATTTAATAATGTTGACATCTAAAGAGGTGTCAGAGATGTATTTATGGGGATTGTTATGGGTGTTATCTTTAACTCTTGTTGTCTATTAACTGTGGCATAGGCAGGCAAGACTGCACTACTATGGGAGCTACAGCTTTCACCTAGGGCATGTACAGTAAGCCAGTATTTTGAGCTACGTGCTCTGTTTGGGACTCAATCTTTTTAGGCACGTGAGAGTAAAGTGAATGCGGTAGGGAATAGAAAAGGCCCATCCAGTCTTATGTCTTATATACACAGGAACAAAACCTTTTAGAACAACCTTAGAACACAGTTACTAGCCTTAGGCTTTTCCCAAAACAATAGTTTCCCAAAATACAACAGAAGTATATTGGTAGGAGGACATATTAACAACTGGCTATTGTGTCTACACAAATCAAGTGAATCAAGGGTAACATAATGCCCCCTATTCTGGCTTATCGCCAGATATTGAGCTACTCTATCATGACGGACGAAGTATGCTTTTTCTGGGATTTTGTTGTGTAAGGAACTTATCTGATATACATAAAAAATGTCATCAGGGTCTCTCTCAACGGTACCACCAAGTAAAACACAATGTTAGCAGAAGCATAGGACATTTGTGGAACAACAGATATAGCATCTTGGTACACAGCTAAAAAAATTCTGGACGTGCAGGGTATAACAGGCCTGGTTTTATCAATGAAGTTTCTCTTAGAAGTGATAGAATTACTGAATCAGGAACTAGAAATGATGAAAAATCTTCCTGTCAACATTTTCTCTAAGTCCAACTTTAAAATGATAATTCTGTATATCCAACAAAGCAAAGGACAAATCAATCATAGCTTCAGTAATCCTAATCTCTTCTTCATTTTTTAATGTTAGCAATCTAACTTTTCTAACTAAATCATGTGACACATTAGCTTCCTTTAACAGTCGTTGGATAACTTTATGCATATCTCTCATATTTCTCAAAGTGGCATTTAAAATTTGAGCATGAAAAACTACAGTAAGTTCAGTTCTTTCTTCTTCCGTAAAAGATTCAATATTATGTATCTTATGAACCATATCTATCTGCTCTTGTGTTGCAGTACCAAATAAAGCATTAGATATTTCTCCCAAAATGTTAAAGGCTCCTCACTTCATTTAACGTGAATGACATTTAATCATTTAAAGAGTGAAACAATTTGGCAAACTCTAAGTCAAAAGTTGTTAAGGTTCTCTCAAAGAATTATCTACAACTGAGGAGTTATCTATGTGTTCCACCGACCAGTTGACATCAGCAGCAAATTAAAGTGCGTATGTTAGAGGCTGGTTTATATCAGTAAGGTGGGAGATAAGAAAATAGTTGCCCATACAATGCGCCTGGTGTTGCAAGATGAATGCAAGTCCTGCTCTCACTGTCAGGTCCTCCCAAGCCTGACATCCAAGTCCACTGATGAACAGTCATTAGGACCTGTAAGAAATCGGACTTTTTGCCGTGTATACTCTATAGGTTGGTCCATAATATCAGGTAATTCTGTTACTTGCCCCATATATCTAAAGCCATAAGCGTTTCATTCTTCTTCAATTTGTACTCTATCATCTATCTGGTTAACTTCTACTGCCCCTTCTTCCAGCCCCTCCTGCAAACCCTGCATGCCTGGTGCATTTTGTGTGTCCTTTTTTGTTTCACTCGCCCACGAAATTTGAAAGGCTTCTCTCTCGGAGGTTTCCTCGCTGTCTTTTTTCTCAGTATCTAAAATATCTGTTAATTCATAATGCTTTATCTCCTCTGGTGGGAGAGGATCTTTGTTAATGGGATACGCTCTCTGTACATTACCATTCACCTTTTCAACTATACTGTCCTCATGAGCCTCACTGTGTCCATATGGACTTTCATGATCTCAGTAATAATATTTTCTATTTTTCACTACTACATTATGTATCTCCCCTTTAATGCAGAACAGTCCATCATATAGGGGATGTGATTTCTTTGATTCCCCTAGCCTGGGAATTCTTTGAATATAGACTCTATCTCCCACATGGATTTCTTTCACCTTTACCCTTGACTTCTGCTGGTTTTGCACGGCCTCTTGACTCTCCTCAATATATATTAGGCACTTCCAAAATGTGTAGTTGGCCTTAATAACCATTTCATTCTTATAATTATCCAAATCATGACAGACTGATTCCTGTTTTACAACATCATACGGGACACCTGGGTCCCTCAGAAACATGAGATAGAAAGAGGATTCCCTGAGTAGGCCTACCCTGTGGTATTCTGTGTTGTATGCCCACTTGGCAAAGCACAACATCATATCCCAAATCTGTGGATTATCTTCAACTAAGCTCATTAGATATTTCAATTCTTTGACATTAGCTCTCTCAATTACCTCATTCGCAGACGGATGATACACAGTCATAGTTGTCATCCTCATCCTCAACAACTCTATTCCCCTAAGAGTCACATTTACCAATTCTGTTCCTTGATCCATAACAATCCAACAGTGCCCCATGAACATACAACCTTCTTGATGAATGCCTTTGCAACCTCATCAGCTGTTTACGTACAGAGCGGAACTGTCATCAAATATTGTGTCATCACATCAGTTTCTGTCATGATGTATTTATACCCTTCCTCATTTGGGTTTATAGGGCTAATCAAATCCATATGAATCTTCCCAATAGGCACTCCTACCTTAGGTATCACTGTAGTGGTGCCAGGCATCCCCTAGTGGCTTGAAGCAATTACACGTAAAGCACTCCTTGCAGTAAGCCTCAACATCTTTACTCATCCATAGCCACCAACGAAATCGTCTCAGTCTTTCCAAAGTGACTTTCACTCCTTCATGACCTGCAGACAGTAACTCATGAGCCATTTCCATTGCACTTTGAATTGTCAGGACTTACATCCTGGATTAGGCTCTCGTCATAATCATTTCTACCCATATGATACAATATGTCATCTACTGTGAACTCACTAAGACAAACTTCTAGTGCTCTCTGTGTATCCTTTATCTCTTCTCCCATTACTTCCATTTTTCCGTCTTGTATACACTTAACCCATCCCATCCGGGTGTCATGTATACATGTCCTCCTGGGGGTGTCTGGGTGACATGTATACATGATCTACTGTTTTGCAACATTGAATATTCTGCGGGCTATTTCTACCACACACAGCCATTGGGAACCCTTCTGCATGCATCTGAGTCATGCTTCAGTCACCTGCATACCTCCAAAATGGATAGAACTATGCAAATATTCTCCATGTGTCTGGATCATTGGATGAGCACCCACAGCTGCCAACTTCAACACAAATGAAGTCCAAAGGCCAGAAAAGAAAAGGCCTTAGTGATAGTGCAATGGGGAGCTAACTCGAGGTGACATTATCATCAATTGTGAGTGGAGAAAGTGACTCTTCCTCTCACGGAAGCAACCACTATAATGAGTGCCGATATTTATGCGTCATAGTAGGAGGATGGAGGATGTCACTCCACTGTGTGCCCATCATTTCCCCCTGTATGTTCAACTTCCATTTCTGATGATAGGAATGGTTCAAAGGGTACTGACGATCCTGGAGAGGGAGATATTGGCAGAGATGAGGAAATGGAAGAGGAGGTAGGAAGTGGAGAAGGGAGGAGGTGGAGGAGGGAGGGAGAAGGGAGGAGGAAACGAGGTGCATCGAGCCTTGAGCCACCCCTCTCTCATTATGTGAATAATGGAAGGAGAAAGTTTGTTTCATGATAAAATCAATGCCTTATTCTTTATTGAAAGTTTCTGTGTGTGTATGTTTGCTATGGTGAAAAAATATAAATCACAGGAAAAAAAATATATATATAGTGAAAAATGTAGCAGGGTGGAGAAAGGGAGGAGGAAAGGAGGAGGGAGGAGGAAACGTGGTGTCCCGCACCACCGCTCTGTATATTTACGGAAATAATGGATGCAGGAAGTTTTTCATGATGAAATCAGTGCCCTATTTTTTAGTGAAATTTTATGTGTAAGTATATTTATTATGATGAAAAAATCTAAATCACAGGAAAAAAATGTTACAGTGGAAAATACAGTAATTTCAATTACACTGGTTTACAAAAAAAAAAAAATCTGAGGCAAGCATCTGAATAGGTGTTTTTGACTAATTTTGATATGCTTAATTCATATTTCTAAACAGTTTTGCTCTGTCACCTCTAGTTTTTTTGCTTTCACATATCCTTTTTTTTTTTTTATGCATACATTTATAATGTAATGAGTTTATTTCATATATTAAAATGACATATTACAGAACTAAACAAAACAGACACAGAACACTAACAGAACTAAATATTACCATTACTTGGATATAAGCATATATACACACCATAGTACTACGGACAGTCAGAAGTGAGTTTTTTTTGGACAGTCTGGTATACTTTGCCTCCGGGATGTTGTGCAGGAACATCCAGGAGAAGTCCCCCATCATGCTGGGGTTCCACTTGCTTTGGTAGTTGCTCTCCATCTTAGTAATATCTTGGTGGAACCTTTCCCCATGTTCGTCACTAACTGCTCCGAGGTTCTGGGGGAAGAAGTTGAGGTGGGAGTGGAGAAAGTGAATCTTGAGAGACATTCGGCACCCCATATCTTGATAAGCCTGCAACAACTTCTCGACACGCTTTTGGTAATCTAGTGCCAGTGTGTCACCAAGGAAGCCATGGCAGACTACCTTAAATGCTTCCCATGCTCTCAGTTCCTTCAAGGTGAGCTTCCCCTCAAATACCTCATCCTTCAGCAAGTCCCGGTTCAATGAAGATGCCCTCCTTGAGCTTAGCAGAACTGAAAGCTGGGAACAGAGTGCACAGGTGTTGGAAGGCAGCGCCATCCTTGTCCATGGCCTTCACGAAATTCTTCATAAGGCCAAGCTTGATATGAACAGGGGTAAGAAGCATCTTGTTCATGTCCACCGGAGGATTTTCTTGGGCACTGTGTTTCCCAGGCATGAAAGGTGCTCCTAGACCCCCAGTCCTTCTGCGTGTAGTGCTTGACATGTTTGAGCTTTTTGTGGTGCACGTTTTAAACCAAGTTCCAAGAAAATAGGATGGTAAATGGATTTTTGGCGAATATTTTGGGTCTAGGCCTATATGTATACATGTACTGTACATACATGCATACACGTATATCTCAAAAACTAGAGGTGTTGAGTGAAAACGGATTTCGAATCTGAAATCAGCACCCCAAAATTAGGTTAGAACACCTAATTTCATGCTTGCCTCAAATTTTTTGTAAACCAGTGTTATGGACTCAAGGTGGGACTTTTGTTCACAATATTTCTTTTAGGTTTTATGTAGTAGTAGTAGCAGTAGTTGTAGTAGTAGTGGTATTACTTGTACTGTAGGAGTAGTGGTAGCAGTAGTAGTTGTATTATTAGTAGTAGTTGTATTAGTGGTAGTTGTAGTAGTAGTAGTGGTGGTAATAACAATAATAGTGTTATTTGTAGCAGTTGTTACCCAGACTTCTAGTCTCACAACGGTGCCAAAATCGAGTGACAATGCAAGCCAGACATACAACTCCGTGTGTGTGTGTGTGTGTGTGAGAGAGAGAGAGAGAGAGAGAGAGAGAGAGTGAGTCTGTATGTTTGTAAGATGGGGTGGTGGTGAGGCGAGCAGGCATTCTGCCTCAAAGTTGTTCCTAGGTTACCAGTCTCCCGGCACCAAGTATGACTGTTTATGAAAATTTTTTCACGTGAATGGTGTTTGTGGTAGATAATAGTTTTCTGGAAGTGGTTTCGAAGTGTTATTATTGTGCAGGGCCAGTCTAACCCATGGTTGTGTCACTGAACCTCTGCCACACATACTGACACCGGGGAAAAAAAAAAATTGCCCCATCACTATCCCTACACACACTTCACGAACCATTTGATGCCATCAGCTTAAGTCGAACTGAAACACCCACCCGATGGAGCAACCCCGGCACACCCACCCCAAGAGGAGGATACGGGGAGGAGACACACATCCCAAGAGGAGGCCAAGGGGAGGCTCATAGGGGCCCCGTGCGACACTGGCCCATGTCCCCAGCTACCTTATGCCCCTCTTCCACCCAGCCAGACCCATGGGAAGTGCATCGTCCAGGTGCATTACCCTCTAACGTGGACAGCACTCATCAGACTCAAGGTGGGACTAGTTTGGATACAGTCCCAAGTAGGCCCTCCGTAGCAGAGTCCACTGGACCTGCCATCACAGGAGAGGTAGAGACCACCGGTCCTTTTAGACCTACAAACCCCAAGGGGAGCAGCAGCGAAGTAGAGTCCACCAGACCTACTGTAGGAGAAGAGTCCACCGGACCTCCTTCTTCTGCCACCTGCCTTCGTGAGCAGGGGTTTCGGAACATTCACCAGACTTCCCCCACCTGCAGTCCCAGGGGAAGGAGCAGAGCCGTGGTAGAGTCCACCAGACCTGCCACAGAGGGAGAGACTACAGGTCATCCCTCAGCTACAACTTTCCCCCAGCAGCAGGACAGCGGTAGAGTCCACCAGACCTGCCGCAGGAGCCAGGAAGTCCACCGGACTTCCTCCTCCTGCTGTCCCTGGGACAAGTGATGCCCTGACAGGGTCCACCGGACCTGTCGGGTGGAGGGAGAGTCCACCTGACCTTCTTCTTCCACTACCCTGGAAGGGAAACTGGGTAGAGTCCACTGGACCTACCAGGCAGAAGGAGAGTCCACCGGACCTCCTTCCTCTGCTCCGGAGTGGAGTTCCGGCAGAGTCCACCAGACCTGCCAAGCTGAGGGAAAGACCACCGGTCGTCACTCCTCTACTACCCCAGTGGCTCCCTGTGAGGGCGACATCCCTGGCTCGGCTCGCCCTTCCAGAGGCTGAGCGAGATGCCCCTCATGCCCCCCCCCCCTACACTACAAAGGGTGGAGATTGCTCCCCTATAGGACTGCTATTGCAGAGTGTCTGGAACAGACCCGTCATGAGCCTGGGTGTCCTGTCCCTGCAGCCGAGTGCCCAATGCCCCCTGCAGCTGAGGGACTCCCCGAGGGCAAGCAGCCACAGATGACCCCTGATGGCCTCCCCCTCCCAGTGAGACCGCAGCCACCAGACTTGGAGGGGCGCGCCAATGACCCCAGGCCCAGACCAGTCCAGACCCTCCACCAGGACTCCCACCACAGCCAAGGGCAGGCGCTAAGCAGCGTGCCTACTAGCCCTATTTAGCCCCAGTCCCGAGGGCCCTCACCAGGAAAGGGCCACCCACTACACCTCCCTCCAGTCTACACCGGACACCTGAGTGTGAAGCCCAAGACCAGCAACTCTACCGACAGCGCACCCCTGACTGCCCTCCTCCCACACCTAGCCGCCACCTGCACCTACGTGTGGTATAAACTCAGAGTAATTCTTGTGCCTCATATATAGTGTTGTACAGTGTTCTATATTGTGCAAGTCCACAATGTACAGTGTTCTACATTGTGCAAGTCCACTGTGTACAGTGATCTACATTGTGCAAGTCCACTGTGTATTTGTAAGACAATATACGTGTAAGACTGGTTAGCCTCTGTTTGAGCCTTATCCCTTGTTTGCATGCTCTGTCCTGGGCTTGAACAAAAGAATCCAATTCCATGTCTGTATCTGACTTCAAAAAGTTGAACCCGGAATACACTGCATAACACTGGTGACTAGCAGTGGTTCTAGATCCGGCAGAGACAACAAGGAACAAAGGGAAAGTAACAAAAATGGCTTCAAAACCGCATGTTCAATTACCTAAGTTTGACTCTGATCAGTGCAACATAGACACATATGTGCGCATGGTCAGACCTATATTGGACATAAGTTTTGAACATGAGAATGAAAAGATTGTAGTCACACTCCCACACCTGGGAAAAGTGTTCTCCAGTGTTGCTGCAGAAATTGCTCCAGAGCTAACATTGGTGCAGTTTAAACAAATGGTGATCCAAGTAGTCACACCATCACTGGGGAAGGTTCTCGCCTTCTCCCAATAAGACACCCTCACCTATGACAGTAATCTAGATGACACCCTCATCCAGGCCAGGTGACTCATCACAACTGCCTACCCGGAAGCTGTTGCCAACACCCAGGACCAACACACCTTCAACACTTTATTGAGGATCCTCCCCAGTGTCATCAAAGAACACTTAACGATCTACGATTTGATGGGGGACCTCGATAAGGACATCAACTGGAAAGGCACCACCTTGCTGCCCGCACCACTCCCCAGTAGATCGGGGTGGTTAGCCCAGTCTCTGCATGAAAAACGCCCCCCACCAAACCCTGGACGCCCCCTAGTAACGCTGCTCCTACAACTCCCCCCACATTGCCAAGGGCACTCACCACCAAGAGACACCTCAGCCCCAGAGAAACCACCAACTTGATCTCCATCATCCTGTGGAAATTCTCTGCATGCAGCCACCGATGCCTCATACACGACCCATGAGAGCAGCTGAAGGCCGCCCAATGCAGGGCAGCCAACCAGGGGCGCCACAAGGTCTCCGCCATCGAGGGTGATAACATCTATGACTAGGCCCCCATAACCAACTATTCCAAGCCCCAGGAATCAGAGCTCAAAGAGGAGGACACTCCACAACAGCTGGATTTTTAGGATCACCCCCGCACCTCGGCACGGTGATGGGGGCCACCTCACACAAATACCACCCCCCCCAGTCTACAACAAGATGAGGCTGATCAAGGTGAAAGCGAGGCTACTGGTTGATACGGGAGCAGCCGGATGATGCCTCTACCTACTGTCACGAGTTGGCTTGTGACATTGGCTTTTGTGGGAAACCACGAGCTCTAGTAGGTTCCCAGTGTTTATCGTTCAGTTAACCTCTCACCCGGCCGGGTGTGTTTTTCAGGCAATTTTTCAGTGTGTCATAAATGATCGTCTTTGTGCAAGACATTAGCACTTCCACTGAGCGATTTATTGTGGGCGTGTTTTGCTCATTCTAGCCATTAGTAATGCGGCTGGACATTTGCCTCTTTCCCACGATACGAAGTCAGTCAAGGTTTGAGCGCCACGGAAATAGGTTGTGTGTGGCAGTGTCCTTCCTCAATGACACCTGGTTCCCACCACCGCCGTATTCCCACTTAGCTGTGATTGGCGAGAGACAACGAGTGCAGTGTCCTTCCATTAACGACGCCCAGTCATCCGCTTTGTCCACTTTTCTGACCTGTATTTTCTTTTCGTTTTCCTAGGCTTAAGAGTTTAGCTTTTGAGTGAGCTAGTGAGTGCGATCTCTTTATTTTGAATTCATCTTGAGACTCATGTAACATTAATTTATTTTATTGTAGTCAATAAATTAAGAGTTCTTTTTCTTTGAGTTTAATGTAATGTAAACTCATGTTTCATTTCTCCATAATTAAGCTTATTTCCCTTATAGCTCCTAGCATCCATAAACGCTTTGCTATTCATAACTGGTACTTAGGCCAGTCTTGTATTAAGCTTAAAATCCGTGGTGCCATCTAGGAATTAATGCATCAGCAAGAACCTGATATCATTAACAGTGTTAGTTATTGATTGTCAGGGGTGAAGTTACTTTCTCCAGTGGCCAACAGTACTAATAAACAGCATTTGTAAGTAATTAGTCTCTGCTGTGTACTGTTGAGAAAGTTTATAAATTCTCGTCCTGAGAGAATCGGCGAAGCAAGCTAGCATAAAGTAACCATTGCTTGATTTTTAGCAAGACAGTTCATTGTCCCTGCTCTTCAGTATTACTGAACATTATCCTTTAATACTGAAACATTTGAAAAACTCCGTGACAATTGGCGACCTCGCCAGGATATTAACTCCTAGCTCTAAAGCTATTCACGAGATAATACTCACTCGTTCATACTTAGGTATTTATCATTAAAGTCTATAGGCACTACCTTACTGGTGATTAATGATTCATTTTTATTAATTTACATAATAGTTTTCACAGTCAGTTGTTTAATTTCCTTTCTTTACCAGTTTAATTAGATAAAATTGGCCACCACTAACCTGTGCCTATATTCTTTATTCTCGATTATCGACATCTTTCTCTGAAAAAATTGCAGTCAGTACTGAGTCACTAGTTATTTAGATTGAGCTAGCATCATGGCAGCCAATGTCTATGTACAGGAAGCTAAAGATATGGGCCTTACTGACCCAGAAAAAATTCAAAGCTACGTCCTCTCACAGTTTAATTACGAGCAAGAACGCGAGAAAGATGCTCGTGAAGAGCGTAGAATCCAACGTGAACACGAGCGAGAACAGCGCGAATACGAGCAAAAACAGCAAGAACAAGAGCGACAACAACACGAACACGAGCAAAAACAACACGAACTCGAGTTAGAACAACGCGAGAGAGAACGTCAACACAAGTTAAAACAACGCGAGAGAGAACGTTAACACGAGTTAGAACAACGTGAGAGAGAACGTGAATACGAGCGTGAACAACAAGAACATGAACGTGCCAAGCGAGAAGCACACGAAAAACACGAATTTGAAATGTTGAAGCTCAAGCGAGATTCCTTGGCTTCAGACATGTCTGGTGCAGCTGGTCAAAGCTCCACGAGCGTTCTTCCTGCACATGTTATGGCGACCTCTCACATCAAGCTTCCCCCATACAAAGAAGGCGAGCGAATCGAGCCATACATAGCTCGTTTAGAAGACATGGCTCAACTGTACCAGCTGGATGATACAACTAAGCGGCTTCAGTTTCTTAGCCTGTTTGAGGGCCCTGCCCTCGATATTCTCCACACAATTTGTTGGGACAATCTCACGTACGAGATGATGAAGGCCACACTCATCAAAGCATACCGTCTCATAGTTGACTACGCCAAGAGTCAGTTCATGAGGGCGCGTTTACAGGATAAAGAGACTGCCGTTCAGTTTCTTGACCGGCTTACTGCTTACTTAGATGAGTGGATGGAGAAAGATGAAACTCCTTCCACACGTGAGGGGATAATTGACCTCATGCTGCGCACGCAGCTAGAAAAGTCATGGCCTACTGAACTTATGGCTCAATTTAAGATCTGCCAGGTAAGAGATGCCAGCCAAATGGTGAAGAAGGCTGACGCATTCTTTACTGTATACGGGTATCAAACTCGCAAGCAGTATACCTGGAACAGGAAACCTGATAAATATGGGAAACCGTCTCAGACTGAACCCCAGCAACAAGGCCGTTCTCAGAATAATGGCCAAGGTCCAAAACTGCAGGAGAAGGACCAGGGGCAAAGCACTCAGAAGTCTGACTGGAAGCGGTACAACAAGTACCCTAACCAGCAGCAGTATCAGCCACGCAACCGACCGTCGGGACTGTCCTTTTCAGCACCAGCTCAAGTGAATAGGAGGCAGGAGGCAAACACAGCCTTCATTCCTCAGCAGCATCATGGTGGTCGTGTCCCTACCAGTACAGATACTCCCCAACAGTTCTCTAGTCCCACAGCGACAGTGAGCCCCCCTCCACTGATGGCCAATGTTCCATCTCCCCAGGCAGTGAGTACGACCCTTCAAGTATCTAATTCACAGGGCACCATGTTTGCCGCATCATTTATTCAGCAGCCTAATCAGTGGCTAGCTGCTTCCTCTACAGGCCCTCCCACAGGTGACAGTAACTTCCTTGTTCAGCCAGGGTTTGTGGGAGACATTCCTGTGAAGGTCCTGAGTGACAATGGTTCCTCAGGTTGCTCTGTCAAGCAGAGTCTAGTTCGGCCCGAGCATTACACAGGTCGACCGATCCAAGCTAACCTTATTGGTGGGTCAGTGAGATTGTTCCCTGAGGCACGTATCCAGGTGGCATCTCCATTTTACATTGGTACGACACTCGCAGTTGTCATGACAGAACCTTTATTTGACCTAATCATAGGCAGTATTCCCGGTGCCAAGCATAGTTGCACTGAAGATGACGCTGCTCAGACTTCAGCTGCAGTAACACGAGCCATGGCTGAGGCTCCAAACTGTGTCACCCCGGTGACCATTGAATCGCCACAAGATCTGATGTGTAGCCAAGTTGTTGTTCAAGAACAACACTCTGACCCGACACTTGCTGCCGTGCGAAAGAAACAAACGGGTAGAGTGATAAAGTATTCATGGGAGGTCAAGCCAAGTTCCTTCGCAAACAAGGACGACTCTACCGTGAGTCACAAACACCCAAGGGCGAGGTTCAACTGCAGTTTGTCGTTCCCTCCAAGTACCGCCTAGAAGTGTTAGAATGAGGTCATTGTTCAGCCTCAGGAGGTCACCTGGGCAAAAGGAAGACCCAGGGCCATATCCGACCTAACTTTTTCTGGCCAGGGACGGGACGAGACATAGATAGTTTTGTGCGTTCCTGCAGTGTGTGTCCACGTACCACTAATCAGGGACATGTCCTTCCTGTGCCATTTGAAACCACACCCATAATCTCTGAGTCAGTTGAGAGACAGGGCAGTGGTGAAGTGGGTGCAGACCTGACGTCTCGCCCGTTGGCCCCACAGGACACAGTATGTCCAGGGCCTGTACATGCATATGTACTATAAGTTAAGGGGGGAAGTTCGAGAACCCTGCAGAGACAGTCCGAGGCTGTGTATGAATTACCTTGTGGAACATCTCGAGCTGTGGGCCTCTCTGAGGATTCCCGGAGAATGCACATTATCCACATGAGTGTTCACACCCACGGTGGGTGCTAAAACATGACCTGCCCGAAATTGCGTAGGGATTCTCATCTTCCTGTCATTAATTGTAAGCGTAGAGTTAGTTAACCAGTAAACCAGGTTCCATTAGCAAATCACAGCATTTGATGTCCTGCACAGACGCCCAGTCTTTTCGCTCATGACCACCTTCCCTGGTTAATTTAGCAAATTGCAGCGTTTGATATCCTGCACAAACGCCCAGTCTTTTCACTAATTAAGTTAGGGTTTAACCAGTAAACTGGGTCAGCGTTTGATGTCCTGCACAAACGCTTTGACTATGGTTCCTGGTTAATAATGTAAATAGTGTACTTTTTGTAACATAAGTACTGATTCCTAGGTAGAGAAAGAGAAATGACACTTTTGATGCTCCACCTTAATTCCTTTCACAGGTGCAGCTGGTGGGTGCAGCATTGCTGTGCAGATTAGCTGGTCGTCCCTGTCGCATGCTGCCGCCCCTTCTCTTCTCCGTCATCATTATTTACTATAAATTTGTACCACATGATTTTACACGTAGGTACAGTCACACCACAATTGTCACACCTACACCGTGTATTACATACATTACGCTACATAACAAATAGTGGTTAATGTAAATGTAGCGAACTTTTTGCTCAGTTTGACCTGAGTACATGATTTTTCACCGACGTCACGGAGTTTCTCCCTCAAGCTTTCTTCTATTAACGTAAATATGAGTTTTTTTCGCTCACTGGCGACTGCGCCTTTCTCCTGTAACAGGATAGCACACACACACACCACAGTGTGAATCTTGTGTGAGTGAGTAGGATTTATATGTATGTATATTGAAATTTTTTTCCTGAGAAAAAATTTCAACTTTTGATGGCACATAATGTCATGAGTCGGCTCATAACATTGGCTTTTGTGGGAAACCGTGAACTCTAGTAGGATCACAGTGTTTATCATTCAGTTAACCGCTCACCCAGCTGGGAGTGTTTTTCAGGCAATTTTTTAATGTGTCATAAATGATCGTCTTTGTGCAAGACATTAGCACTTCCGATGAGCAATTTATTGTGGGTGTGTTTTGCTCATTCTAGCAGTTAGTAATGCGGCTGGACATTTGCCTCTTTCCCACGATACGAAGTCAGTCAAGGTTTGAGCACCACGGAAGTAGGTTGTGTGTGGCAGTGTCCTTCCTCAATGACACCTAGTTCCCACCGCCGCCGTATTCCCACTTAGCTGTGATTGGCTAGAGACAGCGAGTGAGTGCGATCTCTTTATTTTGAATTCATCTTGAGACTCATGTAACGTTAATTTATTTTATTGTATTCAATAAATTAACGGTTCTTTTTCTTTGAGCTTAATGTAATGTAAACTCGTGTTTCATTTCTCCATAATTAAGCTTATTTCCCTTATAGCGCCTAGCTTGCATAGACGCTTTGCTATTCATGACTGGTACTTAGGCCAGTCTTGTTATATTAAGCTTAAAATCCGTTGTGCCATCTAGGAGTTAATGCATCAGCAAGAACCTGATGTCATTAATAGTATTAGTTATTGATTGTCAGGGGTGAAGTCATTTTCTCCAGAGGCCAACCGTACTAATAAACAGCATTTGTAAGTAATTAGTCTCTGCTGTGTACTGTTGAGAAAGTTTATAAATTCTCGTCCTTAGAGAATCGGCGAAGCAAGCCAGAATAAAGTAACCATTGCTTGACTTTTAGCAAGACAATTCATTGTCCCTGCTCTTCAGTATTACTGAACATTATCCTTTAATATTGAAACATTTGAAAAACCCCGTGATACCTACATTTACTCCCACCACTCCACAGCATTTGGTCCACTCCTCCCCACCTCCGCCCATCTCGTGGACGCGGGGGACGGCCTCTTGCCCATCTGTTGGGAGACCCAGGCTCTACGTGCCAAAACCCACCAAAATGCGTCCACTCGATACAGATTTATTGTCTTTGACTCAACTTGCCGTGCATACAATGGCTACCTGGGGCTAGATCTGCTATAAAAACTCCACACCAGCATCGACTGCTACAAACGACGCCTCCGCTTAAACAAACCACCTGATCCCTCCCCCCTCAGCCACACTGCAGGTGATTCACCAACTCCCCCTCCCTGTCCCCGTACCCATCCCATCATTTCATCCACCCTACCCCCACAACTACTAGTGCCCCCCCTTTCCCCCCCTCACCACCTTTCCCGCTACCATCGCCTCCACCTCCATCATTCTCCCCCACAATTAGGCCTGGCATCACCTGCATTGACCCACCAGAAACTCTATCTTGTTCTCCCCAGCAGGCGCCATCGCCTCCTGCATGTTGTCACCCGCATTCCTCCCCCCCCCCACATCGGAGCAGTGCGCATTGCCAACATTTCCACCATCCTCCTCACCCTCCCCAAGGGACTAGTGGTCAGTGAGATGAAGGAAGCCGAGCCCTGTGCCTCACCCTCCTCCCTTCCCACCTCTGCCCTGTCCCCCATACCTGGGCACCTCTCATTGCAACAAACTGACAGCCTTCAACATCTCCTCCTGGACTTTCAAGACATCTTCTTGTTGGGACCAACAGACATCGGCCACACCACATATCTGTCCCATGAGATACACATGACAAGACCACCGATATGCCAACCATCAAGGAGGAAGAACCCTAATCATCAGACTGAGACTCTCTCCTCACTGAATGGGTCATCCTGGTTCTCCACCCTCGACCTGCATTCAGGGTACTGGCACGTCCCAGTGCACCCCAATGACAGGCAAAACAGCATTTTCTACAAGCAACAGGAAACATTATGAATTCAACATCCTCCCCTTTGGCCTCTGCAATGCCCCTGCGACATTTTCCCAGCTGATGGAATCAGTGCTCAGCGGCTTCACCTGGGAGATATACCTCGCATACCTAGATGTCGTTATTATCTTCAGCCAAACCTTGGCCGACCACCTCCACAAACTATGGAAAGTCTTTCTCATGATCTGGCAGGCTGGGCTCAAGCTTAGGTTATCCAAGTGTGTCCTAGCCCAATGGTCCCTCTCCTTCCTGGACATGTCATCTCCAAGGAGGGCACAGAACATGACCCAGAGAAATTACAAGCCATAGCAGTCCTCCCCCTGCCCCGAGACGTCTACGAGGTCAGCGCCTTCATCGGCCTCGCATCATACTACCAACGTTTTGTGAAAGGCTTCATAAACATAGCAAAACCACCGAGGACCGAATACAGGCATTCAACACCCTTAAGGACAAGCTGATCACCGCTCCCATAATTGCATTCCCTGAGTACACCCTGCCTTTTTGCCTGTACACCAACATATCTCTAGTGGTGATTGAACCCGTCCTAGCCCAAGTCCAAGAAGGGTGGGAGAACATACTCGCCTGTGCCAGCTGCATCCTCAACCAAGTGGAAAAGAATTATGTTGCCACCAAGCGAGAATGCCTGGGCATCATTTGGGCCCTGGAGTACATCTGGGCTTACCTGTCCGGCACCCATGTCACCATAATCACTGGTCACCAATCCCTACAGTGGTTATAGCAATCAGAAACACATAACGCCCAGATCATCCAATGGAGAGAAACCCTTGAGGAATTCAACTTTGACATTGCGTATCAGCCCAGCAAACTCCACACAAATGCTGACGCCTATCCAGACTGCCCATTGATTCCATCCACACCACCTTCACCCTCCTACAGTGATGGCAAGAGAAAAATCAACCTGACTGGATACCACCACACATATTCTCCAAACTTTAGAGACACGGGAACCACCTGTGCACCCATTCAGGCCACATTGCCCTAGACCCAGACACCTTAACCCACCTACACTCAGACAACGGGATACACCTCAGAACCAAAAAACTTCTACAGATCTTCAATGACATCTATTGGACCCCAAACCCCTCCCACCTTGCCAAGCAAGTCGTTCAAGCCTGCCTTGAATATGCACTCGGAAAGAACACACCAAGACACTAGGCCCGTCTGGAAACATCCTCGCCAGTAAATCATGACAGCTCCTCTCAGAAGACATCATTGGGACATTTCCACCCAAATCAGGCTCTAAATTACATTATCGCATTTGTCGACATACTCTAAGTTCCTGATCGCCTGTCCAGCTAAAGAACACCACGCCATCGTCGTAGCAGATGCACTGGTCTGCCACGTGTTTCCCTATTTTGGCATTCCCCAGGCTCTTTGCTCTGACAATGCCCCCAAATACACCAGCAAGATACGGACTGAGCTTGCCGAAATACTCGGATACAGCATTTCCCGTTCCTCACCATACTGGCCTTAAGGAAATAGTACTTGTGAGAGGAGTCACTGCACCCTACTCAACCAGGTGTGAACTGAAATCCAGGAAACCCAGAATGACAACTGGCCAGCCCACGTGAAGATTGTACAATGGGGGATGAACTCCTGCCCGTGCGAAGACAGCATCACCCCACTTGAATGAGTGTTCAGCGAGGTGCCCCTCCTCCTGCCACTCCACCACCACTTGCAACTGCCTGCCACCTCCCCCATCTTTGACCCCCTACACCACCTCAAAAGAACACTACACCATCTCCAAAACACCCAAGACCTGAAACCCGACACCACTGCAACTAGCCCCTACAAACCAGGTGACTCCGTAATGATGGCTACGCTGCCGACAACAAACAAATTAGCACCACGCTACATGGGATCTTTTACAGTTGTAAAAGTCCCCAACCCCTATCAAGTCATCATACAATATCACAACACCACCCACACCTACCGAAACCACCACGCACGTCCCTTTCATTCACCTACAACCCCATCACCCTGCCGCCCTCATCCTCCTGCTCAGTGCACTGCCCCACCACCTGAGCACGGCACTGACTCATACTCCTGCTATGTCACACCTTCTCTCTCCTTGCCCTCCTTGAGCCCCCCTCCACCATCACCTCCAACCCCTCATCTTCCCCCTAAACCCCCCACTCACCTCCGGCAACCTCATCTCACACACCCGCCTCCACCACCACACTGCCATCCCCAGGCCCGACACCATGTGGCCAACCCTACTCCCCTCCATCTTCTGCCCACATAACCACCACTATCAGCACTGGACAACGTACGCCACCATGCCCATCACCTTCACCCAGTCCTCACTCCACCCTTTCACCCAATTCCAGCTGCCACACCACTTCCCCATCCTCCCCCTCGACTCCACCACCACCCCGAATCATGACTCCACCTCCCCACCCACAAACCACCCATGCCCACTCCACTAACGCACCATCCACTTCCTCACCACAGACACCTGTACTAACCACCACCCGAACCAGATCAGGATGCCTATCCTGCCCCCCTGACAGATATGCCCCAACACCCTTACCACCACCCACACCACCCACATGAACCCCTGCCACACCACCCACACGTAACACCTCCCCCCTCCACACCACACAAGTTGGAAAATTCCGGTAGCCTGGCCTACTAAGCCGATTAAGGCGACCCCCCCACAACCTCATAAAAGCATGGTGACCTCACTCATCTCCAGTTTGCAGCCAGCATCCACAGGTCACTCACCTTACTCCCTGCCACCCGAGATGAAAATCAAGCACATACTGTACTGTGGACCCCGGCAAAAGGACGCAAACACCACCTCTTCCAGCAAACACACCAGTCCTCCACACTGACCATCATCTATTGTTCACACCAGGAGCCGAACCACCACCCTACACACCATTGGACAAACCTCCTCCGCCATCCCATGCCCTCCTACCAGATCCCCATTGTGGATACCTACCACCTCCAGCCACGGGGACGTGACTTCCACCCCCGCAACAGTGGTGAAATACCCATCTGATGGAGCGACCCCGGCACACCCACCCCAAGAGGAGGACATGGGGAGGCAACAGCCATCCCAATAGAAGGCCACGGGGAGGCTGACAGAGGCCCCGAGCCACACTGGCCCATGTCCCAACGTACCTTATGCCCCTCTTCCACCCAGCCAAACCCACGGGAACTGCATCGTCCAGGTGCTTTACCCTCCAACGAGGACAGCACCCACCAGACTCAAGGTGGAACTTGTTTGGATATAGTCTCAAGTAGGCCTTCAGTAGCAGAGTCCACCGGACCTGCCATCACAAGTGGAGGAGAGACCACCGCTCCTCTTAGACCTACACACCCCAAGGGGACCAGTGGCACAGTAGAGTCCACCAGACCTACTGTAGGAGGCGAGTCCACAGGACCTCCTTCTTCTGCCACCCACCTTCCGGTGCAAGGGTTTCGGAACGTCCACTGGACTTCCCCCACCTGCAGTCCCAGGGAAGGGATCAAAGCTGTGGTAGAGTCCACCAGACCTGCCATAGAGGAAGAGACCACTGGTCATCCCTCAGCTGTGACATTCCCCTGGCAGCAGGAGAGCGGTAGAGTCCACTGGGCCTGCCACAGGAGCCAGAAAGTTCACCGTACTTCCTCCTCCTACTGTCCCTGGGACAGGTGCTGCCCCAACAGAGTCTACTGGATCTGTTGGGTGGAGGGAGAGTCCACCGGACTTCCTTCTTCCACTACCCTGGGAGGGAGCCTGGGTAGAGTCCACTGGACCTACCGGGTGGAAGGAGAGTCTATCGGACCTCCTTTCTCTGCCCCGGAGTGGAGTTCCGGTGGAGTCCACCAGACCTGCCAAGCTGAGGGACAGTCCACTGGTCTTCCCTCCTACACTACCCTGGAGGCTTCTTGTGTGGGTGACATCCCTGGCTCAACCCACCCTTCCTGAGGCCGAGCAAGACGCCCCTCACTTTCTCCTTACACAACAAAGGGTGGAGATTGCCCCCCTACAGGACTCCTGTTGGGGAATGTCTGGAGTGGACCTGTTGTGAGCCTGGGTGTCCTGGCCTTGTAGCCGAGCCCCCGACCCCCCCAGCAGCTGATGGACTCCCTGAGGGCAAGCGGCCGCAGATGACCACTGATGCCCCCCCCCCTCCCAGCAAGATCGCAGCCCCCGGACCTCGAGGGGTGCCCTGACGACCCCAGGCCCAGACCAGCCCAGACCCTCCACCAGGACTCCCACCACAACCAAGGGCAGGCACCGAGCAGTGCGCCTACTAGCCCTATTTGGCCCACACCCCTAAGGCCCTTGCCAGAAAAGGGCCACCCACTATGCCGCCCTCCAGCCTACACCAGACCCTTGAGTGTGCAGCCCAAGATCAGCGCCTCTACCGAGAGTGCACCCCTGATGACCTTTCTCCAATACCTGGCTGCCACCTGCACCTACCTGTGGTATAAACTCTGTGCAATACTTGTGCCTCATATACAGTGTTGTACTGTGTGCAACATTGTGCAAGTTCACTGTGTATTTGTAAGGTAATATACGTGTAAGACTGGTTAGCCTGTGTTTGAGCCCTATCCCTTGTTTGCATGGTTTGTCCCGGTCCTGAACAAAAGAGCCCAAGTCCATGCCTGTATCTGAGTTCAAGAAGTTGATCCAGAATATGCTGCATAACATGAACGATTGGTGAGTATTATGACACCTTGTTTTGTATATTTGGTTAAGTATTATCTGAGATATGAAGGTTTAAAAATAGACGATTTTCACCATATCTCTCGGGAATGCCCGGCTGTGCGAAGGGTTCTCAGGAATATCAGGACGGGATGGGTTAAAATACTGTTCCTACATTTTCTGGTACAATGGATGCCCATCTTGCCTCAGCCTTACTACCAGTTCTCTCTGTCTCCCTATCCTCATCAGTTCTGGATATTTGGTAGTCCTCTTTCTCTTAACCCGTCATGTCCCAAGGTTTTCCGCATCTCCGACATCCCCCAATTCTGAGGTATTTTCGATTTTTTTTTTTTTTGGCTAAAACCTCCGCTTTTGGTGAGAAACATCGAAAATTCATAGAGAAATCGCTCACCTGAGGTTTAAAATACTCGATGCAGGTATGAGTACCTCCTTACCTGACTGGATTTTCTATCAGGCTGGCTGCAAAGAAAACGAGTTCTATGGGAGGGTACCTATTTCACACCACTCATAAATGGTATTTATTTATTTACTTGGTACGAATTAATTAGTAGTATGAGAGTATATTGGTTTTCAAGCAGTAATATAGGCATTATAAACATTGTTCCACTCACTAACTAATCACCATACCTGACCTTCTTTTGCCACATTACCTGATCATTATTTCTGACTGTTTCTTCTTCTAATGCTAAGTAAACTTTGTCCTCCACATTGTCATCGATTGGGGAATCACTCTGGCCCTGAATGTCTTTACTGGCCAGGTCACTGGTAACAGGTGAATTGCCGAGACAATGGAGTGAGGGGGGGAGGGGGGAGGTTATGTGGTGTAAGGCATTGTCCCTGCTTGGCATCTTGTAGAGGAAGGTGTCCCGTGTATACGTACGAAAAATCACTTGCAAAAATTGAAAATTGTGCAAATTAGGGACCTTGCAATTGCATGACGTACCAGTACGTCGCCGGGACTGGCAAATGCAAAATGTTGCAATGTACCCATACGTCGACGGGACGGGGCGGGTTAATCATTGTCATCATCATCTCTCGTTCTTTCTCCAACTTTTGACCTTGTACCCATATCCGCAAGAACTCTGCCTTCTGACAAGAGTTGACCTCAGAGTCTACTTAAAGCATCTGCTACAATGTTATCTTTTCCTGGGATATATGTTGCCATGGCATTATACTCCGCAACCAAAAGTTGCCACCTAGCAATTCTTCCACTTGGGCAAGTTGCATTCAATACCCAATCCAAGGATCTGTGATCTAACCTGAGATCCACTTCATATCCTAATTTCAAACTTCTGTTCACTTGGAGACCAGAAACCATGGGTAAAGTTTCTCTATGGTGCTATACTTCACCTCGGCAGAATTTAATCGCCTGCTAAAGTACATGGTCGGCCGTAAGTGGCCTTCATCATCATCCTGTTGTATTACTCCTCTTATAGCAAAAGAAGAAACATCAGTAGTTAACACAAACTTTCTCATGAAATCTGGAAATTGTAAAGTTAATCCTTCAAGCAATTCTCGCTTCAATGTTTGAAATGCAGTCTCCGCCTACCTACTCCATTGTAACGGTGTATTATCTTTTTTTTTATGCTTCCTACCTCCAGTCAACTTAATGAGTGACCCAGCCTTCTCAGTGTAACCCTGAATGTACTGTCGATAATAATTAGTCATTCCGATGAAGGGCTGGAACTCACAGAGTGTCTTGGGAGTGGCTATGACATGAATAGCTTCCACCTTTTGAGGTTGTGGTTTTATCCCCTCTGCACTAACTACATGTCCTAAGCAGTCTACCTCTGATATTAAGAAGTGGCACTTAGTCATCTTTATGGAAAGGTTCACATCACTCAATCTCCCTAACACCTTATCTAGATTCTATACATGCTTCTCCCAAGTTTCACCCTGAATGATTATGTCATCCAGGTACACATGTGTGTTGGAGCCTGTAAGTCCAATCAGCACATGGTTAATCACACGTTGAAATGCTGTTGGTGCCTCTTTTAGTCCAAAGAGAAGCACATTGTACTCCCAGTGACCCCCAGTATCTGGTGGTACCCCTGACGGAGGTCCAAGCAACTGAAATAACACCTCTTTCCTAACTGTGCCAAGGTGTTCTGAATATTTGGAGGAGAAAATCGATCCTCATGAATATTGTCAATTAACTTTCTAAAATCTAAACATAACCTCAAGCCACCCTCCTTCTTTGCAACAGGCACCAATGGAGCATTATAAGGACTTTGTGAGGGTCAAATAATTCCCTGCTCTATCATAGTTCTTAAGTTTTCTTTCACGTCGTAATGATACTTCACCGCAATAGGATATGGTTTCCTATAAGCTATCACTTGACTCATAGTTACTATCTCATCGGGGTCACATGAAGTGGTTCATCCTCCAGTGCGAACACTGTTGGGTGCTTCACTACCAATTCCTTTAAGCCTTAATTCTCCCTATTCATCGGCTGTGGAGGAAACATACTATCACCCAGTGGCGGATCCAGCTGTCCCTCTTAGGGGTGGAGGCAATCTGAAAGGGGAAGGATAGTGAGCAAAGCGAGCTTATCCAGCTGGGGGGTTCGGGGGGTGCTTTAAGCTCTCCCTCCCAAGAAACTTTTTGATATATGAGTAATTTCAGGTGCATTTTGAGTCCATAATAACTGGATGTCTGGACATATTTTTAGGTTCAAGTATTTAGTCTCATGACCTGTCAAGGGCAGATCCAGCTGTCCACCATAGGGTGGAAGGGTGGTGGAGGGGTGATAATAAGCTATGGAGTCAGAGGTGCATGTGAACAGTAGCTGCACCCTCAGCATGGTCCTGGGTAAAGCCCCAGCCACAACACGTTCTCCAACATATCAGAGGTATCTATGAAGCATTTTGAGTCACGTTTTGAATAAAAACCATGCGATGAGTTATGTGTTAATTTAACGACATAGAAGAAGTCAAATAATATGTGAAATCTTCAAGTCTAGGTACTTTACAAGTAAATATGAAGCAATTCAGCAGAGAAAACTGAATACAGATAATTAGAAATTTAACCAGCTGACTCCTGTTGACGTGTATATACGTCCGAATGTTTTGTCACTGTGACTCCCATTGACACATATAAATGCGTCGCAATTGCACGGTCCGTCATTTGCACGTTTTTCAAATTTCGTGCTTGTTTTTTGGTGTGTATACATAGGACACCTTCCTCTACCATACGTCAGGCAGGGACAATGTCTTACCCCGCATGACCTCCCCTCCCACATGCCATTGTCTCGACAATTCACCTGTTACCAGTGACCTGGCCAGTAAAGACATGTTGCTCTATGGTGTGAAATTCAAGGCCAGAGTGGTTCCCCAATCGATGCCAATGTGGAGGACATTAGAGGAAGAAACAGTCAGAAATGATGATCAGGTAATGTTGCCAAAAACGATGAGGTATGTTGATGTGTTTGATGAGTGAAACAATGCTTATATCATCTGTATTACTCTGTGAAAACCAATACACTCTTGTACTACATATAAATTTGTACCAAATAAATAAATAAATACATTTTATGAGTGATGTGGAATAGTTACCCCTCCCATAGAACTCGTTTTCTCTGGAGTCACCCCAATAGAAACACAGTAAGGTAAGGGGTACCTGTATCCGGTATTTTAAACCTCAGGTGAGCAATTACTTTATGAAGTTTCGATGTTTCTCATAAGAAGTGGAGGTTTTAGCCAGAAAAAACAAAATCGAAAATCTGTAGGGATTTGGGGAGGTCATTGGTTAAAAATCTGCCGGGATGGGACGGGCTAATAACAAAAAATTATAGTCAAAATTCAAGGAGATAACTTGAACTCTAGACAATGTATCCCAGATCTACAAGACAAAATGATGACTTCTTCAGCTGATGGTAATATATCTCTGTGTGTCTGGCACATGACGAGCACTTTCAGTCTACCTTCTCCCATAATGGCTACTGCTGAGAGAGTACTTTGTACTTTGCTAAACATACTTTCCGCATCAGCAGTAGATATTGACGACACTGCAAACACCTAGAAACAGAAACAAAACTTACGTATTGCTAAGCCAGAATAAAATATTTAAAGTATGTCACGGTACTAAAGGGATTAAAACAAAAAGTTAAACCAAATGTTCAGTGCATGCTGGCAACTAGCCTTGAGTGGGGAAGAGTAGGGGTTAAAACACCTTGTGGTTGAAAAAAAATTAATGACCACGTGAAAAAAAAAAAGGGGGGGGGCAGCTAAGAATGATCATACATTGCCTACATATTAAACTGCTGACAATATAGTGCTCAATACTAACAGTACATAAAGCTCCATAACATTCATTGATATAGTGATAAAATAAATATAAAAGTAAAAGAAAAGAATCTTAAATGCTCCAGATAATTATGCCAACATATTGGGTCATAAATATAGAGACAAAACTGATAACACTGAAGAATACAAAGGTATGGTACCATAACGATATAGAGAAACATCAATATTATGTACTGTAATGAAAGTAAACAGAAAGGCAATAGCAGTGGCTGTCTAATGTTAACCCGCCCCGTCCCGACCACTTTTTCACCACTGGTACCCCCTAATCCCGACCATTTTTCGACCCTTTTTTTTTTTTTTTGCTAAAACTTTCGCTTTTGGTCAGAAACAATGGTCAGTGACAAAGAAATTGTTCCCCGGGGTCCATAATTACCTTAAACAGGTATGCCTTGTTCCCACCTGGCCCCGTGTTCTCCGTAGGCGGTCTGAGCCTCTAACGTTTACTATGGTATAAGTCTGGGAAACCAATGAAAGTAAGTAGATATGTATTTATTACAAACATAAAAACATGTGATAAAAGAGTATATTGGATTTTATACAAAAATTGAGCAGAAATAAGCATTGTACCATCGTGCGAAACGAGCAAAATCTGGCAACTTGGTCACGATGAATCACTAACATTCGAAAATCATGATACATATTTTTTTTACTTACATAATACTTTTACAATAACATACCATTTTACATTTTATTGAACTGTTTTTACGTATTCACAGGCCTTTCGATAACATTTAGCGTAATCTATCTATCTATTGCCAGACGCCTCAATCCCGTTTGGGGTGGCCACAAACAAATCGCCTCCAAGTCGCCCTGTCCCCCGCCATTTCACTGCCCTGCTCCCAACTCACCCCCCCCCTCTCTCATATACCTCTCCACCCCATCCCTCCATCTCATCCTCGGTCTCCCCCTCCCTCTTCCACCCTCCACCTCACTCACATACACTCTCTTCGTCAGTCTTTCACCCTCCATCCTCTCCACATGGCCAAACCACCTCAGTGTGTTCCTCATAACGCTTCCTATCACATCCACATCCACACCACAATGCTCCTTTATATCCTCATTCGTCAGCCTGTCTCTCCATGTGACTCCACAGGCTCCTCTTAAATAACTCATTTCCACTGCTCTCACTCTTGACTTGTGTCCTTCCAACAATGTCCAAGCTTCACTTCCGTACGTTAGAGTTAGTATCACAATACTGTCATGTAGTAACTTTTTTACTTCCATGCTCACTTCCCTGTTTCTTATCACTGCTTTCAAGGAACCAGCAACCTTTCTTCCCTGCTGTACCCTTTCAAGCACTTCACCCTCCAAACCTCCATCCTTACTCATCACACTACCCAAATACTTAAACGTACTCACATTTTCCAATTCCTCACCATCCAACCTCGCTGTACATTCACTGACTTCACCTCTCTCAAAGACCATCACTTTACTCTTCCCTACATTCACCTTTAGGTTCCGTTTCTTACACACACTCTCAAACTCATCCACCAAGCCTTGCAGCTCCCCTTCGTCTTCACTCAACAACACAGTATCATCTGCAAACAACAGTACAGGGAGTTTCCAAACACTATCCTCTCTCACCAGGGCCACTCCAACATCCACTACCCTACCTTGTACCTCTTTTATTACCCCATCCATGTACAGATTGAACAACCATGGAGACATGACACATCCCTGTTTCAAACCAACTTTCAAAGAGAAAAATTCACTTAGTTCACCATCCACACGCACTGCAGCCTTCGCACCATCGTACATACTCTTCACAGCATTCAACAACTTCCCATCTACTCCATATATTCTTAACACTTTCCACAATCCTTGTCTATCCACCCTGTCATATGCTTTCTCCAAATCCATGAAAGCCGCATACAACTTCTTTCCCTTCTCTAGAAACTTTTCCACTAAAGATCTAAGAATGAATATCTGATCTACACAACCTCTTCCCTTCCTAAAGCCTCCCTGTTCTTCTCCAACTAATTTCTCTGTTCTTTCTCTAACTCTGTCTATAAGTATCCTACCATACACTTTTCCTATTATACTAAGAAGACAAATGCCCCTATGATTACCACACACTTCTTTTTCTCCTTTTCCTTTGTACAAGGGAATAATTATACCTGACTTCCAATCCTCCGGGACTCTACCCTCCTCCCAGGCCAATCTGCACATCTTCCTCATCCATTCTACTACTATCTCTCCCCCATGCTTCAGCATTTCACCACACACTCCATCAATTCCTTGGGCTTTCCCCGATTTAACTTTCTTCATTGCTTCCACAACTTCTATCCTACTGATTTCTTCCTGTCTTCTCACCTCCCTCCTTCTCCCAGCCATTCCCCAGCCACTTATACTCGCATTACTTCCATCCTCTACGTTCAACAATTCCTTAAAGTAATGTTAGCGCTTATTTACGTAGTGAGTGAACTCGCTGTGACTGTTGTTTCAACTCACATTGTGTTTTTTCTACTTACATAATACTTTTCTAATAACATTATACACTTTTCAACTTTACAGAACTGTTTTGAGATAGTTTCAGGCCTTACGTAAGTATATAGCGTAATAATAGCGCATAATAACACACACGGTGAAGTCGCTATGACTACTATTTCAACTTACCACCTATTATTTGTACTTATTTAATAATTCTCCACTAACATTGCACATGTTTACACTTGATATAATTGATATCACATAATTTCAGAACTTACGATGCAACTGAGCGTCATATTAGCGCGTACTTACACAGGGAGTGTTATCGCGATATCATTTGTTTCATCTTACACTAGTATTCAACTTACAAAATACCTTACTACTAACATTGCAACAAATTCCACTTTATATAATTCCTATCACATACTTACACGAGTGGGTGTACTCGTGACATCAATTATTACAACTTACACTATTGTTCAACGTATACGTTTTATTCATGCTAACGTTACACCCGTTTCCACTTTATATTCTTGCTATCACATATTAACTGACCAGAGTGTTATACTGAGCGTCATATTTTCGCAGATTTACACAGTGGGTGTACTCATGACATCAATTATTACAACTTACACTATTTTTCAACTTATACGTTTTATTCATGCTAACATTACACCCGTTTCCACTTTATATTCTTGCTATCACATATTTACTGACCAGAGTGTTATACTGAGCGTCATATTTTCGCAGATTTATACAGTGGGTGTAGTTTTCATATCACTTCGTTCAACTTACACTATTTCTCAACTTATACATTACTTTCCTGCAAACATTACACCCGTTTCAAGTTTATATAAGACTTGGCACATACTGACTGGCCTTACCATTATACTGAGCGTCATATCGCCATCCCACACAGTTTCAGTAGTGTGGGAAGTTATGGTACTCTCTGAAACATGGCTGAAGGCACAACGCAACATTGTTGGTGGTGGGGGAGGTGGAGAGCGGCGCCTTTCATCACTCGCACTTCTCTTCCTTCTCCCTTTTCCTTTACCCTTTCCCTTCCCTTTCCTTCCTTTCCCCACATCCTGGGGCTGTGTGGAGGAAGTTTGGGAATATTGTATGGCGAAAGACGTGCTGGGGAGTGGCTCCACCTCCTCTCCCCTAGGCCTACGTGCACCACGTGCTTGTGCTGCCTCCCTCACACCACTTCCCTTTCACCCCGCACTCCCACCACACCACTTTCGCCTTCCCCAGACAAAACGCTAGGCCATACTTTATTTACCTTCTCGCCCCACCTTCTGATCCTCGGGGTGAGATTTTTTCCTTCTCCAACCACGAGGCAACATTACGTCCTAAGCCGCTGTCATCGTCATCGTCCTCATCCTCGTCCTCATCCTCGTCCTCATCAGAATCTCTCTCTAGGGGATGGAGAGAGGTCCATGCAGGTGGTTTGGGTGCAGGCTGGCCTTCCGTTGCCTTATGATACATGACATACCACTTTTTCCGGGGCGAAGGGACCTCCTCATCACTGCTTGTTATTTCCTCCTCAGGCTGCACATAATCTTGATCCACCACATCATCATCAAGTGGAGAATCACTATCTCCAGTGAAGGCATCCAGGGCGGATTGTATTTCGTCGTCTGAGAGACCTTTACGCGCCATGTCTGACCTGGGTCACTGCTAACAGGTGAGTGACTGAGACAAGGGCGAGCACAGGTCATGCGGGGTCTGGGACGCTGCCCGCCTGGGGGCAGGTAGGGGAGGCTTGGGTACTTGGGGGAATCGAAAATCTCGCGCGAATTTTGAAAATTGTGGAAATTATGAACCTTGCAATTGCAGGACGTTGAAGTACGTCAACGGGATTGGCAGTGACATAAAGTGAGGACGTGGAAGTACGTCGACGGGACGCCGCAGGTTAAAGCAGTTCATTTATGAAATAATTATAAAGAAACACTTTCGATTCCTCAAGAATTATAAACTAACATTAAGGAGGCTGACATCCTCACTACACTCATACACTAGCCTCATTATCCTCACTACTCGTGTACACTATTCTTAGTATACCCACTACAAATGTCCACAATTCCCAGTATCCACGCTGAGGAGCCAAGAATAATGTTGATATGTTGAGACTGCTGTCACTGGTATAATATACATAGAAAGTAACTTTTTCTTCCTCTTAGGGGAAATAGTTCCATCACTCGGGGGTGGAGGATAAAAGATACTTTGCACTCCCTCTATTGGCTTGGAGGGGTCATGGCCCTTTTGCCCCCCCCCGCCTCCGGATCCGCCACTTATATCAACTAAAGTGAATAACTTCTCCATTCGTGATTTTTCTGTCGTTTTGTCATCTCTCTTCATACCTCCTGATATAACTTCTCCTTGGTTTCACTTATTTGTACTCTGGCTTATTTCATCTGTGTCCCAAGATACTTTGCAATATGGTCTCACATATCTTAAACATGTACTTCCTTTGTGTTCGATCCTGTCTGGACTAGGATTAACGAAGCTCAGCTTAAAACGAAATTGCGATTTCTCTCGTGTCTTCTCTATTTGCTATGTCCCTTTTTGCTCTGGGATCCCCGTCTTCGCTTGTAATAACACTCATCCTGGGTACAACGCAGATGCTAACATGTTTCCCTCTTGAGGTTCAAAAATAGCCGCTTCACCTTGCTTTGTCTTACTTCTAAGATAATGGTACCGCAAATCCGTTGACCTAACTAAAAACTCATTTGTATCACAGCTGTTGCTACTTCTACGTCCCCATCCACTTGGGTTTCATTAGATTCACTACTCATTAGTGCTGCTCCTTCATACTCTAGTGGCACAGCATCTACAGATTCGCCCTCTATATTCAAGGTTAAGGGATCTGTCATCAACTCCATTCTAGCTGATATCATAAAATCCATCACAAACAACATGGGTGCAGGTAAAACCAAACTTCCTACAGTTATAAAGGTATTAGCATACCACTTATCTCCCATCTGAAGTCTTACTTCTACTGCTCCATTAGTAAGTAGCTCATTTCACTCGCATTGAATAATCTGACCATTTCCCCTGATTCTCAGTCATCTTGTTCAGTGTTTTTTTTTTTTTTTTCAATTGCTGAAATACCTCCCTTGTAATCAATGACCGAGCCACCCCTGTATCAACCAATGCTAAAATGCTTTGATCGAGGCCTTTCACATCTACCAGCATAGCAACTAATCTCTCATAGCCCATGACTGAGGCAACGGGAAATGGATCAGAGTATATTTTCTGATGATGCCTGTCCCCATTGATCACTTCTTCCTCTCCCCCGTTTTTGTGTTCCCCTTCTTCCTACCCAGCACTGTCGAGCCTGGTGGCCAGGCTTGTTACAATTGTAACATTTCCCCACATGAATGTTAGCATGGCCTAGCAGCCAAGTACATTCTTGAGCAATATGGCCATTCCTATAGCAGTCATAGCATTCAGTTGCCATCTGGCAGTTTCCAGCAACATGTCCAACCTTCTTGCAAGAATAACAAGTGAAAGGTGAGGGCATCTTCACTCCCCCTACAGCTTCTTTGATGGGGCCATAACGGGGTTTTGATTTCTTTGTTACCACTGAATTATTGTTGGGTTTATTTTTCTCTGTCCTTTCTAGCAGCTTAAACATCGGATGTGTTTCTGCATACCTCACCATCACCTCTAGGATCTTGTAAAGATCCATGCAATCCAAATCATTAAACATATCTTGTACCTCAGGCTGAACACTCCTACGCAACGCACCCACAGTCACTTGGTGAATAACATCCTCGTGTCTTGGCTGTACCTCACTGGGTAGAGTGCTTAAAGATTTGTGGCGTATGAAAAATTGGTTAATCGTATTTTCCGGAGATCGGACCGTGGCTAACAATTCACTCAGAAAGTGGGCTGGCCTATGCATCAGTTGGGTACATCCTCACATATTCTCTTTTAACAGTAGCCCAATCTGAACCACCCTCTTAATTATACTGAGAAGATGCATATGGGCAGCGTCTACACTGTGCTTTTTGGCCGCTCCAATCTACCCTGGTCTGTCCAAAGTGGTCCTGCAGTCATGTCACCTATAGTCTGTGGCTAATGCCTAGCACTCGTTATACACGTATACAGTGGGAACTCTGGTGACACTTCCTCTCCTCTGCAAAAAAAAGGAAGGCGTTTATTTTCGGCATAATTGTTTACATTACCAGTCAGGGTCTGATTCAGCTTATTGGCGAGTTTATACATGGGGTCGGGGGCGCCCTCCCCTTTCACTGAAGACTGTGCTCTGCTCATGTTGGCTTCTCTAGCTTCCTCAAAGTAGTCTAATGAAATATCAGATAATGCTGAATTTCATCGGGGTGGTGACGGTATTCTTAGATGAGTTAATACTCATGTAACACCTCTTCCAATTCACGCCTACATATTCTAAACCACGTTTCCGGACTGTTTTGTATTAATCCCTCACGACATTGGCGACGGCTCACGTGGGTGGCTTGTAGGCCCTAAGTGCATAACAAAATCACTTTGAGGTACAGGTCTTTTCACCTTAGAATCCCACCACAGCTGCCACCAGTGTGTCGTACCTGCCCTACATGACTTTCACTTTCACTTGTTCTCCTTTAAATGAGAGTATAGACAGTGCTGGTCAGGTGCAAGTAAGGAGTCGGACATAACTATTCATTTATTTTAATATCCACAAACCCATTTAAGGCCGGCACTACTTAGGTCCATTTCACTACTCTAATAAGAGATAGGGATCCCAAGGTTACTCAAAACCGTTTTCCCATTCCTTCTAGCTATCCTGTAAAATCATACACGTAGCCATTGGTGGGGCAGGGGGGGCAGTTTGTTCCCCCTGGGAAAATTTGGGGGAAATGTTGAAATGGATTTTTGATGTACAGTTTTCCTAATTTTACCACTTGTATATTAAACAATATTATTTGCTTCCAAAAATATTTATTTGGGAGCAATAATTTCCTTTGAAATTGAAAGCTAGACTTAATATTATAAAACCTTTGGGAAAAAATGACCAGTTATAACTTAGCAATTTCCCCTGTCACCTTAGATTATGTAGTTAATATTAGAGCTTGAATGATGTTTTGCACTTGAATCCTGATGATGTGTAATAATGGCCTTCCTGTCCCCTCACCTACATCCTATCACCCTGCAGCCATATCCTCTCACCCTGTAGCCAGTTGCAAACAAACACTGCACACTTATTGTTACAAACAACTGAAACAAGCAGAATTTTTGAAGACGGCATGAAGCCATTTTGATCACCTCACACTACATTTTAGAAGGTAAGCAGATATAAGTATGTGTGCCAGGGGCCTTGTTTGGGTGGGGACAGGGGGATGTGTCCCCTCCCCCCACTCTTTGGAGCCTGGGGGACAGAGAATCACTTTTGTTCTCCACTTTTCTAGGTGAAAATTTTCAGGATGAATAACTTTACGCCATTTTTCTTTTTTTTCCTTAATGGAAAAATCCTTTCTATGCAGTACAATACAGTTCAGGTGATATGACAGTCATTCCCTGCTGAGCAGGACAGGTCGAGTGGTCACCTGAGTCAAGGATTAAGAGAGGTTAATCCCACCAGATCTGTTTGTTTGCGGACACCCCTTACGGGTTTAAAGCGTCTGGCAATAGATAGACAGATAGACAGAATCCCACGAGATGTATTTACTTAGGTCAGTCTTGACGTATGCACCACCTGATGCCTGAGCCAATGAGAATCAAACTAAAAGAATAAGTAGTGGAAAACAGAATTTCTATTGGCTACCACCACAGCAGTAGTACAAAACAGAATACCCGACTGGGGGTGGGTGCGGCAGCGAATTTTAATTTACACAAATGTGCTAAGTAGAGAGAGAGAGAGAGAGAGAAAACCGCACAGGAAAATGGGAAAGAGGGATAGTATCACGAATGTGCGAAAGTGTGTGTGTTCGGGACTTTCACGCCCGTGGGGTGACAGATATTTTGGGGAAATTTTCCAAGTGTTTGCCCCCCCCCCCCCCGGCAAAAATCCTGGATACGTCACTGTATAAAATCTATGTACAAATTATACATTGAGTAAAAAAACAACGAGTTTGCAATCCAGCTCAGCAAACTCAGTCCCATGACTGTAATATTATCTCACTCAAAATTAGTATGTTAAATCATACCACCATATAATAGCATTCGTCTTTAAAACTAAAAACTCATTAAACAAAATATTCAGCTGCTAAGTGTCTTTCACGCAATTAGAATATAACTCCTTTTTGCAATGTTCTTAATTCATATACAAAATTTAATCTTTATTCGCCACTTCAATATTGATATCAACCACATTAAGGTAATACTCTTCGAGTGCCAATTGTTCTGCACACGTTATATAGATGTTTACTCACTGTTACGATGGAGTTCCAAAACAGCACTTGTCTCATCGTCATGGTAGAGTGTCTCAGGTGGGCCTCTGTTGCCACTATGCTCTCTCCTGAGTGTCTGACACTTACTGTCTTACTGACGTCGAAGCTTCCGTCTCTCTCTTACTGTATATTAAGAACAAGTACAAGGGGGAATAGGCGTGTATTATTCATATCCTTCGTTCACTTCTCTCAGCATTCTCAGTCGGGTTTGGTCTGCAACATTTTGACATAATGTCCCTTTTCTAACACTAAATCACACTAAACATGGTTACCCTCTAATTCCGCGGCACCCATCTTTCATCTGATTCTCCCCCGTAATATACACACACAAACTTTAATAAGTGCAGTGGTGCGAAACGATTAACTTCGACTCTTCATGGTTCTCACTCATAGAACACAAGTGAAATCTAATAAGTATAACAGTACAGAGCGGTTAAGGGTAACTGTATGCCTCGATCCTTCTTTTTCGCCCTTCATCCTTCACTCTTCACTTTTTTTACTTTTCATTATTCACTGTTCTGCAGCGTCCTCTAGTTGTTCAAGGTGCTGCAAGTACCTATAATGGCCTCTGAGTGTTTTCCGATACCCCTTATCCCTTGCTGAAGCTGGGATGACATGATAGCTTCTATTTTCTGGTTGTGGTTGTGGTGTGGGTAGTTGAGGTCCGGCCATGGGTGTCAGGCTTCTGTGGTGTACTGTATACTCACCGCATGCCGGGTAAGCGTCGTCATCACTACCATCGTTGCCATTGTTTTCGTTACCGTTGTCGCTGTTGCTGTCACAGCACTGAGCAGTGATGTAAAAGTGACCTACCCTCCTCAGCAGTGATGTAACAGTGACCTACCCACCCCCACAGTAGTGTAACAGTGACCTACCTGCCCCCACAGTAATGTAACAGTGACCTACCCGCCCCCACAGTAATGTAACAATGACCTACCCACCCCAGCAGTAGTGTAGTGGTGACCTACCCCCTCAGCAGTGATGTAACTGTGACCTACCCGCCTCAGCAGTAATGTAACAGTCACCTACCCGACGGGCCTGGCTGACCACCAGGGAGAGCTGCTGCTGCGTCATGTTAGAGACCTGGTCACCCACACCCACACCAAACACACCCACACCCAACCACTCTCCATTGTCACCGATGTACTGAAACACAACATCAAGCCATCACAATCCACGAATGCTGGACCAGAGTAGAGAGTCACACCTCACCCTGGAACACACCAGATTCATCAGGGTTATTAGAATTGCCAAGTATTATTACCAAACATGGAATTCAACCACAAGCGCTAAAACACATGAAGCTTTGAGTAATAATTTCTTGGGTGACTTTTTTTTTTTTTCAAACTGCACTGCTTCTATGAGAGAGAGAGAGAGAGAGAGAGAGAGAGAGAGAGAGAGAGAGAGAGAGGCAGGCAGGCAGACAGACAGACAGACAGAGAATCAACTTGATGGTGACTCAGTGAGAGAGAATTAACTGGATAGCGACTCCATGGGATACTTTATTTATGTTGACAAGAGTGGGTACTGATGTGACGCCATCTGTCAGAAAGAGTGGGAAACACTTGTCCAGGTCAGTTATCTTCAGTGTTGCCTCCATTGCCTGGCTTGCGTCCTGCGCCACAACCCACTTGTCTGTTCAGAATAAATTAGAATCACGACTATGATGACAATGAAATACACTGTATATATATATATATATATATATATATATATATATATATATATAGATAGATAGATATAGATCTCTCTATCTATATATATCTATATCTATATATCTATCTTATATATATATATATATATATATATATATATATATATATATATATATATATATATATATATATATATATATATATATATATATACTTATAGATAGATAGTTAGTACACTAGGCATCAATTTCTCCTCAACATACACTCTTTTCCTCTTGTCCTTCCATCGTCGTTCACAAACAGATATTCTCTCTAGGCTATTTTTTTCTAATTTACCAATAATCCAAGCTCATCTTTCTGTTGACTCATTCAGGGTGCATTACGTCAGCTTCTCCTGCCTCTCCATCATGTTTGATATTATCCTTGTGACCATCTTCCGTTTCTCTTGAATTTTACACATTTTTCTATGGTCATGACAACGGTGATTTGCAGTGGACAGGAACTTTTAGTATGGGGATGCTTTGCTTACAGTTAGGTTTATGAATACTTGAGCCCGCCCCGTAACAGCCTGGAGAGCGATCTTGAGAGCATCAGTAATTGAGTCATAAGGATATGATGGTCATACCACTGCCTCCCTCGACAGTTCAACCATTTAATTAACAGCCACACTTATTTTGGTTTCCAGTGTATACGCACTTCAAATGATCCTGTTTCTATGCTTTGCAATTGTTATGTTATCCTGTATCATCACTCCTAAGTCGTTCTCTTCTCTGTCTTAACTAATTTTTTTCTTCCTGCTTCGCATTGCTAGCTTGATCTTTGCCTCTTACGCCCATTTCAAGGACACGGCCTCTCTTTTACACTGAAATACTTTTTACAAGTTTGTCTCCAGTTATTCAATTTGTCCAAATCATCTTACACCTTTTTACAGCTCTCGTCATTTTGGGTATATTTCACAGTTTTTGCATCACTTGCAAACATATTCATTTAACTACTTTAGCCTTCTGACATTTGATTTACAAATACCAAAAACAGAATAAGGGCCAATACTAAACCCTGAGGCACTCCATTGACCACATTTCTCCTCTGAGGATACTTACCCAATATAACTCTTTCATTCCTCTTCTCATCAAATACTTCTTCATCAGTTTCAATAGTTTAACACCTCAGGCAGTTTTAACTACACTGCAGTGGTCTATGTGGCACCCTATCAAATGCCTTCTTTTGATCCAGGAAGAGACAGGGTACCCAGCACTGCCTTTCTTGTATTATATCCACAATTCTGCTGTAGAAACTCAGTGCTGGTAGGTTAGTGACACAAAATAATCCATTCCTTAATTTGAACTGCTGTGATGTTATTACCTTGCTAGAAGAAAAATGCAAATTTTTTCGCATAATTCCTTTTGTCACAGATTTTGCAAACGATGCTTGTGAAGGATACCAACCTACAAATAAATGAATCTTTTATACCGTCCCGTTTATGAATTGACACTACATATATCTTTCAGTGTTCTTGCAAAACTTCTTTGACCACAGAGCATTTAATAAGATCGTGGATTGGTTGCACCGACTGATCTACGCATTATCCATCCAGTTACCCTATCAGGTCCCATTGTCTTACTCAGATCCTTCTTCATTTGTGGTATCTCTTTTCTCTCAGGTACTGGCATGGTCAGTTGCTGAGTCACCACTTCTTCATTCTGTTACTTAGATTTTTTTTTCATAATTATGTTAACCTATTCCTAATTATTTCGTTCATTTCCTCGGCGTTCTCATAATACATTCTTCCATCCTCTAGTCTCATTATGCTGTCCCTCACTTTCAAAATCAATAGAACAGTTTAGGATTCTTTTATTTCTCTCACTATATCTCTCTCAGATATAATTTCTTTCGTATCGTTATAGTCTTTGCATCGTATACTATGTGTGTTGTGGTAACGTCGAGCCGAAAGCATCCTCATTTACACAAAGCTCGATCTGATCTCGCCACCTGCATTGGGGAGATGAGTTCGACCCCCATGCATGTGAAGGTGCTTTCACGGCTTAATGTTATCACAACTTGTCATTTCTACATACTGTGTGTGTGTGTGTGTGTGTGTGTTGTATTTTAGTTAAAGTAGAAAGCAGTCAGACTTGAGTCGTTCTATATATCCTGTATGACTCCCCTAACACCCGGCACAAGACCTGGCCAGCAAGAAGCAACACGCAGGAAGATGTATTTGAGCGTTGAAGATTTTCAAGTCACTATTTGAAGACTGGTGTTCTAGTTATGTCATGAACGGCAGATTCTTTCTCCCCTGTAAAGTTTCCAAGCCCCAGTCTGACACTTCAGTCAGCCACAAGTATTTGAAGACTGACGATATGCACTCCTGCCTTTTCTGGCTCATTTGTTAATCACATTACCAGTACTCAGAGAACAAAAAATAAGAAATGCACGAGAAATGATTGAAGAAATGTATTTAAAGAAGCTTGTGATAATTATTAACAAATTGTGAACACACACACACACACACACACACACACACACACACACACAATAAAAAGGTATAGTATTAATCAAGTATGGTGGTGTTTCACTTGCATAAAACTTTATTCCACACACACGTAGAATCCGAAATGTAGATAATATAAGCGTTTTATTGTCAACAACAACAAAATATATACAAGCGAGTATCAACAACTCTGTTGGCAGAGGGTTGTTGCCCATCGCCGAAAGCCAACTCACTCAAAGTCAAATGACCACCCCTTACGAGATTATGGTGACTGGCTGTAGATATACCTGGTATAGACAGAGTGTGAACAGACCTGAGTCCTGGGTCAGGAAGGTGGAAGTCTGGGATCCTTTTACAGCTGCTGCCACGACCCCCATCACAAGCAGGGCAGGGCGAGAGACCATCGTTTTGCCTTCACCCTCCTGATAAAATAAATTGGCTTAGAACACTATACTGTATTTTAATGTGAGTAATAAACACGCCATTTTGTATCAATGAACCCCTTCAGTGCGATGACTATTTGGTCCCGTTAAATGTTTTTTTTTTTTTTTTTTTTTGCATTATGGATGTCTTTGTAGGTGAAACTGTGACCTTACGCTCCTCTTCCCTCCTGCAAAAAAAAAAAAGATTGCCTATATGTACGACTGCTTTAATTTTAACTTTTTAAAATGATATTCTTAAAAGGATTCACAGAGGGGCCTTCTAGTGACGGATTCTGTGTCTGATCACTACATTTCACAACGTAATATTCTATAATTCTAGCCGTGTATCTGTCTATCATTCTGCGCAGTGCAGCCGAAACTGGAAGAAGATTGCAATGAAACTTGGATGGATTTTTGTAATTAGGTCACAGATTATTCCATTTCAATTTCATTCAACTGATGCTTTCTGAATGGATGCTTTGGCTATGAAATGTATTCCTTGTATTCCTTGTATAATTAATTGAGCTTCTGTGGAACCGTCTTTGGTGCCGCCCCATACAGTCATAAATGGGAAAATTCTGTCTCGCTACATACCTTACCTAAAACACTTCCTAATAGTTATGAAGGACAGTGTATAAACCGGAGCGTATCAGCACAAATGTTAGGAGGTCATACGAAGGTTTACCCTAACACGGTTTACACAGCCAACACATATTACTAAGTGGACGATCCAGTGCTTCAAGTGGAAATATAGGCATGAATATGTCATATGTAATAGTTATTGACATTTATTTGGCACCAGTGTATATCTCAAAAGGTACCATTTGCACCACTTGCAATGAATATTTCTCAGGCAGAGACATACACATCCTCTAGCCAGAATGCAAACAGAATGTATGGCAAACATTTTCCAGATGATGGAGAATCCCATTGTGCAGTGAACACATTACATAACTGCAGTAAGCCGGTTAACCCATGTCGTGGTAAAGTACGAGACATTACACACATCCCTACCATGCATTATATATTCCTAGAAGTTAGGTATAGCAGTGAGAGAGCCAGAGAGAACGATAGAAGGCAGAAGAGAGCTGAGGAGATAGTATAGTGTAGGCGGTTAGCCGTCACGCTACGTTATTCTGTCCAGCACACCAATGATAACTGTGTCAAAATATAGCCCCATAATCGAAGAGTGCCTGTTCCTTACCTACGATACAAGGGAGACTGAGGGGCAGGAAAGACAGAAAAAAATAACTAAATCGACAACGAGCTATCCAACGCCTCATGACTTCATATTGGAAGCACAGTTCCCCACATCATCTGTCAGGACACTAAAATATCAAAACACACTATACAATAGCTAGCAACGTATATATGTAACACAGAGGATAGCAAAAAGTCGTGCCTAAGCGAGAGGGCTAGAGGGAATGACGTTTGCCCATTCTCTAGTTAGGAATTTCACACACAGCACATTGTGACGCTGGATGGGAACTTTCCACAGTCTCGGAAGGTTCCTTCCCACATGCCCTCATGCGTGACACAACCAGTCTTGACAGAGGAAATGGAGGATACAGAGCAGAAGGGTTTAGGAGAGAGAAAAGAAGGTGAGGAGAGGCAGGAAGGAGTGTGCAGGGTTAGCAAGCAATAAACCGCCCTCACCTCTGTACTGCTCTTGTGAGACACTACATCAGCGTTTGTTTACATTTTCGACAAGAGGCAAGTCTTGCTGCTATGCCCCCCCCCCCTCCGTTTTTTTTTTTCCTTTCTACTTGCACTAATTTTTACAGTGAAATATCTCTCCCATTTCTTTACACAAACTTGTTTCCATATTGTATGTCTGTGTTGTGACTTTATTGTTATATTTCAGATTGTAGTATAGTTTTATTTCTCCATTCCAGGTAACAGCTTTCCTTTCTCTGTAATAGATTGCCGATAAATAATCTGCAGGTACATTGCTAACAAGTAAGGTAGTCATTCCTGTACAGTTTTAAACAGCAAGACCCCTCACCAGCGAGAGCTTCACCTGTAACAGTTATATAATTTTTGATTGTTTTACTAGGAGATTTTGTAAAGGTAACTGATTATTGTTCCAGGTGCTAATCAGCAATATTTGATTCTGTGTCTCTTTAAATCTACACAGTAACTTTGAATTTCAGAATGTCATGGAACATCATTTGTGTAGCCTGTTCCAGTAGATTCACTGGATCCTTTTATACGGACTGTTCCTTTGTTTGAGCACTCCCACTTTTAGGAAAATATCCCCAGATTTGGAACTTTTGAGGAACTTAGTGAATAATCTGAGGATTTCGAAAAATTTAAGGAAGTCTAGTTTTTTTTTTTTTTTCTTTTTTTAACACCAGGGATTATTTAGGGAACATGTCCATATGCACTTACAACACACCAGCGCCAGTATAAAATACTGCACTCAAACATTAACTTTTTAAATATCTCGCCTAACCAGTTACATGTCCAGTGCCCACACAGAAGGTACTCACTGGCTGACAGAATCCCACTCCCCGATTTGAAATCTCAGCCAGTGAAAACGCAGGAGTCACGATGGATCTGTTGTCAATGGTGATTTGCCCATCAGCTCACTTGCACTGAGTGCCTTCAGCTGACCAGCTCGGCCTCATCGTCAGTGTTATATAACTTGTGTGTGGGTCACGTGGTAAGTGAGCTTAGTGTTTTTTTTTTTTTCTTCATTTTTTCATGATATTCTAAGATCTAAGTACTATAAAATAATGTAATGTTGATGTCTCAGTTATGTTGCAGTCATGAATGAAGTAGATGCACAGTGACAAGAATATGAATAATGACATGTATATGTATAATAAACACTTCAAGGCTACAGTAGCTACAGCTCCAGCTTCAGGCAGGTCATTGATGTTTTTTTTTTTTTTTTAATGAAATAAGTATGTTCCAGTGCCTCAGTTTTTCAAGTAAACAGATTTCTAAAGCAACAGTGCATTTTCATAAACCTTTTCTAGCATTTAGCATCATCAGCCACTGAGTGTCCACTGCGGGACCGGCCTATCTCTACCAAAGCAGGGACGGTACAGCCAATGTATATCTACCTAGTGGCTTAGGCTGCCTGGTAGAGATTGTATGTAGGGTGAGAAGTGCTTGTGAGTGTCATTGTAATGTTGGAGTGGCTTTGGATGTATGTGTAGTGTGTGAACCAAGTGTAATCCGCCCGCCTTCAGCCGACTGAGTGCAAGCATACTAGTATGTGACACTGGTTTAACCACAGCACCCCTTATGTCCGCCAGAGCAGTAAGTGGCTCGGTGAATGCTTCCCAAAGTTTTTATAACTTAGGCAGTAGGCGAACCCGCGTCCACCAGCGTGCGAGACGCACACTCTTCCACTGTAATATGCAATGAAAAATTCGGTGAAAATTATATGGAGAACTTTGACCAAATCTAGGGAAATCTGAGCAGCTGTTTGGGGAAACAAGGCAACGGTAAAATGGGAGCCCTGCATTGTTTCCAGGATGTGCAAACTACATCATAGCTTGGAAGACAAGCTGACTGAGGCTACAAACAAAATTAACAGCCTGACCCATAAAGTTGATGTGCTGGAGGAGTTCATTGCGAGCAACACTGGACACCCTGTGGATGATAGACCCACTTCTCAGCCAACCACTGTCCAGGTTGACCATCCTCCTCCCGTTGTAGTTATTTCTTCCCCCACCATACAGGAGTTCCAGCCAGTGCGGAATGGAGCCAGGTTTGTGAGAAAAAGAAGCCTCTTTCCAGTAACCACATACAATAAATTCCAGATTCCCACAGAAGTAGAGGAAGAGCCCCACAAGCCACAGGTTGTGAGGGACTCATCATCTGTGGTCAGTTGGTGGAATTTTGCAGCAGGGCACCCTCTAAACAAAAAGGTTTTTGTATTCCAGGTGCAGGAGTAGATGGTGTAACAGAGGCTGTGGACGACATTTTTGAGAATGAGGAAAATGACAGCCTTGTTATCATTCATACAGATACCAATGATGTCACGCTAACCCGATCAGAGAAGCTGATGGAGAAGTACAGAAAGATGATCTGATGCTACAAGGAGAAAACTAACCATATTTTAATTTCAGGCATACTCCTAAGGATTAATGCACGGAATGCCTTCTTCAGCAGAGCATTTAGTATAAATAACAGAGTCAAATCACTTTGCTTACAGGAAGGAGTTGAGTTCATCGACACTTGAAACCAATTTTACGAGCAGTGAACATTGTTTGTGAATGATGGACTGCCCTTGAATGCTGTTGATTCTGCCCGTCTCGATTGGTTATATAGTGATGCCATAATTTTTTTCTGGAGAAAAAGTAAGCATTATGAGAGGCAAAAGTAGATGTCATACAATCTGATAAATTAATAAATAATGGAAGCTCCCAACATCAGAAAATATATTAAAGCTATTTTTGTAAATGCGCACAGTCTATGAAATACATTTTCTGATTTAGAAGCCCTTATCTTTACCAAAGATTATAATGTAATTGGTATAACAGAATCGTGGCTAGATACTGAGCAGAGAGATTTTCTAGCGCAGTATAATTTACCAGGCTATCACATTTTCAGTAGTGAAAAGAAGAATCGAGCAGGGGGCGGTGTATTGTTGTAAATAAATCAGGATTTCATCTTGTCGAAATTACCAAGCCATGTGTCGAAAACATTGACACTATATGCAGCATAGAAATGAATCTTGTCATAAACTCACTCTTAGGTTAATTTATCGTCCACCTGCTCAGCCACTCGACATCAATAATGAAATCTACAACCAAATTGCTGAAATATATTGTATGCAAAGCACTGTAATATATGGTGACTTTAGTTTACCATTTCCAAAATGGGGGTAAACCCTATCCTCACACACAGGGTTAGACCTGTAAACAAACTTGTAGGAAAGTTTTTTGGATCAATTTGTAAATTAATCGACACGTGGATCTAACATCCAAGATCTTGAATTAGCTACATCAGAAAATGTAGTGAGTAACGTTATTGCAGGAGAAGATTTTAGTAGAAGTGATCATCACATAGTTACATTTAACATTAAAGTCAGTGCAGACAGTGTCAGGGCCAGTTGCGAGAAAGTGCCCGACTTTGAGAAAGGAAATTTTATGAAATTAGATGCAGCTGTAGGTTCAGGTGACTGGCATCCCATTGTCAAAACTTTACATATCAACAATGCATGGATTTTTTTTTTTTTTTTTTTACAGAAACTTTCAACAATGAACTCAGCTTATGTATTCCAATGTGCAACAGAAGGCCTGCCAAAAATTATAAACCCAAATAGTGGAACTCTGACATTAAACACTGCCTGAAAAATCTTGTATATAAAAATTATAATACCACAAAGAGTCAAAGTGATAAAAATGAATACGATGCCCCTCGACTAAAAGGCAAAAAAATAATTAAATGCAGTAAGGAAAACCTTGAGGCACATATTGCAAGTATCAAATCCCCAAAGAATTTTTCAGTTAGATACGAAGCAAAAAACTAATAACTCCAACAATCGATCCCTTAATCACAGATAACGGAGAACACATTGATGATGAAACTATGATGATGAAAATTCATAACCCCTTCGTACACGTTGACGCATTTGTCATCTTACGGGTGTGGGGTGTGCCCATACTCGTTGACGCTTTTGGCATCCGTAAAGCATAAAAACTTTCGTCAGAGGAAAAGTTTTCAGCCGATTGGCATCATTTTTGGAGGCATCATTGCTTGACAAGCGCTTGTCAAAAGTAATGAGTTCCCAACTGAGGGTCCTGATACCGGGAAGAGAGCGGACAGCTTATTCAGTACCAAATGGGCTTGAGTGAGGGAGGTACTGTACGGTTTGGCCCTTTAAATTTCCACTCTTACCCCCATCTCGTCTGTGCAACATATTTCACTATACCAATAGTGCTTATGTATAGTTGTTGGGCACGTTGTGATTGGATTTGGTATTTGTTTTAGGAAATTTGGTGATTGTGAATCTTTCCTGGTTGTTATCAGCCGCTGGCCTAACGAAGATTGTGCTACTGATTCTAATCAACTACACTGCCTCTACCCTGCACCAAATGTGAGTATTAAACTATAAAAATAGTGACAGTGGATCATGAGAATATAGTGTGCATATCTAGTGTACAAAGAATTGATGAAATATGTAAAAGGAGATTAGAGGAAAGCAGGAATCCACCCTACAGTCACAACACGGCGTGAGTACACCATAATTTTTTGCATTTTTCTTCAAAACTATGAGGCCTAGGATCACCGTTTTTTGCTCAAATGAAAGCCAATGAATTTCTGCATAGGATGATGAAATAAAAACATAACAATGGCAAGAAAAGTTTTTCGGTAGAGCTCCCCGCAAAAAAGCTATTGTCTGTCAAAAATAGGTTTTACTTTTTCTCTTATTACTTGAATACCATACCTCGTATCAAACTGGGACCTCCAGCATTAGAAAGCTAATAAAATTCTTTTCCCAGGGATGTGCAAAATGTAGAGATTGATTAGTAAACATTCGACTTATGATGTTGGGAAGGGAGATCTAAGTTCCCAAATGTCTATTACCGGGGCCCTAACGTATGTATAGTGTTTTTTCTTTTTTGTTTATTATGTAAAACAAAGATCGACGAATAGGAATATGTGGGTTTTGTGGCAAAATAAATATGTTTGGGTGGTGAAAATAAGCCGAGAATACACTTTTTTGGAGTGCGCAGCAGACGGAGGGGGGGACATAAGCTGATGCATCATGCCACAGAAAACTTTTAAAACTTATCCCCACTCAAAAAGGCTAATACTTTCTTCACGTCAGTATTTACAAGAGAAAATATACATACGATTCTTACTGTTTTCCCTATTCCTACAGAAGAGGGCAACAAAATCACTGACATTACAGTCAGCGATCGTGACTTACTGCTTGCAATAAACAAATTGAAGGTGAATAAAACACCAGGAATGGACAAAATATCTCCACGTGTGTTGAAGGAACTACAGAATGAAATATCAAAGCCTTTATCTGAACTTTTTAACTTATCACGTAAGAGCAGTAAGGTGCCACATGAATGAAAGCTTGCTAATGTAACAAAAAGGGCAACAGAGCCCAACCAGAAAACTACTGTCCAATCAATTTAACATGAATGGTTTGCAAATTGCTTGAAACTATTATCAGAGACAAGTTTGTGAAACACAAACAAATGATCTCATTAATGATCCGCAACATGGTTTTTGTAACAATTGCTCTTGCCTCACCAGTCTGCTGGACATTTTCAATGATATACTGAACATGTATGATGAGTCTAAATCTGTTGGTGTGGTCTACCTTTGTTTTCAAAAGGCTTTTGACAAAGTTCCACACAAAAGACTCCTGCAGAAGCTAGAGGCACATGGTTTCAGCGGCAGTGTTCTCGGGTGAGTAGGAGACTGGCTCACTGGACGAAAGCAAATACTGTAGTTGTAATAAATGGAAAAGAGTCAGACTAGGTAAACGTTACAAGTGGAGTGCCGCAGGGTTCAGTGTTAGGTCCTATTCTTTTCTTAATATATGTAAATGGTACTGACTAAGGACTGTGTTGTAAGATTTCAAAATTTGCTGATGATACTAAAATAGGTAACAGAGCAGATACCGCACTTCGATAGCAGGGAATTCAGAGAGATTTTGATCAACTGTTTAACTGGGCCCAAGTTTGGCAAATGGATTTCAGTATTAATAAATGCAAAGTGCTAAACATTGGCAGTAAAAATGTAAGAGCTAGTTATAGCATGAATAATGTCCAACTTGATAGGGACCATGAAAAAGACTTAGGGGTTATAATAACAAACGATATGAAACCAAGCAAACAATGTACATAAGCTGTGAAAAAAGACAGTAAATTGATTGGATTCATAGGCAGAGCATTTGAATATAAATCAGATAATATCACCCTTACTTTGTATAATTCCTTAGTACACCCACACTTGGAGTATTGCGTTCAGTTTTGGTCACCGTATCAAGTGAAGTTGGTGGAGGATTAGTGCCCCTCCCTGTATAACAATTAACTCTAAGCCCTTGGCCACCCCGTTTGGGATACATGGCGTCTGGCAATGGATGGATGGATGGAAGGAAAAGCTTGAAAGAGTGCAGCGAAGGATGACAAAGATGATATCTAAACTGAGAAATAAACTGTATGAGGAACGTTTAGAAGCCCTGAATCTCTTTACCCTGAGTAAACAAAGGATACGAGGAGATTAATCCAAGTATTAAAAATATTCAAAGGACATGATAACATGGCTGTCGATAAATACTTCACAGTTGATCACTCGAATTATACTAGAGGCAATGGGCATAAAATAATTGGCAAACGATTCAAGTTCCATGAAGCTAAGCATTTCTTCTTCAATAGAGTTGTAAATATAAGGAATAAATTGCCCCTCAATGTAGTAAATTGTAATACAGTACTAACCTTTAAAGGTCGCCGGGATACGTATTTGTCGTCTAACCCCCAGCTTAATAATTATGTTTACTCCTGAATAAAACACTTGTGTTTGCATAATTTTTTAATTAACTTTATTATGTATGTTTTAGAGCTTGGATCAATTTATTAAATGCAAATATAGTATATGCATAGACTAGGATATGCATAGATAGCCCTGAGTTAATGGTCACTACTCATACTTTCGACCTGTGATGGGCTGTGGATCACTGAGAGTCCCTGCTAGTTAAGTGGGCACCGTCGGGATTTTTTTTAATGTACCAGGGGTCACTGCTTCAGATGACTTGTGTGGCTGTCCCACATGGGAAAGTTCCTAGTCTCAGTGGAATAAACGTAGCTGGGGTCTGGTTGACTGCTGCCTACCTTAATAGTGCCAGGTGGAGCTGCCACACCACCCCCAAACATCCACACTGTGCACTGTGCATTTCCACGCTGTGTGTGTGTGTGTGTGTGTGTGTGTGTGTGTGTGTGTGTGTGTGTGTATGTTCTTACCTTAGCTACCTCACCTAATTGTATCTTTACAGGAATGAGTCAAGCTCGTACTGTCCCATGTCTTAAACCATGTTTATCGTACATATCCTTAAATTTGTGAATTGTTTTGGCACACACTATTTCTTTCGGTAGTGCATTCCATTGATCAATTGCTCTGTTTGGGAAACTGAATTTCCTTATGTCTTTATCACCTCTCTTCTTCTGCAGTTTTTTGCAGTGTCCTCTTGCTGATGCTTCTCTATATGTTAAGTAATCATTTATGTCTATTTTCTCCTTCCCTGATATGCACTTATATATCATTATCATGTCACCTCTTTTCCTTCTCTCCTGTAGTGTTGGTAGATTCAGTTTATTTAGTCTTTCTTCGTAGCTTATGTCCCTTAAGCTTGGTATCCATCTTGTAGCGGCCCTTTGAACTTTTTCAATCTAACAATCTTGTCTATATGCTTTTTGAGATGAGGACTCCAGACTACTGATGCATATTCCAGGGTTGGTCTAATGAATGATGTTATTATCCTTCTTAGCATGTCTTCATTTATGTATGTGAATGCTATTCTCATATTTGCAAGCAGTGTATACATGTTCCGTACCTTCTCGCTGATGTAGTCAGCCGGAGATAGAGTGTTATTGATAATCAAACCTAGGTCTTTCTCTCTTTCTGATGTGTATAGGGTTTTATTTCCTAACTTATAATCCCAATCAGGTCTTTTTCCACTTTTACCAAACTTGATTACATGACACTTGTCCACATTGAATTCCATTTGCCATGTACTACTCCATTCATGAAGTTTATTTAATTCTTCTTGTAGCTCCCTACAAGAGTCTGTGCTAGTAATTCTCCATTGTATTTTTGCATCATCTGCAAACATATTCAGATAGCTCTCATTTCCAGTGTTACTGTTTATATCATTTATATACACTAAAAACATGATTGGTGCCAGCCCTGAACCCTGTGGTACTCCACTAGTCACTTCTTTCCGTGATGAGTAGTTGCCTCTTAGTACTGTTCTCATTTCTCTTTTTATGAGAAAGTCTTGCATCCAACAAAACAGTTTGCCTCGAATTCCTCCTTGATGGTACAGTTTCCATAAAAGTCTTTAGTGTGGTACTGTGTCAAAAGCTTTCTTGAAATCTAAATAGATACTGTTCACCCATCCTTCCCTTTCCTGTATTGTGTTTGTTACTCTGTCATAGTAGCTCAACAGATTAGTAACACATGATTTTCCTTTTCTGAAACCAAACTGTCTTTCTGTTATCATACTGTGTTCTTCTAGATGATTTACCCAAGCCTTTCTTATAAGCTTTTCTAATACCTTGCTTACAACACTGGTCAGTGATACTGGTCGGTAGTTGAGTGGATTTTGTCTATTTCCTTTCTTGAATAAAGGGACAATATTTGCTTTTTTCCAAATATCAGGTAGTTTACCTTGACTCAAGGAAATATTGAAAATTAAAAATAATAGTTTACTTAACTCCTTTGCACATTCTCGTAATACCCAACATGAAATTTCATCAGGACCACTTGCTTTTCCTCTGTCTAATCTACTTAACTTCTCCTGTATTACTTTTTCTGCTATTTGTATATCTGGTAGTATGTGTGGACATGCGTGTTCCACATAGTCCCTCTCAAAATTTTTTTCTTCTGTAAAAACTAATTGGAAATTCTTATTTAGTGCTTCAAAATATCTTTCTCTTGTGTATAAGTGATTCCCTCGTCCGTAATGGATTGTTTTATATCTTTTACTTTGGTTTTGCTTCTGATATAGCTGTAAAACAGCTTTAGTTGATCACTACTTTTATTTATTATATCCTCCTCAAACTGTTTTTGGGCTCTCCTCCTTATTCTTGTATAGTCGTTTCTTGCCTGTTTGTAATTATTATATGCCCATTCACTATTGTGTCTTCTGTATCTATTCCAGAACAAATCTCTTCTTTCTTTTGATTTTTTACATTCTGTATTGAACCATTTCTGTATTTTCTTATCTGCTTCTTTGTGCTGTGGGATGTACTTCTGGACTCCTATTTCATAAAATTCACAGAATTTTTTATATACAGCATTTAAATCGTGTCCTCTAAGCTCATTTTCTCAATCAACTTCTAAGAAATACTTCTTTAGGTCTTGATAATTTCCCTTTTTATAGTTTAGGCTCTTTTTGTATCTGTCATTGCTGTTTACGATGTCATATGCTATCCTGAAGTTATAATTCAGTACTGCATGATCGCTTTTGCCGAGTGGAGGGTGATATGTTAAACTGTCAATATCATTTTCTTGCCTAGTAAATATTAGATCTAGCACTGAAGGTATATCAAGTCCTCTTTTTTTGATGGTTTCTCTCACATGTTATGTTAGGAAAAACTCTTGCACGAGATCCAGGAGCTTTTGATCCCAACAGCTTTCTTGGCTAATTTTATCTAGAGTATTCCAATTTATATTTGTATTGAAATCCCCAGTTAGTATAATTCTTTCCGATTTCTCTTCCATTTTATGTAGTAATGATCTTATACTTTGAATTGTACTCTCTGCCAGGTCCTCATATTCGTCTCTTTCCCATGTGTTTGATCTGGGTGGCATGTACAAATTGGCTACAATTACTTTACCTTCAGTTGTGTTGATCTCTACTGCAATCAGTTCTACTTGTGATGGTATATCTAGGTTTATTTCCTTGACTTTTAGATTTTTCTTAGTTATTATTATAATTCCTCCTCCTTTTTTTAAATTTCTGTCTCTTCTCCATATATTATATTCCTCAAAGTTTAGTATGTCATTGGATATCCTTGGTGTTAATTTTGTTTCAGTTAGGCATATTATTTGTGGTTCACTTTCTCTGACATAATCATTCATCTCTAGTAATTTAGATACCATTCCATCCACATTTGAGTACATCAACTTTATCATTTTGTTTATATACTTGTCATGACATGGTTCTACTACCTTCCTCCTTTTTCTTCCATCCTGTTTGTGTACCACTTTCGTACCTGCAATCCTATTACTTTGTAAAAAAAAAATTCTTCTTCTTCTCTTCTGATCTTCCCTCATATTTTGTTTTTGCTTCCTCCCTTTTCTCTTTCAGTAATTCCAGTTCCTCTTGTGTTAGGCATCTTTTTATCCATACATTTTCGAACTCCTCTTTATCCATAAGATTCTTTGCATTTTTTAGTATCTCTTCCACAGTGTTTACACTCTGGAAAGTCACCTTTAGAGGTCTTGTCTTGCTTTTCTCGTATTTCCCTAACCTTTTGTGTTCCTCTATCTCTTTACTACAGATATCCTCTGATACTTCTTTCAGTAAGCTCATTACATTTGCCATCTCCTTTTTGTCTCTTGTGATCTTGTTTTTACTTCTTCCTCTTCTATACCAGTGATTACTATAGATTTGTTTATCTCTACTGAATCTCTGACTAACTTTGGATTGTTTTAGATTATTCTTTTCACTTCCTTTTTAATGCTTTTTTCCTCCACCCTTGTTTCTAAGTCTTTCTTTACTTTCACCATTTCAGCATACGTGGTTTCTACATCATTTTTGTAGCTTTGCACAGCTTCATTCACCTGTGTTATCTTCTCCTCAGTATCACTGCTCTGGTCAATAAGACTGCTAACTTGCCTAATTGTCTCTGTGTCATTTTTGAACTCTTCCATAACACTCTCGTAATTGCCATTTCACTCACTTTCTTCCTAAGCGTACTCAATTCCACTGTTAGTTCACTGATGGTTGTGTCTTTCTTATTGTGTGTGTGTGTGTGTGTGTATTAGGGTGGTCCTTAATAATTTCAACTTGAAAAATTTGCTTCAGCTGCTGAGGGACTTCATTCCTATTGATTAAAAAATGGTGTATGCAAATCTTCATGCATATTAGTTAATTTGAACTGGTGCGGCAACATGTTCAAAGTTATACTGTTATGGAGTAATGTTAAAATGCCATTGGATTACCTAGGTCCCCCTCTTTGCAGTGTATTAGCCCCTCACTGGAGGCAGAATCATGGGGAACCCAACTCCTACTCATTGTTGCCTAGTTTTAAGACTTTTAATTGCTGCCAGCTGTGGCCTTCTGTCGTGGATTTCGGGTTTAAATATTCCCGCCCACGACAGCACATTTTTGTAAATAGTTTTCTGTACTTTATAATTGGGTAAAGTATTATTTATCACTAGAGATAAATCTGGTCATGGAGAAAACAACGTGTTTAGTTATATTGATTCAGTATGTTAAGTTTCATTTGATTTAATTCGTGCACGAAGCTGCTCGAAGCTGATTAGTTCTCTCCCTGCTACCAGAGAGTGTAGTTCTCTCTTTGCCACCAGACTAGACAGTTCTCTCATTGCCACCAGCTAGTACAGACGTGCCTTAAGCATTCTTCAAGAATTATCCATCTTTCTCTGCATTAATTACCGTCAACACCACAGCTAAGTACTCAGCATATTTATTAGGCCTAGCATATTTATACTGAGTACTGATCAAAATGCCGTATTCACATACCATTTATTATAATGGTGAGTTGTTGTTTCGCTTTATGTTAGTTTACATTTAAGACCCCCTACAGTGATTATAACTAACATAAAGTTGGTGCCGTGACCAGGATTATATCTAGTGATAAAGAACAGGGGGTTGCTGGTGTGAGAGCCGAGCATTGTTTGTGCTGTGTCGGCAAACAACCAAATGTTGCGTGGGGCACCAGGGGAGGCTGCGCGTGGTTGGGGGGGTGTCGGGGTAGGGTTTGAACCCTCCCCAGTAGATTATCTGTCCCCTTTGAAGAAAGTAGCTTTCTTTGGGCATTCCTATGTCCAGAGATTCCCACTAGGTTGTCCGGTGCAGTATCCAGACGTTGCTCCGGCCTTTTATGTCCGCAAATTTGGCGTGCCTGGTGCTAAGGTCAGCACAATTAGAGATAGTAAGGAATACCAGGACCTCCTAACATACAAGCCAGACTTAACAATTCTGATCGTTGGGGGGAACGACTTATCCCTAGAAGCTGACTTGAATCAGTTGGCCCTGGATATAGAAGCCCTGGCTAGGGAAATTGAGGATGAAACAAGGGGCCACTGCCTCATTGTCGGCATCGAGAAAAGGACGAACCCCTGAGATATGACCTATGAAGAATACATCCGGGCCAGAAACGGAGTGAATCAGCACCTGAAGAGAACTTTTCCTTTCGCGAAGGCTCGGTTTATCTTCATGGGGATGAATGAGTCTGACCTGTCATGGGATGGGGTACACCTGGATACGCCTCGATGGCCTTCTGAGAAGAACGTGTTGCTTTTTTGGGCAGTAAGCTCCTTCTGAGGGGGTTTAAGGTTTGATCTCCTGGACTGCCTAACATACTACCCTCACGGGGGCTTTACAAAATTATTTGTCAATATTTTAATATAGAAATTCGGCTTTGTTTTAATTCATTTTATTTATTTGGATTCGCCCAAGAAAGAGTACATTCAACTTGAAATTCTGCATTGTCATCTGTTTTCACTTAATTGCCTATATTAATAAAAATGGATAAAATAAAATCATTAAAGAGGCTTAGAGCAGCCAAAAAGGGAGCAGTCACAAAACTGACCGCTAACTTAACAGAATTTATAGAACATGCAGCAACCGTTCACGACCTCAAAAGTATGAAAGTGACGGTTGAGAAAATCTTCACTGAGATCGAGTCTTACAATCAGGAGTTGTATGAATTATATCCTGATGAAGATTTAGAAGAAGTGGTCAGTGATACGGAATACGTTAGTAAGGTCAACAGACACTTGATAGAATTAGAAAGTGCTCTAGAATTACCCGCCAAGGACTTGGTAGTAAAAGAACAGGCAGAGAGTCAGAAAGCAACGGGAATTAAATTACCGTCTCTGAAACTGCCGATATTTGATGGTGATCCGATTCAGTCGCTGGGTTTTTGGGAGCTATTTGACTGTAGTGTGCACTCCCGAACAAATGTGACAGACATCCAGAAATTTACATATCTTAAAGGACAATTAAGTGGTGAAGCACTCCGAATTATTAGTGGATTCAGTTTGATAGCAGCTAGTTATGAATCAGCAGTCACAGTTTTAAAGAATACCTAAAGTCAAGAAGATCACATAAAGGCTGCTCACATTGCTAAATTATGTAATTTACCTCCTCCACCTCATGAAATGAATGAACTAAAGGACTTTTCTACATCATTTGAATGTGCATTAGAATCACTACGTACAATGGGAGTGACTGTGAGTGAAATTTGTGCTGTTTTACTGCATAATAAACTCCCTGGTACACTTTCGGAGGTGATCAAACGTGAACATAAAGAGAAGTGGTTGGAAGTAGATGATTATGTTCGTGCGTTAAAGACGGAGGTATGTAACATCGAAGGTAGACAGAATCCCTTAGAACATTTGGGTGCGACCGCTACGGCAGCATATGCAGTGAAGCAAGTGAAACACGCTGAACCTATGCAGAGGAATGAATGTAAATTGTGTTTTAAACCAGGACATTTTTGGGCTAAGTGTACAAGGTATAAAGTAAAAGGGGTGAAATTAAAGAGAGCAAGGCAATTGAAGCTGTGTGTCGGGTGTTTGTCGGCAGATCATGGTAGTCAGGGTTGTACAAATCCCAAAGTAAGGCCATGTCGATATTACCAGCAGAAACACTACAACTATTTGTGTCTGACTGCTCGTTCTGAACCCCATGAACAAACAGTAACCCAAGAACAAACAGTGACAATGGCTGTGGCTTCGAGTCGTAATGCAGTGTTGTTGCCAACGATTCAGATCCCATTGGTTACTCAAACGGGCCACCAGAGCAAGGTTAGGGCTCTATTAGATCAATTCTCACAACGTACCTTTGTTCTAAGATCAAGTTTAGCAAACTTGAAGGTAAACAAGATGAGAAGGGAACGTTTACAACTGCAAGGATTTACTGGCTCTAGGGGTAGTGATGAGTATGAGGTAGTGGAGTTGTTTTACCGCCATCGTAGAAAGGTGCGCAAGTTGAGGGCGGTGGTTGTTGACGAGCTACCTAACTATAAGCCAGGGAAGAGGCTGCAACATAATGTGCGGGACCTGAAGGCTCAGGGCTACAAGTTAGCAGATCCAAGTGTCATTAGTGGGGATATGGTCGAATTGCTAATTGGGGCGGACTTCTAGTACCACTTTGTAGACGCTGGCTATATAAGGGAAGGAGGCATAATTTTGTTACCCACAATTTATGGTTATACACTGAGTGGCACTTATCGGTCAGAAGAAGGTACTAATGTAGAGTTGGTAACTGTTCTGAAACTGGCAGTAGATCCGATAATGGAGTTAGCAAATATTGATGGCAGGAATACTACTCCAGAAATCAAGGATCTGACAGCTCTATGGGACTTAGATCACATAGGTATTAGTCCCAGTGAGACCGATAAGAAAGGAGAGAAGGTATTAGGTAACTTCTATGAAACGGTGCAATAATCCAAAGAACAGGGACAATATGTTGTGGAATTACCATGGAAAGAAAACGTTGATAAGTTGCCTGATAATTTCAAGTTAGCCTTAGGCAGATTAAGAGGTTTGCAGCTAAAATTTATAAAGGATCCCAACTATTGCAAACAGTATAGTAAAGTCATCCAGGATCAATTAGAAAGAGCATTCATAGAAAGGGTGGAGGACAAGAGTTTGGTAGGACATCCTGTACACTATCTAGCTCATCATGGTGTCACTAAAGATAGCTTAACAACACCAATTAGAGTAGTGTTTGATTGTTCAGCTAGAGGGCATGAGAGGGCATATAGTCTGAATGACTGCTTACACACAGGTCCATCTTTGGTTAATGACCTCACACAGATATTGTTGCACTTTTGGTGTCATCATTTTGCCTGGGTGAGTAACATCGAGAAGGCATTTCTTATGGTGGGGTTATCTGAAAGGGATAGGGATCCCACTAGATTTCTTTGGCCTGTTGAATCTTTAAATCTAAATAGCCCTTACATGATATATAGGTTCAAGGCAGTATTGTTTGGAGCCACTTGTTCCCAATTCCTCTTGAATTCCACCATACAAAAACATTTATCAGTGGTTCAGGAGGATAAGGCCTTGATTGATAAATTAAGGAAGGGGTTATATATTGACAATTTGCAAGGAACCAAGGAAGATGAGGATGCTTAACAACAATTGTGTTGGGATGCCCTAAGAGTATTTTCAAGTGCCAATTTGTCCTTAAGAGAGTGGGTAACAAACAGTGTGAAAATGCGGAAGCTACTCCACCTAAAGGGTTTGGCTTCTGAAGTTCAGGACAAGGTAAAAGTGCTTGGCACTGTTTGGCTAACTGATATGGATATGTTACAGGTGAGGGGACACGAAAGCAGACCCACAGTATACACGAAACGTGAGGCGTTGAGCATAACTGCAGGTGTGTTTGACCCTCTGGGAGTATTACTGCCGGTGACCATCTGTGCAAGAAAATTTGTGCAAGATCTATGGCGTATTAAATATGGGTGGGATGTTCCCATACCGGAAGATAAGGAAGCTGAATGGCAGGGGATATATGAGGATATGATTAACAGTACCAGTATTGTATTTCCCCGCCAAGTCGCTGATAGTAATAAGGTCACGCTGCATCTATTTAGTGACGCAAGCACCACTGCTTATGGTGTAGCAGCCTACTTAGTTAATGAGGGAAGTAGTAGATTAGCTATGGCAAGGGCCAAAGTAGCACCCATTAAATCCCTCACTATACCAAAATTAGAACTGACTGCTGTCATGCTAGCAGCTCGTCTCGCCAAGTATGTTTCTGAGGCCTATGCGGATGAGTTAAGCATAGAAAAAATATACCTCTGGACGGACAGCCAGATAACCCTATACTGGTTGTTTAGTAAAAAACTGCTGCCTGTATATGTTCAGAACAGAATTGACGAAATAAAGGCATTAGTCCCTGATGCTGAATTTCGTTGTCTACAAAGGACAACCCCAGTGATATGGTTTCCAGAGGGAAGTCACATGCATCCTTAATAAGTTCTTCTTTGTGGTGGGGAGGGCCACATGGCTACCTCACCAAAAAATGTGGCCGGAAAATGGTCCATTTGAGGAAGTTGGGGACGCCACCACGGGTTGTCTCCTCGAAGAGACCCTGTCATTGCCAGTATCGGTAACCCTTCCTGCCATATTGAATTGGGACCGATATGGTTCTTATGTGAAGACAAGGCATGTGATGGCATGGGTATTGAGATTTATCAAGACACTGAAAGATAGGAGACAAAGAACACATGAGGCAATGCCGGCTTATTTGACAGTGCCGGAAATAAGGACAGCAGAATCAGTAATGATTAAGTTAGCTCAAATGGAAGAGTACCCTGAGGATTACCATTATTTATCCACTAGAAAGGGCACACCAAGTAATGTTGTGAAGCAGTTAGGCCTCTATATGGAAGGTGGGCTGTTGGGTTGTAAGGGTAGGTTACAGTTGTCGGACTTAAAGAAGGAAGCAAAGTACCCTATCCTAATACCTAGTAAACACAGGTTAGCAGCTCTCTTTTCTGAGTACTGCCACAAGGTGTGTAGCCATAGTGGAGTAAGTTATGTTGTAAGTTACATAAGACAAAGATGTAAAGAAGGAAATGTATAACTTGTAAAAGATTACAAGATGCCCCATATAGTGCTGTACAGGCTCCGCCATTACCCTACTTTAGGGTTCAGGAAGTGAACCCATTTCAAGTAACAGGAGTAGACTACACTGGTTCTCTACCCATTAAAGAAAAGGGTATCGTAGGAAAATTATATGTAGTCTTGTTTACCTGTGCAGTTACTAGGGCTATACACATTGAGACGGTGTCAAACCTCTCTTGTGAGTCCTTCATTCATGCCTTCCGTCGGTTCTGTAGCAGGAGAGGCTTCTCTGAACTCATAATTAGTGATAATGCCACTACATTTATAAGTGGAGCCAGTGTGTTGAGGGAGTAAAAAAATGATCCAAGGTTACAGAGTGAATTGGTAAAGGTAAATTCTGAGTGGCGGTTCATACCAGCCAGGGCGCCATGGTTCGGTGCCATCTGGGAAAGAGTGATAGGTATCCTAAAGGCTGGCCTGAGAAAGGTATTTGGTTGAGCTTTAGTAACCCGTGAAGAACTGGATACTGTATTATTGGAACTTGAGGCCACAGTCAATGACCGTCCACTTGGATATACATACGGTGACCTTGAAGAGCCACTCCCTATTACTCCTTCACAACTTATTAATGGGAGGCGTCTTAGACAGTTCCCGAAACAGGAAGTCAGGGATGATGATCTCACGGACATCACCTGGCGGACTAATTCGGGGATAAACAGACGTCTCCTATATGTGACGAAGATTTCACGAGATCTGTGGAGGAGATGGACCACTGACTACCTAATATCTCTCAGGGAGCAACACCGTCAATTGACATACAAGAGGGGGAAGGCAACACCACAAGTTGGGGATGTCGTGCTGATACACGACGATGGACCTCGACTTCTCTGGCGACTGGGTTGGGTTATCAAATTGTTATATGGTCCCGATCAAGAATGTAGGGTAGTACAGCTAAAGACAAGTGCCAGTTTGACCACGAGACCAGTGGTTAAGCTGTATCCCTTAAAAATTCATATAGAAAGAGAAGAATATGACAGCCAAACCGGCGCTACCCAACACCTCCCTACATCGGTAAATGACCAATGTGATGCCCCGTTGAGGACATCACGTCGGACTGCCTTAAGTTCCTCCCAACTATGGCGTACCCTGATTGGGATGAGACAATTGTAAATATTGTCTATACAGTATTTTGGGCGAGGGAGTATGTCGTGGATTTCGGGTTTAAATATTCCCGCCCACGACAGCACATTTTTGTAAATAGTTTTCTGTACTTTATAATTGGGTAAAGTATTATTTATCACTAGAGATAAATCTGGTCATGGAGAAAACAACGTGTTTAGTTATATTGATTCAGTATGTTAAGTTTCATTTGATTTAATTCGTGCACGAAGCTGCTCGAAGCTGATTAGTTCTCTCCCTGCTACCAGAGAGTGTACGAGTAGTTCTCTCTTTGCCACCAGACTAGACAGTTCTCTCATTGCCACCAGCTAGTACAGACGTGCCTTAAGCATTCTTCAAGAATTATCCATCTCTCTCTGCATTAATTACCGTCAACACCACAGCTAAGTACTCAGCATATTTATTAGGCCTAGCATATTTATACTGAGTACTGATCAAAACGGCATATTCATATACCGTTTATTATAATGGTGAGTTTTTGTTTCGCTTTATGTTAGTTTACAACTAAGACCCCCTACAGTGATAATAACTAACACCTTCTTCGCATCTGGACACATTTGCCTATGCTGCTCAGAGACCTGGAAAAGAAACTGCCGTTGATCTTCATTCTTCGCTAACACAGGATTAAACACTTGAATCAGCTCTACCCCTCTTTCAGCAAAGTCATTTGTTACCTGTAGCCCTTCGATGATACTTTCTGCTTCCTTGTAATCCTCACGACTTTCCCATGTGGATGGATCGAATTTTAGGAATGCAAGAGGAAGGCCAAGCAGTGTGAAGATCTTCTTGGTGTTACTCGTCACTAAACTTGAAATTGTTTTCTGAGTCAGTGCTGTCGCCTCAAGTTTAACTGTTGCTCTCTTAAAGGGATGATAATTACTTCCCTCTTCATTAAGAGCCATCACTATTTTTCTCTTCTCTTTAGGATCAACAGTTGGGTCAAAAAAGGCCAATCCAAGTAATTGCTCTGACAAATACCACAAGTGACGACCAAATGGTTTGAAGAAGACTTGTGAGATGTCCATATCAGGATAAAGTGACGATTCCGCGAGAAGCCTCAGCTTGTTTGCTGGAATTAGAGGTGCTTTTGTTGCTATGAACCATGATTTCAGGTATTGCTTCATGACAACACAACAAACCGCTACAGTCCTCTGCCTTGCTTCAGTGTGATGCTTGTCTGATGATGGAAAACATAGACTTTGATGTTGTATATAGCTTTAGTCATCCATCTCGCATGGTGGCAAGCACCAGGATACTGAGACCATGTTCCACGGGACGGTGCACCACCCAAGACAGTAATGGACAGTTCTAGCAGCTCTCTATAACCATATCGAGGTTGGATTTCTTGCAACTGTTTCATACAAAATTCTGTGAGCTAATTACATTCCTCACTCTGTCACCGGCATTTCTTCATTGTCATTCAAGGTCTGAAAGTGTGTTGTGTCAATAGCATTCCCCTTGGCTTTGAACTGCCTGAATATGTGAATATCGGGACCAGAGGACTGTCCAAGGCAAATGGTGAAGGCCTTTTGAACAAGGATCTCAAAAATGTGATGCCGACAAGCCAGGTCGAGGAGATCCTTGTGCAACTGTTTTTGAATATGGGTGTATACCTCTGGCCTCACTTTGATATTGCTGACAATGGTGTCAAATGGCATTCCTACTACAAGTTCAGATATACTGCAGTCGTTCAAAGTTTCAGTGATTACACTGGCCATGGTCTTTCCTGTCCCGGATTTCAAACTTGAGCACATTCAGAAGATTTGAAATTACATCACCTGGGACAAGAATTAGAAGGCGATCAGTGACATTTGCTCCTGTTACATCGGGAACTAGTTTTCCATCCCAGTGCACTACAAGTGGCACAGTTGCGTGGAATTAATTCTTCAACCATTTTGCAGATTCCCTCAGACTCTTCATCTGATCTCGGCGGATACAGTACTTCGCCTGTTGATAGTACACATTGTTGGATATTGTTCACAGGCAGAAATGGTTGCAGATAGCAGATAGACTGCAGCATGGTCTGAAGTCTTGGTCAAATCTAAAGCAGCAGCAAGGTCTGAAGTCTTGGTCAAATCTAAAGCAGCAGCAATTGGTGAAGTAATAACTGTTTTTTTGTGCTCGTTGGCGTTTCAGAGGAGGAGGTGCAGGACCTACTATATCTGTACAATCATCACCTGTTTCGTCTTCATCACTAGTTGGGCTTTCCTCCAGCTCCACTATTTCCTATCTTACTGCTCGATGACATTCCTCATGCTCTTTCCTCTTCCGTTCAGTCTGTTGTCTCTGTCTTCGTTCTTTCCACTGGCTTTTGACATCAATATCCAGCATAAAACCTCACCTCCCTTTCCTCCTCGGAGCCACTAGAAACTCCTTATCCTTACGATTTTCGATGAGGTCGAAGGCATTCGTGTGTGCAGTGTCAAAGATATCTTTAATCAGTTCTTGGAAGTTCTTTTTCTTCTTCTCCTCTCTTTCTGTGATCTGGCTCTTCTCCAACTTTCTTTATTCTTTATAGAGAGAGTCGATTTTGGGAATACGATTTCGTGGTTCAGATGCAGGAGTGCGAACTTTCTTCCGGAATCCCCCTAGTTCCTCATACATAACACATGCTGAATCCCTCAGTGTTCGTGTGTCTGTTCGGTTCAGGTAGAAAAGGTGTGCTAACGCTTCTCCACAAGATGGTAACTTACTTCCAAGTCGTCTTTCACTTGGTTGGCCAACAAGCCAAACCTTGGTTTTGTTCCTGCTTTCCATCAATGGCGCTGACAATTTCACTTCAGTTATAGTAAATATGTGCTTATTAATAACTCAAAAAGCAAATCCCCCCAAAAAGAACAAATTACGAGTATAACAAGATGTAGCCTCCAATGATGCAACCGTAAGGCAAACACATTTATCATAGAACAAAATATATTATCATAACAATAACTTTGCTTGTTAGGTTCAGACTTTGGGTAAGATGGGGCACCTGTAAATATAATCAAATTCGGCTAAAATTTGGTGTCTCAAGAGTTTACATCTTAACTCACATCATTCAATTCCAGCAAACAAAATATTGCAGAGTTAATATTCCCCCTTTAGTAATAAGGACCACCCTAATATTTCCATCTATCTATCTGTCTATCTATCTATCTATATATATATATATATATATATATACACACATAGGTAGATAGATAGATAGATATATCTATCTATCTATATATATATATATATATAGATAGATAGATAGATAGATAGATATATCTATCTATATATATATATATATATATATATATATATATATATATATATATATATATATATATATATATATATATATACACACATAGGTAGATAGATAGATAGATATAGATATATATCGTTTATATTTCCCATTCACAATCTACGTCAAATATCAGTCAAGGAGTAATTAAGCATGGTTTGAAGCCTTTGTCTGAGGAAAGGACTCTGATGTTATATGATCCATACTTAGAAGCAACACTCGCATCAAGATCAAGTGTTTCATGTTCCATTCATAACAGATGACTTTTTCATGGTCTATCAAATATACCCTTTTCCCACTAAAAATGACTCATTAGTCACCATCAACACCAAATGAGAAATCATCATGGTCTCCCAGAAACTGGACATTGTCAAAGGAGTTGGAAAGCAAACAGCAACAGACCTCATGATCGTTTCGAGGCTGTTTGTTTCAGAGCAGACTATGAATATGAGAGAGATCTAACTCTACATGCTGAAGGATAAGGATAGTAAAGCAAGTGGCTCCCCCCGTCTCCAAACCCTCCAGGTAAAACTGGCAAGAAAAGTGAGAAAAACCACCTTGCAGCATGAAAAAGCTGATATGGAAGTTTCCTAGGAAAGACTGAAAAGGAAAAGCTACACTCTGTAATACATTATCTATAAGCTACCAGTATGAATGACCTGAAAGAGAAAGTAGTAAACTAAAATGAATAATCGAATAAATAAATAACTAATGAATGACACTATGTATGGGTAAGTTGAGTTAACGGGGCGTCTCCGGACACAGCGTGGAAATGCACAGTGCACAGTGTGGATATTTGGGGGTGGTGTGGCAGCTCTGCCTGGTGCTATTAAGGTAGGCAGCAGTCAATCAGGCCCCATCTCCGTTCATTCCACTGAGACTAGGAACTTTCCCATACGGGACAACCACACAAGTCACCTCCTGAAGCAGTGACCCCTGGTACATTAAAAAAAATCCTGATGGTGGCCACTTAACTAACAGGGACCCTCAGTGATCCACAGCCCATCACAGATCGAAAGTATGAGTAGTGACCAATAACCCGCCCCATCCTGACGTTTTCTAGGCAGTGGTACGCCCCAGTCCCGACATTTTTGGACCTTTTTTTTTTTTTAGGCTCAAACATTCGCTTTTGGTGAGAAACATCGCAAATTCATAGAGAAATCGCTCACCTGACGTTTAAAATACTCGATACAGGTACGAGTACCTCCTTACCTGACTAGGTTTTCTAACAGGCTGGCACCAAAGAAAACGAGTTCTGTGGGAGGGTAACTATTTTATCCACTCATAAACAGTATTTATTTATTTACTTGGTACGAATTTATATGTAGTACAAGAGTATATTGGTTTTCAAACCGTAATATAGGCATTATAAGCATTGTTTCACTCACTAACTCATCACCATTCATGACCTTTTTTTCCCACATTACCTGATCAACATTTCTGACTGTTTCTTCCTCTAATGCTATGTAAACTTTGTCCTCCACATTGTCATCGATTGGGGAATCATTCTGGCCCTGAATGTCTTTATTGGCTAGGTCACTGGTAACAGATGAATTGCTGAGACAATGGCGTGCAGGGGGGAGGGGAGAGGTTATGCGGTGTAAGGCATTGTCCCTGCTTGGCATCTTGTAGAGGAATGGAGGAAGGTGTCCCGTGTATACGTGCAAAAAATCGGTTGCGAAATCACTCGCGAAAATTGAAAATTGTGCAAATTAGGGACCTTGAAATGTTGCCGCGTTAATTTACGTCTCCGGGATATGAGTGCACATCATGTGAGGACTTGAATTCACGCCTCCGGGACGCGGCGGGTTAAGTCAGGTCTATCTGTGCATATCCTAGTCTGTGCATATACTATATTTGCATTTAATAAATTGATCCAGGCTTTAAAACATACATAATAAAATTAATTGAAAAATATGCAAACACAAGTGTTTTATTCAGGAGTAAACATATTAAGCTGGGGGTTAGATGACAAATACTTATCCAGGCGACCTTTAAAGGTTAGTACTGTATTACAATTTACTACATTGGGGGGAATTCATTCCTTATGTTTACAACTCTATTGAAGAAGAAATGCTTAGCTTCATGCAACTGCAATGTTTGGCAATTATTTTATGCCCATTGCCTCTAGTATAATTCGAGTGATCAACTGTGAAGTATTTATCGACAGCCATGTTATCATATCCTTTGAATATTTTGAATACTTGAATTAATCTCCTCGTATCCTTTGTTTAGTTAGGGTAAAGAGATTCAGGGCTTCTAAACGTTCCTCATACAGTTTATTTCTCAGTTTAGATATCACCTTTGTCATCCTTTGCTGTACTCTTTCAAGCTTTTCCATATCCTTTTAATAATACGGTGACCAAAACTGAACGCAATACTCCAAGTGTGGGTGTACTAAGGAATTATACAAAGTAAGGGTGATATTATCGGATTTATATTCAAATGCTCTACCTATGAATCCAATCAATTTACTGGCTTTTTTCACAGCTTATGTACATTGTTTGCTTGGTTTCATATCGTTTGTTATTATAACTCCTAAGTCTTTTTGATGGTTTACCCTATGAAGTTGGACATTATTCATGCTATAACTAGCTCTTACATTTTTACTGCCAATGTTTAGCACTTTGCATTTATTTAAAAATCCATTTGCCAGACTTGGGCCCAGTTAAACAGTTGATCAAAATTTCTCTGAATTGCCTGCTGTTGAAGTGCTGTATCTGCTCTGTTACCTATTTTAGTATCATCAGCAAATTTTGAAATCTTACAACACAATCCTTCGTCAGTATCATTTACATATATTAAGAAAAGAATAGGACCTAACACTGAACCTGCGGCACTCCACTTGTAACGTTTATCCAGTCTGACTCTTTTCCATTTATTACAACTATTTGCTTTCGTCCAGTGAGCCAGTCTTCTACTCACCAGAGAACACTGCCGCTGAAACCATGTGCCTTTAGCTTCTGAAGGAGTCTTTTGTGTGGAACTTTGTCCAAAGACTTTTGAAAATCAAGGTAGACCACACCAACAGATTTAGTTTCGTCATACATATTCAGTATATCATTGAAAACGTCCAGCAGATTCGTGAGGCAAGAGCGATTGTTACAAAAACCATGTTGCGAATCATTAATGAGATCGTTTGTTTGTAAGTGTTTCACAAACTTGTCTCTGATAATAGTTCCAAGCAATTTGCAAACCATTCATGTTAAATTGATTGGACGGTAGTTTTCTGGTTGGGCTCTGTTGCCCTTTTTGTTACGTTAGCAAGCTGTCATTCATGTGGCACCTTACTGCTCTTAAGTGATAAGTTAAAAAGTTCAGATAAAGGCTTTGATATTTCATTCTGTAGTTCCTTCAACACACGTGGAGATATTTTGTCCATTCCTGGTGTTTTATTCACCTTCAATTTGTTTATTGCAAGCAGTATGTCATGATCGCTAACTGTTATGTCAGTGATTTTGTTGCCCTCTCCTTTAGGAATAGGGAAAACAGTAGGAATCGTGTGTATATTTTCTCTTGTAAATACTGCACGGGGATAAGTTTTAAAAGTTTTCTGTGGCATGATGCATCAGCTTATGTCCCCCTCTCCGTCTGCTGCGCACTCCAAAAAAGTGTATTCTTGGCTTATTTTCGCCACCCAAACATATTTATTTTGCCACAAAACCCACATATTCTTATTCATCAATGGTTGTTTTACACAATAAACAAAAAAGAAAAAACACTAAACGTACGTTAGGGCCCTGGTAATAGACATTTGGGAACTTAGATCTCCCTTCCCAACATAATAAGTCGAATGTTTACTAATCAATCTCTACATTTTGCACATCATTGGAAAGAGAATTTTATTAGCTTTCGAATGCTGGAGGTCCCAGTTTGATGCGAGGTATGGCATTAGAGTAATAAGAGACAAAGTAAAACCTTCTTCCGACAGACAATAGCTTTTTGGGGGGGAGCTCTACCGAAAAACTTTTCACGCCACTGTTATGTTTTTATTTTACCATCGTATGCAGAAATTCATTGGCTTTCATTTGAGCAAAAAACCGTGATCCTAGGTCTCATAGTTTTGAAGAAAAATGCAAAAAATTATGGTGTACTCACTCCCTGTTGTGACTGTAGGGCGATTTCCTGCCTTCCTCTAATCTCCTTTTACATATTTCATCAATTCCTTGTACACTAGATATGCACACTACATTCTCATGATCCACTGTCACTATTTTTATAGTTGAATATTCACATTTGGTGCAGGTTTGAGGCAGTGTAGTTGATTAGAATCAGTAGCACAATCTTCGTTGGGCCAGCGGCTGATAACAACCAGGAATGCTTCACAAACACCAAATTTCCTATTACAAATACCAAATCTAATCACAACAGTGCCCAACAGCTATACATAAGCACTATTGGTATAGTGAAATATGTTGCATAGCCGAGACGGGGGTAAGAGTGGAAATTTAAAGGGCCAAACCGTACAGTACCTCCCTCACTCACAGCTCATTTGGTGCTGAATAAGCTGTCAGCTCTCTTCCCGGTATCAGGACCCTCAGTTGAGAACTCATTACTTTTGACAAGTGCTTGTCAAGCAATGATGCCTCCAAAAATGATGCCAATTGGCCGAAAACTTTTTCACTGACGAAAGTTTTTATGCTTTACGGATGCCAAAAGCTTCGACGAGTATGGGCACACCCCACACCCATAAGATGACAAATGCATCAATGTGTATGAAGGGGTTATGAATTTTCATCATCACAGTTTCATCATCAATGTGCTCTCCGTTATCTGTGATTAAGGGACCGATTGTTGGAGTTATTAGTTTTTTGCTTCGTATGTAACTGAAAAATTCTTGGGGATTTGATACTTGCAATATGTGCCTCAAGGTTTTCCTTACTGAATTTAATTATTTTTTTGCCTTTTTGTTCAGAGGCATCGTATTCATTTTTATCACTTTGACTCTTTGTGGTATTATAATTCTTATATGCAAGATTTTTCAGGCAGTGTTTAATGTCAGAGTTCCACTATTTGGGTTTATAATTTTTGGCAGGCCTTCTGTTGTGCATTGGAATACATAACCTCACAGCACTGTTGAAAGTTTGTTAAAAAAAAAAAAAAAATCCATGCATTGTTGATATGTAAAGCCTTCTGCTGTGCATTGGAATACATAACCTGACAGCACTGTTGAAAGTTTCTGTTAAAAAAAAAAAAAAAATCCATGCATTGTTGATATGTAAAGTTTCGACAAGGGGATGCCAGTCACCTGAACCTACAGCTGCATTTAATTTCATAAAATTTGCTTTCTTAAAGTCAGGCACTTTCTCACAACTGGCCCTGACACTGTCTGCACTGACTTTAATGTTAAATGTAACTATGTGATGATCACTTCTACTAAAATCTCCTGCAATAACGTTACTCACTACATTTTCTGATATAGCTAATTCAAGATCTTGGATGTTAGATCCACGTGTCGATTAATTTACAAATTGATCCAAAGAACTTTCCTCCAAGTTTGATCACAGGTCTAACCCTGTGTGTGAGGATAGGGCTTCTCCCCATTTTGGAAATGGTAAACTAAAGTCACCATATTTTACAGTGCTTTGCATACAATATATTTCAGCAGTTTGATTGTAGATTTCATTATTGATGATGAGTGGCTGACGAGGTGGTCGATAAATTAACCTAAGAGTGAGTTTATGACAAGATTCATTTCTATGCTGCATATAAATAGTGTCAATGTTTTCGACACATGGCTTGGTAATTTCGACAGGATGAAATCCTGATTTAATTTACAACAATACACCGCCCCCTGCTCGATTCTTCCTTTCACTACTGAAAATGTGATAGCCTGGTAAATTATACTCAGCTAGAAAATCTCTCTGCTCAGATACGATTCTGTTATACCAATTACATCATAATCTTTGGTAAAGATAAGGGCTTCTAAATCAGAAAATGTATTTCATAGACTGTGCGCATTTACAAGAATAGCTTTAATATGTTTTCTTTTCTGATGTTGGGAGCTTCCATTATTTATTAATTTATCAGATTGTATGACATCTACTTTTGCCTCTAGTAATGCTTGCTTTTTCTCCAAAAAAAAATTATGGCATCACTAAACAAACAATCGAGACGGGCAGAATCAACAGCATTCAAGTGCAGTCCATCATTCATAGTGTTCACTGCTCGTAAAACTGTTTCCCAGTGTCGATGAACTCAACTCCTTCCTGTAAGCAAAGTGATTTGACTCTGTTATTTATACTAAACGCTCTGCTGAAGAAGGCATTCCGTGCATTAATCCATTGGAGTATGCCTGAAATTAAAATATGGTTAGTTTTCTCCTTGTAGCATCAGATCATCTTTCTGTACTTCTCCATCAGCCCCTGTGATCGGGTTCACATGACATCATTGGTATCTGTATGAATCATAACAAGGCTGTCATTTTCCGCATTCTCAAAAATGTCGTCCACAGCCTCTGTTATGCCATCTACTCCTGCACCTGGAATACAAAAACCTTTTTCTTTAGAGGGTGCCCTGCTGCAAAATTCCACCAACCGACCACGGATGATTGAGTCCCTCACAACCCGTGGCTTGTGGGGCTCTTCCTCTACTCTTGTGGGAATCTGGAATTTATTGTATGTGGTTACTGGAATGAGGCTTCTTTTTCTCACAAACCTGACACCATTCCTCACTGGCTGGAACTCCTGTACGGTGGGGGGAGAAGTAACTACAGCGAAAGGAGGATGGTCAACCTGGGCAGTGGTTGGCTAAGCAGTGGGGCTATCATCCACAGGATGTCCAGCGTTGCTCGCAATGAACTCCTCCAGCACATCAACTTTATGGGTCAGGCTGTTAATTTTGTTTGTAGCCTCAGTCAGCTTGTCTTCCAAGCTATGACGTAGTTTGCACATCCTGGAAACAAAGCAGGGCTCCTACTTTAACATTGCCATGTTTCCCCAAACAGCTGCTCAGATTTCCCTAAATTTGGTCAAAGTCCTCATATAATTTTCACCGAATTTTTCATTGCATATTACAGTGGAAAAGTGTGCGTCTCGCACGCTGGTGGACGCAGGTTCGCCTCCCGCCTAAGTTGTAAAAACTTTGGGAAGCATTCACCAAGCCACTTACTGCTCTGACGGACATAAGAGGTGCTGTGGTTAAACCAGTGTCACATACTAGTATGCTTGCACTCAGTCGGCTGAAGGCAGGCCGATTACACTTGGTTCACAGACTACATGTACATCCAAAGCCACTCCAACATTACAATGACACTCACAAGCACTTCTCACCCTACATACAGTCTCTACCAGGCAGCCTAAGCCACTGGGTAGATATACATTGGCTGTACCGTCCCTGCTTTGGTAGAGATAGGCCGGTCCCGCAGTGGACACTCAATGGCTGATGATGCTAAATGCTAGAGAAGGTTTATGAAAATGCACTGTTGCTTTAGAAATCTGTTTACTTAAAAAACTAAAAGTGGGAACGCTCAAACAAAGAAACAGTCCGTATAAAAGGATCCAGTGAATCTACTGGAACAGGCTACACAAATGATGTTCCATGACATTCTGAAATTCAAAGTTACTGTGTAGATTTAAAGAGACACAGAATCAAATATTGCTGATTAGCACCTGGAACAATAATCAGTTACTTTTACAAAATCTCCTAGTAAAACAATCAAAAATTATATAACTGTTACAGGTGAAGCTCTCGCTGGTGAGGGGTCTTGCTGTTTAAAACTGTACAGGAATGACTACCTTACTTGTTAGCAATGTACCTGCAGATTATTTATCGGCAATCTATTACAGAGAAAGGAAAGCTGTTACCTGGAATGAAGATATAAAACTATACTACAATCTTAAATATAACAATAAAGTCACAACACAGACATACAATATGGAAACAAGTTTGTGTAAAGAAATGGGAGAGATATTTCACTGTAAAAATTAGTGCAAGTAGAAAGGAAAAAAAAAAAAAATGGAGGGGGGGGGCATAGCAGCAAGACTTGCCTCTTGTCGAAAATGTAAACAAACACTTATATAATCCCTTGTTTTGCTGAGTTGTCATTGACAGTGATAAAATAATGGATCACTGGCATAGTAGAGAATCCTGTCTTAATTCATTAATACTTAAATTGGTTCTGAGACCAAAAAATAAACAAAGCGCCTTTTGGCGGGAGACGGCTTAAGTAACTGCATATCAGGGACAAAGAGATGGGCGCCAAGGTAAAACAAAACTATTTATATGATATAAACTGTTTTTTTTTTTTCTTGCCTTAGAGCGGTGCAGAACGCCGTCCAAAGCACTCTACACTCAGTCACAATGGTTCACAGAAATAAACTTAAGTCTCTTTATTCAATACCGTCTGTCAAACAAAGCTTATCAAACACTCATCCACCAACAACACTCACAGACATTGAGCAAACCGTATTAACACTTCACAAACTACAATTAGCGACCAGACAATCAGCCAGATCACTCACCCAAACACAGGACTATCACACTATTGTAATATATCTATCTATCTATAGCCCGACGCACTAATCCTGCAAAGGGTGGCCGCAGACAAAACGCCTCCAAGTCGCTCTGTCACCCACCATTTGACTACCCTCCCCCCAACTCACTCCCCCCTCCCTCATATACCTCTCAACTCCATCTCTCCACCTCATCCTCGGTCTACCCCTCTCTCTTCTCCCTCCACCTCACCTACATAAACCCTCTTAGTCAGTCTTTCATTCTCCATTCTCTCCACATGTCCAAACCACCTCTGTGTATTTCTCCTAATCTTCTCAACCACATCCACATCCACCCCACAACATTCCTTCACTTCTTCACTCTTCAACCTGTCCCCCTCCATGTCACTCCCCACGCTCCTCTCAAGTAACTCATTTCCACTGCTCTCACTCTTGACTTGTTCCCCTCATGCAAGGTCCACGCCTCGCTTCCATACGTCAGGGTACGGATCACAATACTATCATGCAGTGACTTCTTAACGTCCATACTCACCTCCCTATTTCTCATCACTGCTTTCAGTGAACCAACAACCTTCCTTCCCTGCTGTACCCTTTCACGCACTTAATCCCCCAAAGTTCTATCCTTACTCATCACACTACCCAAGTACTTGAATGCACTCTCACTCTCCACATCCTCACCATCCAACCTCACTGTAAATTCTGTGACTTCATTCCTCTCAAACACCAAAACATGACTTTTGTTTACATTAACTTTCAGCTTCCTCCTCCTACACACTGTCCCAAATTCATTCACCAAACCTTGCAACTCCCATTCATCTTCACTCAACAATACTATATCATCAGCAAACAGCAACACCGGAATCTTCCAAATCTCACCCTCATTCATTAGAGCCACCCCCACATCCACTGCCCTACCCTGCACCTCCTTTACACCCCCATCCATGTATATATTGAACAGCCATGAAGAAATCACACAACCCTGTTTCAGTCCCACATTGAGATAAAAAAAATTCACTCAGCTCACCATCCACTCGCACCATAGCCCTAGCTCCTTCGGACATACTCTTCACAGCATTCAACAATTTCCCACCCACTCCATATATTCTTAATACCTTCCAAATACCTTGCCTATCTATTCTGTCATAAGCTTTCTCCAAGTCCATGAAGGCAGCATACACTTTCTTTCCCTTCTCTAGATACTTCTCTGCTAAACATCTTAGAACAAATATCTGATCTACACACCCTTTTCCCTTCCTAAATCCCCCTTGTTCTTCTCCAACTAGCTCCTCTGTCATATGCCTAACCCTATCAATGACTATTCTACCATTTTACCAGTCACATTAAGAAGGCAAATACCCCTATGGTTACCACATACTTCTCTCTCCCCATTTCCTTTATATAAAGGAGCAATTATACCTGATTTCCAGTCCTCTGGAACCCTTCCCTCTTCTCAAGCCAATCTACACAACTTCCATATCCATTCCACAACAATCTCACCTCCATACCTCAGCATTTCACCACACACTCCATCAATTCCCGGGGCCTTCTCCAACTTGATCTTCATTGCTTCCACTACTTCTGTCCTACTGATCTCTCCCTCCCTCCTCTCATCTCTCTTTCTCCCAGCCATTCCCCAATCACTTATACTCGCACTGCTGGCACACTCTACATTCATCAAATCCTCAAAGTGCTTTTTCCATCTCCTCAATTTCTCACTCTTCTCCACCAACAATCTATTATTCCTATCTTTCACTCCCCTACTATTTCCCCTTTCACACTGACTTACTTTCTTTACCTCCTTCCAAAACAATTTCTTACTCTCCCTCCATTTCATGCTCAGATTCCTCCCAAACTCTTCATCCACTTTCTTCTTACTCTCCTTCACCAGTCTCTTCACCTCTCTTCTACTCACATATACCTCTCTCTTCTCTCTCTCATCTTCTCCCCTACCTCTACTCGCTAACCAGTCACTATATGCCTTCTTCTTTTGTACCACAGCTCGTTTCACCTCATCATTCCACCATGCTGTCCCTTGCACACCCTTGCATCTCCTCCTCACTCCACAAACCACCTCACATGCTGCGTCTATCTCTTCCATACATATCTTACATACGTCTTCCACCCCTTCCATCTGCTCTAGCTCATACCTTCCCAATCTTTCTTCCACTATGCTCTTATACTCTGCCATTTTCTCACTATCTTGCAACTTCTCCACTCTTCTCATAGGAGCCGTTTCCTCCTGTCTTCCCCTTCATCTCCTCAACCATTTTCTTTGCAGCTTCACCTTGACCATCACTAAGTGATGGTCCCCCACCCTCTCCACACTCTTGCATCCACCACTTGTCTTCTCATTCGCTCATCCACAGACACTTAGTCTATCATTGACTTTCGTTCAACAAGTTCACCATTCATCCTCCTCATTACTCTCCATGTGTACCGGTGGATCATCTTATGTCGAAACTAGGTGTTGCCTTTTGCCAACCCCTTACCAGCACAGATGTCCACCAAAGCACTACCATTCCCATCTACTTCAGCTGGCACACCCCACTGACCAACCACTCCATCCACTCATACATTCCCAACTTTGCCATTCATGTCTCCAATCAAAAGCACTCTCTCACTCCTCTCAAATTTTTCCATACATGCTTCTAGTTTCGCTCAAAACTTATCTTTCACTCTTGGCACTCGGTCCTCTGTCGGAGCATACACACACACAATTGCCCACACTTGTATATCTACTTTCATCCTCACCCATATGATCCTTACACCCACTGTTCCATACTCTCTTATATTCTGCTTCCACTTCTTGCTTATCATCTGACATACTCCCTCTCTTGCCCTCTCATTCTCATTAACTCCCACACATATACCTAAACCATATTCGCATTCTCTCACCCTTTCACCTTTCCATATAGTTTCAATCAATCCACATATATCCACTCGTGAATCCTCAAGCACCTGAACAATCTCTCTCTTTCACTTCATCATTCACTCCTCTCACATTCCATGTTCCCGCCCCCAGGGGGGGTAAAACACTTAAATAAGGCACTTACCTGTGGTTATTGACAGAGTGGACCAGGAGGATATCTGGTTAGTATGGTGGTTAGAACTGTCATTGGCACTAGTGAAACAACAATTAAACATAATTGTTGCATATCATTGCATGAATTTAACCATGATCTATATACATCTTCATGTTTCAGCCAACGGAGACGGTGCCATATGAAATGACTATCATAATGGATTATGACATCCCTCATCATTGGAACTTCACCTTTGCTCCAGATAAACTCATCCATCATCAATGCATTGGACATTCAATTTTTCTACTTCACTCAAAATACATCAGTTTCTGTGACTTGCCCAGACACACCTCCAGCCTCATACTTCAGCATCTGGTTTACACATTATCACCAGATTAATGTGCAGTTCTAACACCTTCACAGCCCACTTCACCTACTAAAAACCACTATGCTAATCTCAGCCAAACACATACCTACTTCCAATCATTACCTAAGATGAACTTAACCCGCCGACTCCCATTGACATATATATACGTCTGAACAGTTTGTCACTGTGACTCACGTTGACATATATAAACGTGCCGCAATTGCAAGGTCCGTCATTTGCACATTTTTCAAATTTTGCACGTGATTTTTAGTACGTATACACAGGACACCTTCCTCTACCCGATGCCAGGCAGGGACAATGCCTTACCCCGCATAACCTCCTCCCCCCCCCACACGCCATTGTCTTGGCAACTCACCTGTTACCAGTGACCTGGCCAGTAAAGACGTGTCACTCGGTATGAAAATCAAGGCCACAGTGATTCCCCAATCGATGACAATGTGAAGGACAAAGTTTACATAGCATTAGAGGAAGAAACAGTCAGAAATGATGATCAGATAATGTTGCCAAAAAAAGGTGAGGTATGTTGATGTGTTTGGTAAGTGAAACAATGCCCATATTGCCTATATTACAGTGTGAAAACCAATATACTCTTTTACTACATATAAATTCGTATCAAATAAATAAATAAATAAATACCTATTATGAGTGGTTTGGAATAGTTACCTCTACTATAGAACATGTTTTATTTGGAACCAAGCTCCATAGAAAACAGCCAGGTGAGGATATTGTTACCCGTACTGGCTTTTTAAAGCTCAGGTGAGCGATTTCTTTATGAATTTTCAATGATTCTCATAAAAAGCGGAGGTTTTAGCCAAAAAAAAAAAAAAAAAAATTATATGCCAGGATTAGGGGAGGTTATTGATGAAAAATCTGCTGGGATGGGGCAGGTGAAATATGAATACACACATTAACCCCTTAACCGCGGAGAGTCACTTTCGTGATGCTTGGGAGCAAGAGATCATACCGCGGGGCATCACTTTTGTGATTCTGTGTTATTTTGAATTTGCCCGGGCTTTCAAGTGGTGGTTTGTATCATCTATCAGTACTGCCAATATCCAACACTAGTCAGCACTCCTAATCTCATCTGTACTCCCATCCATTGTTGACAATTTAACCATTTTTCCCCGTTCTTGACTCCTCTCCCTACCTCCCCTCCATTACCCTCTCCTCTCGCCTGCCTGGCCGTGCTAAGTAAATCTTCCCTGGAATTTTCCACTGATTTCATCCATTGAAATAAGCCCTATGCCCTATTCTTATACCAAATAATATATACAAAAAAGAAATAAGGTAAGTGATAGTGCCATACACCTGGAATTGGCTAATTATCTCCTGACAACACCTCACGTGCACTCGTTTGCTAATTTTCGTTGTTTATTTCCCCTTGAAATATGTCGTATAATCTATTCTCATAATAAAAATATATATAAGGAGGGAAGGGAGAAGCCTAAGTGATACTTACATTCACCTGGAACTACCTAATTTATAATGTATTGTCTAGATTTCCTGACAATCATTTCATAGCTATATATTAGCAGCTCTCACGAGGCTGACATTGGCAATAATGCACTCTCCCTAGGTAGGCCACCCCGGCCCACCAGTATCAGTTTACTGTCGTCTTTCAAGGTGAAAATATGTCGGATTCGCGCCTACTAACTTCCGCCGCTTTTTAGCCCCATGCAAAGGGCCCTGTGACCTCTACCCCCTACTAAACCTCATGTGGAAAGAGGTAAAGGGCTGACAATTGATAGAGAGTGACTACAATCTTTCTGGTGAGTAAAACAGTGCAAGTGGAATTGTAAATAATGTGTAAATAATGTGTAAACAGCAAGTGAAAACAGTGAATGTAAATATAAGTGAACAGTGGAAAATAGTTTTATAAGTTACTGCAAGTGAGTGCCTAACACAGTGTAAATAAAATAGAAATGTAAATAATGTAAACAAAATAGAAAACGTAAATAGAAATGTAAATGAGTAGTATTATAAGAATACGAGTATATATACTAGGAGTAATGAAAGTGAAAGTTTCACTCTAGCATGTATGAATACTATGAGTTATGAGAGTGAAGGTGAAAGTGACATTCACTCTCAACGCTAAGATACAGGACGAGAAAGTGAATGCTTCGTATTTTACTGCAAGAGAAATTGAATGCCTACAGTGACAATAAACTACTATTACTAAAGGAACCTTATGGATAAAGACTGTAGATATATATAAGTGTTATATAGTAATAGAAATATAAACTATGAGTGTTTTTATGAATTATTAATGACAGAACACCAGCAGCGAACGATGTCAAGTGGGAAGGTCATACGCCCTTGTAATTTTCATTGCTTTCACAGTGTTTTTTTTTGGGGGGAGGAGTATGGATTCCAAACTATTTGAGAATCATAGAATAGTGTTTCTAGTGATAATATCAAGCTCTGGTAATCATATTACGGGTTGTTGGGAAGTGTAAAGTGGAGACTTCGTTACCAACTTCAGAGGTCTCCACAAGTCCTACGGCACTCGGTGAAGGCTCAACAAACACCCCAGGAGAAAACTGAAGGTACGTGCCACAAGGATATATGATTTTAATATGCTAGGACTAATAACTGATTTTTGGCAAATATTTTTAGAGAGTCTGTCGGAGCGCGAATGTGCCCTTGGAAGACGCAAGTCAAAGCAAAACAAGCCCGCGGTTAATGGGTTAAGTTGACTTTAACCAGTTTTGAAACCATGCAACTGATAAATCAAACAATGCAACCTTGGGAAGAATAGAGTAGGATTATGGTCAATCCATATTATGTTTACAGCCAGGCTCCAGTCATCTTTGTAATATTTCCATCATATTTGCTATATTGCTATTGGCTGTACACAGAATGCAAGCTAGGATTACTAACTTGGAATCTGTTCTCAAAGGCTGTTCATTACAAGCTAGACCATCTGCATAAATATTGTAAATATTGTATGAATACTTTATATAAAATAACAAATTACGGGATTAAATACAGTATATAGTCTTACTTTAACACCTGACTGCCAGGTGTCGGTTGGAACTGTCAAAAACATCAGTGGTGGGGCAGCACCGGGTGTTGGCCGCACTTGCTTTCCCAGCACGGTTTGAAGCGGTCACAACTTTATCTTACACCAAAAGCTCGAGGGAGACTCCTACTAGACTGACCAACCTTTCCTCAGTCATCTCTGTGACTTTGCCAGGTGTAGAACGATCTTTTCTTAACCTTTCTCATCCGATTTTGTTCCTGCCTCATGTGAACTTTTGGCTCATCCACCCCTGCCAAGCCTCATTCCAAAAATACTAGGAAAGGACTCAGTGATAGTGCTATAGGGTGTGCATTGGACACAACTTTGTCTACTTTATCTAGTCCTGGAGAAGCTATCACGTTGACAGCAAAGTCATAGTCAGGGCCACGGGCAGATGCACGAACACATCCTGTTCTCGCAGTGAAAATTAGTCCTCTTCCTCATGTCATTACTCTTCAACGCAACAACCTACAGACATGGGGATACTTTCATTCATAAGAAGAGGAGTTGGTAAGTAAACTGGTGTTTAATTAATTTCCCTAACTACAAAAATATCCGAGATATTAAGGCTAGAAGTATTTTTTTTTTTTCATGCTGAGGTGGGGCGTGAACACATTTTAGCCCGGCATCCAGGGGTTAACCCATTCTACACTGGGCAAAAAAAAAAAAAAAAAAATGATACCCTTCTATGCCAACTGATTTTGATTTTTTTTTTCTGGCTAAATGGGCTTAACACATCAATATAAGATCCCTGGCATAGTAAATGTAATCACTAATGCCAGAAAGTTGGTTGAACTGAGTCAGGTTGGTGCCACTCTACATTTGAAATCTTCAAGGTTACTGAAAGATCAGAGCAGTTGTCAGCTTGTAATCCGATTTTGGATTTTTTGTGGTTAAAAGATCCCTGGCACTAATAAACTAATTACCAAAGCCAGAAAATTGGTTGAATCAAGTCGGGTTGGTGCCAGTCTACCTCTAAAATCTTCAAGGATCCTTAGAGAGCAGAGCAGTTGTCAGCTTGTAATCCGATTTTGGATTTTTTGTGGTTAAAAGATCCCTGGCACTAATAAACTAATAACCAAAGCCAGAAAATTGGTTGAATCAAGTCGGGTTGGTGTCAGTCTACCTCTAAAATCTTCAAGGATCCTGAGAGAGCAGAGCAGCTGTGAGCTTATGATCCCATTTTTTTGGGGTGGGGTGGGGTGGCCAATACATCAATATAAGATCCCTGTCACTAATAAATGAAATCACCAAAGCTAGAAAGTAGGTTCAATCGAGTTTGCCTGGTGCAACTCGACATCTGAAATCTTCAAGGTTTCTGAGAGAGCAGAGTGGCTGTGAGCCTGTGAAGTTTGTCACTCGCCTCCCGTGCTCCTGAATCAGTGTTGTAAGCATTGTGGAGAACTGGCTGAAGTTAGTGTGATATAACAGCAACATCCAATTTACTTTGGTTGCTTGCAATGACTTCACAATGCTGCAGGATGTAGATCTATGTCACTGGTGTTTCAGAGGGAGATGTAGATCTACACTGCTAAGGTCGTACCATTCTAAAGTGGCGGTTTGGGTGGGGCACGAACCTCTGTACAGTGATGCCACGTTTTCCATACTCGCGATGCCCCTCTCTCTCTCTCTCTCTCTCTCTCTCTCTCTCCTGGGGGGATGTGCATCACCCTAGGGAATTTTGTTTCTTTTATGTCTTATAAACTTGTGCTTTCATTTCTTTATTTTTTTTTATTATATTATTGTTTTACATATGACGCCAGATGACCTCGATGTTACGGCGCTTTTTCATTCAATCATTCTCGCCCTCCTTCCTTCCCTCCCTTCATCTTTCCCTCAGCTTGACAATGCACTCAACACTGCCCCTGGCCTGCCTTCTCTTTCTCTCTCTCTCTCTCTCTCTCTCTCTCTCTCCTGGGGGAGATGTGCGTCAATTTTGTTTCTTTTATGAGTGACTTATAAACTTGTGCTTTTATTTATTTATTTTTTTATTATATCTAATTATGTTGAAAAATATTATTGTTTTACATGTGGCGCCAGATGACCTCTCTGTTGTGGCGCCATGATTTGTTTTCATTCAATCACTCTCTCCCTCCTTCCTTCCCTCTTTTCCTCCATCTCTCACTCAGCTGCACTCAACACTGCCCCTGGTCTGCCTCCCCCTCCCCCTCTCTCTCTCGTCTGTGGTATTTTAGGATATATTTTGGTTATTTTCTTTTACGTTATAATGTACATATTGTAAATTTGACTTTATTTCCACACCACCCAGGAGGTTAAAGTCTTGGCGCGTTTTTTTTAAGAGGTGTTCCCAAACAGACCTATTAATCCTCTATCCCTCACAGATGACCAGGTCGGACTGGGTGTGTGTGAGTGTTGCCGCTCACGAGGGTTTAGTGTATATATTTTTTTTACTAAGAAACTGGCATATATTTACTTATATTCCTGCACATTATCTTATAATCATAATTGTGACATTATTACCAACCCCAGAAAGACGGTAACAGCCAATAAAAGTGACTACTTTTTTTTAACCCGCCCCGTCCCGGCAACTTTTCGACCACTGGTACCCCCCAATCCAGGGCAATTTTCGACCTTTTTTTTTTTTGCTTAAACTTTCGCTTTTGGTCAGAAACAATGGCCGGTGGCAAAGAAAGTGGTCCCTGGGGTCCCTAATTAGCTTAACCAGGTATGCGATGGTCCCACCTGGCCCCGTGTTCTCCCTATGCGGTGTGAGCATCAAACGTTTTCTATGGTATTATAAGTTTGGGAAACCAATGAAAGTAAGTAGAAATGAATTTATTACAAACATAAAAACATGTGATAAAAGAGTATAATGGATTTTATACAAAAATAGAGCAGAAATAACCATTGTACCATCGTGAGAAACGAGCAAAATCGGCCAACTTGGTTCCCATGAATCGCTAACATTCTAAAATCATGATACATATATTTTTTTTACTTACATAATACTTCTACAATAACATTATACCATTTTACATTATATTGAACTGTTTTTACGTATTCACAGGCCTTTTGATAACATTTAGCGTAATGCTAGCGCTAATTTACGTAGTGAGTGAACTTGCTGTGACTGATGTTTCAACTCGTATTGTGCTTTTTCTACTAACATAATACCTTTCTAATATTATTATACACTTTTCAACTTTATAGAACTGTTTTGAGATTATTTCAGGCCTTACGTAAATATATAGCGTAATAATAGCGCATAGTAACACACACGGTGAAGTCGCTATGACAACTAATTCAACTTACAACCTATTTTTTTACTTATATAATTATTCTACACTAACATTGCACATGTAAACACTTGATATAATTGATATTACATCATTTCTGAACGTACGATGGAACTTAGCGTCATATTTTAGAGTACTTACACAGGGAGTGTTATCGCGATATCATTTGTTTCATCTTACACAAGTAATCAACTTATAAAATACCTTACTACTAACATTACAACATCATCCACTGTATATAATTCCTATCACATACTTACTGACCAGAATGTGGGTGTAATCGTGACATCAATTATGACAACTTACAGTAATGTTCAACTTATACGTTTTATTCATGCTAACATTACACCCGTTTCCACTTTATTTCCTTGCTATCACATATTTACTGACCAGATTTACACAGTGGGTGTAGTTTTGATAACAATTCTTTCCACTTACACTAATTCTCATCTTATACATTACTTTTCTGAAAAAATAACACCCGTTTCAACTTTATATTTGACTTAGCACCTACTGACTGGCCTTACCATTACCATGAGCGTCATTTCGCCTTCCCACACAGTTTCAGAAGTGTACGAGATTATGGTATTCCTTGAAACAAGGCTGAAGGCACAACGCAACATTGCACTCGACACACTCGTATCTTGTGTCTTTTCTCTGCGTTGATGGTCTGACTGTCGAGTGCTTACATACATGGCAGACGCTGGGGTTTACGACGGTTTGGTTCGGAAGGAATTGCGCTGGTAGTGGCGGGCTGCAAGACGTAGGGGAGTCTGAGCAGCACGGGGGCGCGGGGGCGGTGTGGGGGTCTTCTTCCTGGGCATGCTTGGCGATTATTTCACGTGCCAGCTCCCTCACAAACCCCTCAAAGGTCTCGGATACTCCGGTGGTCATTGCGTGCAGGTAGTGGGCGTTCAGGACCGTGATGTCGAGCAAGTGGAAAAAGAGTTTCTTGTACCACTTCATCGTTGTCCTGGCACAGTCAACACTTGAAATCATCGAGTCTGACTGATCCACTTGCCTCATGTTCAGATTATAGGCAAGTACAGACTCTGGTTTCCATACGTTGCGCCTCCTCTCGCTACGGTGATCCACGGAGTCTGTGCGGTGCATCGGGGGCTGTGAACAGTTGATAGGAGGCAAACTTCCCTGTTGTGGTTCCACAGGGTTGCAAGGATGTTATTGGCCTGGAAGAAAACCACCTCATTCTTGTCAAGTTTCCTCCCTATCTTGACCATATGGCGACGGTTTCTCTTGACTGTACCACAGACTCCGGTGTCGTGTTGGTGGAGGAACCTAGCGAGAAGAGGGCTAGTGTACCAGTTGTCCAGGTACAAAACATGACCACGATGAAGGTACTCTTCTATCATTGTCTTCACCATGGCCCCAGAGAGTCCTATACTCCGATCTTCTATTATATCTGTCAGTGCCCGTGTACAAGACTATGTCTTGCACATAACCAGTCTTACAGTCACACATAACAAAGATCTTGAACCCGAAACGGTGTCTCTTGCTGGGTATATTACTGCCTAAAGGAAATATTGCCTCTCCACAATACAAGACTCTCGTCTATGACGAGGTCTCTGTAGGGATAAAATGAGGAGCGGAACATTTCCGTAAATGATCAAATACCAGCCTAATTCTCCTTATTTTATCGGTGTTATTTGCATTGGCTGGATCATCTGCATCAAAAAGTGGAGGCGGCCGAGAATAAACTGAAATCTATTACGACCCATCACCTTTCCAAAGAAAGGTGTTAGGATGATTGGGTCCGTTGTCCAATAGGCAGGAATTTGATTTTTCTTCACCACACCCATCAAGATTACCAGGGCCAAAAATAGGAACATCTCTGATATAGTCACGGGAAAGTCATACTGTTCTGCATGCTTGCTTGTGGTTCCTAGGCGTTCACTTTCAAGGCGCTGGGATTGTGAAAATATATTCGTCTGTTCTACTATGCGCCCAACAAACGCCTCATCAAAAAACAAATTGAAAAAAATCTAAACGTGACGACCCAGCATTTACACCTGGAGCCGTGCAACCCGCCACTCCTCAGTGAACTGGTGAATGATGGGAGTAAAATTACTTCCCATCCTCCCAGTTCCACGTGACACCACCGTCTCTAGCCACGTCACCATCGTCCCCTTCGTCAGGGTAGGGAGGTGAGGGTGGTGGGGGGGTTTGGGGTGGTGTAGAGCGGCGCCTCTCATCACTCGCACTTCTCTTCCTCTCCCTTTTCCTTTACCCTTTCCCTTCCCTTTCTTTCCTTTCCCCACATCCTGGGGCTGTGGGGAGGAAGTTTGGGCATATTCAGGGGCGAAAGAAGTGCTGGGGAGTGACTCAACCTCCTCTCCCCTAGGCCTAAGATCACCACGTGCTCGTGCTGCCTCCCTCCCACCAATGGCCCCTGCACCCCGCACTACCCCCACACCACTCTCACTTTCACCCCGCTGCCGCCACAACACTTTCCCTTTCTCCCAGCAATCCCACCACACCACTTGCTACTTCCCCAGACAAAGTACTTGAACCATACCTTAGGTGTCGTCTCGCCCCACCTTCTGATCCATGTGGTGATATTTTTTCCTTTCCCAACCACTCGGCGATATCACGTCCTAGCCCTCCGTCATCCTCATCGTCCTCATCCTCGTCCTGATCAGAATCGTGATGGAGAGATAGCTGTGCACGTGGTTGGGGAGCAGCCTGGCCTTCCCTTGCCTTACGGTATGTCACATACCGCGTTTTTCGGGGCGAAGGGACCTCCTCATCACTGCTACTTATTTCTTCCTCTGGCTGGACGTAATCGCGATCCACCACATCATCATCGAGTGGAGAATCACTGTCTCCAGTGAAGGCTTCCAGGACGGATGCAATTTGCTCATCTGAGAGACCTTTCCGCGCCATGTCTGACCTGGGTCACTGCTGGCAGGTGAGTGACCGAGACAAGGGCGAGCGTGGGTCATGCGGGGTCTAGGACGCTGCCTGCCTGGCGGCAGGTAGGGGAGGCTTGAGTACCCGGGCGAAACGAAAATCTCCCGCGAATTTTGAAATTTGTGGAAATTATGAACCTTGCAATTGCAGGACGTTGAAGTACGTCCTCGGGACTGGCTGTGACAAAACGTGAGGACGTGGAAGTACGTCCTCGGGACGGCGCGGGTTAAGCAACACTGTAAAATAATTATGCCACGTTTCTGTATTGCCGTATAAATTTTTACGCATAATCAGTTTACTGTTCTTTCATATATTATAATACACACGTTACCACTATATTCTTATGTGTTTATCTTATTGTGATGCCTATTACATATATCGGAGCCGTTCACATAGCGGGTATGGAACACGTGGCACCACTGTACAGAGGTTCGTGCCCCACCCAAACCGCCACTTAAGATTGGTACCACCATAGCGTGCTATGCGTTAATTATACATGTATTCATTTTTCTCTAATGTAACTATGTCTCATATATTTAGAAAGCAAGTCTGTCACATAAACAGTTGACTACTGTCGACTTGCCATTGTATTACTATCATATTACTGTTGTATAAATATTTACATTTATATACATATCTGTTATACATGTTCTTTTTGTTGTATGTTACAATTGTATTACTACAATGTTACTATGTTTCTACGGTTTTATTACTATTTTCAGTTTTACAATATCGTAATTACATTAGCTTGATTGTTTGACAGGTAGATAAATAGCAGTGTAACATATTCCTAAATAGATTGTAATATCGTGATAGGTCGTAGGTACGAAAGTTTGGCGTGACCGGGCGATATACAGGCATTGATGTGTCATAGGTAATAGTTCTATCTATCTATTACAAGATGCCTTAATCCTGTAAGAGATGGTCACAAACAAATCGCATCCATGTCGTCCTGTCCCCCACCATTTCACTGCCCTGCTTCCAGCTCACCCCCCCGTCTCACATATACCTCTCCACTCCATCCCCCCACCTCATCCTTGGCCTCCCCCTCCCCCTACCCCCCTCCACCTCACTCATAAACAGTCTCCTCGTCAGTCACTCTCCATCACCTCCACATGGTCAAATAACCTCAGTGTGTTTCTCATAATGCTTCCTATCACATCCATATCCACTTCACAAAGCTCCTTCTCTTCTTCATTCATCAGTCTGTCTCTCCATGTGACTCCACATGCTCCTCTCAAATAACTCATTTCCACTGATCTCACTCTTGACCTGCGTTCCTCCAACAAGGTCCAAGCTTCACTTCCGTGTGTTAGAGTTGGTATCACAATACTGTCATACAGTAACTTTTTCACTTCCATGTTCACTTCCCCGTTTCTTATCACTGCTTTCAAAGAACCAGCAACCTTTCTTCCTTGTTGTACCCCTTTAAGCACTTCACCCTCCAAACTTCCTTCCTTATTCATCACACCACCCAAGTACTTAAATACGCTAAAATTTTCCATTTCCTCCTCATCCAACCTAACTATACATTCAGTGACTTCATTTCTCTCAAAGGTCATAACTTTACTCTCCCCTACATTCAACTTTAGATTCTGTTTCTCATACACTCTCCCAAAGTCATTCTCAAAGCCTTGCAGCTCCCCATCATCTTCGATTTACCCGCCACGTGCCGGCTATTTTTAGCCCTATGGGTCACACCAGTGCCGGCCATTTTCGACCTTTTTTTGGGGGGGGTAAAATGATAGATTTTGATGTGGAAACAACGAATTTCGCCATTGAAAAACTCACCGAGGGTCGGAAATCGGTTTTATTCAGTTCTGCATACTTGTGTACAGGTATAGCCCTCTCTCACGCTCACCACGTACATGAGGAAGCCTTTTTCTATGTAAGGTACACTCAGATATTTATGCTGGGAAGGTATAGCAATGTTCAGTACACTTTTCTGACCACTTATTACTTCAGCATCTATCACAGTTTGCATGTCTTTCTCACTGTGAATGCATTATCTTACACTTACTTGAAGATAGGTACAACCTGACTTGATTACGTACAGTCCTGGCACTTACAAAAAGGTATATACAACTTGACTTCACTATAGAGTCCTTACACTTACAAGAAAATATTTACAACTTACACTTACATGAAAATATTTACAAAATGCCTTCACTATGTACAGCACTGGGTGAGGCACACAGGCAGAGTGAGGCAGAGCAAGTGTGAAGGGGGGAGTGAGTGAGTGTATTGCCTTGACAGCCTGGGGGATGGAAGAGGAACAGTTACCTTACATGCCTGCCAATTTTTACCCGCGAATCTTGAACAATGCGGTCACAATGAAGTTTTTTATTTTAGACCATTTTAAAACGGCACTGGAACTGGCCGCAGCATTATGTCAGACCGTTTTAAAATGGCACTGGCACACGGCGGGTTAATAGCACAGTATCATCTGCAAACAACAGTACAGTGAGTTTCCACACACAGTCATCTCTCATTAGGGTCTTGTATCTCTTTTATAACCCTGTCCTTATACAGATTCAACAACCATGAAGACATGACACATCCCTGTTTCAATCCAACCTTCAAATAGAAAAATTCACTAGGTTCACTGTCCACACGCACTGCAGCCTTATCACACTCATACATACTGTGCTCTTCACGGCATTCAGTGACTTCCTATTTACACCATATATTCTTAATACTTCCACAACCCTTGTCTGTCCACCCTGTCATATGCTTACTCCCAATCCATGAAGGCCACATACAACTTCTTTCCCTTCTCAAAATCTTCTCAAAAAACTTTTCCACTAAAGACCTAAGAATGAATGTCTGATCTACACAACCTCTTCCCTTCTTGAAACCTCCCTGTTCTTCTCCAACTATTTTTTCTGTTATTTTCTTAACTCTGTCAATAAGTATCCTACCACATACTTTTCCTCTTACACTAAGAAGACAAATGCCCCTATGATTACCACACATTTTATTTTCACCTTTTCCATTGTACAGACGAATAATTATACCTGACCAGGCCAAGCTGCACATCTTGCACATCCATTCTACTACTATTTCTTCCTCATGCTTCAGCATTTTACCACAGACTCCATGAATTCCTAGGGCTTTCCCCATTTTGACTTTCTTCATTGCTTCCACAACATCCATCCTACTGATTACTTCCTTTCTTCTCACATCCCTTCTTGTCCCAGATATTCCCCAGCCACTTATATTCGCATTACGTTCATTCTTTATGTTCAACAATTCCTTAATCTGTTCTCTCCATCTGCTCACTTTTTTTCCCTTCTCCACTATTAATCTACCATTTTTATTTTTCACTCTCTGACTAACTTAATTAACACCCTGTCTAACTCTCTTTACCTCTTTCTAGAACATTTTCTTACATTCCCTCCACTTTCTACTCAAATTCCTTCCAAATTTCTTGTCCATTCTCATCTTACTAATCTTTTCACCTCACTTTCTCTCTACAGGTAACGCTCTCTTCTGTCTCTCAGCTTCCTCCACATCTGTGTTTCTCATCCACTTATTATACGCTATCTTTTTTTTGTGCCGCAGCCTGTCTCACCTCTTCATTCCACTGTGTTGTTCCTTGCACCCCCTTTCATCTTTTCTTCACCCCACACACCACCTCACATGCTGCACAGATTTCTTCTGTGAATACCATGCACACACCTTCCATATCCCTCATCTGCTCTAAATCGTATGCAACCAATCGCTCCTCCACCCCTCTCTTATATTCTACCTTTTTTCCATCCTTTTGTATCCTTTCCATCCTCATTGTAAAAACTACAATTCCTCCTGTCCATCACTACTTCTATTTCTCCACTTCATTTCAACCTTGACTTTCACCACCATCACGTGGTGGTCAGAAAATTGACTCCCCCAGCCTCTGTATGCTCTTGCATCCATTACACACCTTCTCATTCCTTCATCCTCACACACATAATCAATCATATCCTGCCATTCATTCAGTTCACCACCCACCCTTCTCATCACTTGCCACATATACCTGTGGATCATTTTGTGTCTGAAGAGGGTTTTTGCTATCACCAATCCCCTCCCGGTATAAATGACGACTAGAGCACTGCCATTCTCATCCACCTCTGCAAGCACACCCCACTCCCCAACAACTCCATCCACCTTCACATTCCCTACTTTTCCATTAATATCTCCAAGCAAAAACACTCTCTCATTCCTTCTAAACTTTTCCATGCATGCTTCCACGTTTGTCCAGGACATTTTTCACTTTGCACGATCTTGTAGTGGTGCATACACACACACAAACAATCGCCCACATTTGTATTCACTTATATTCTCCTTCCGTTTCTTGCACACAACGGTACACACTCCTTCTTTTGCCCTCCAGTTTTCACCCACTCTCGTGCATATACCCTGTCCACACTCCCATTCTCTCACACTGTCACCTCATCATTTAGACTCAGTTAATTTGCATACATCCACTTTTGCACCCTCAAGCACCTGGGCAATCTCTCTTTCAACTCATCATTTGCACCCCTTACATTCCATGCCACAATCTGTACCATGTTCTTTGTTCGGTCACTAGTCGTTACCTGTTGGTCAGTCCTGGTCTGAGGCTTTTTGTCTGTATTTTTAGTTAGTTGTTTTCCAGGGAAGGGCACTAACCCTCTGCCACCCACTTGTTGTCAGGTGTAGGGAACACGTGTCGGTTATTTATAAGGCTACCATCCAACTTTGTAAATGACTTCCTGGATTACAGAAAATCATTTGGCTTGCCACTCAGTGTGGAGCTACCCTAAAAACAGAGTACAGCTATACCAAGTGGGTGGATGATGGGGGCCCCCACCTACCATAGCTATAAGCATGTATTACTTATAGGCACTAGTTTTTATCTCATAGCACAATAGGTACCACTTGCCTCACTTGCACTATCTAGTTCTCAGGTGGAGATGTACACGTCCTCTAGCCAGAATGCAAACAAAATGCATGGCAAACATTATCTAGAAGATGGAGAATCCCACTGTGCTGCGAACACTTGGGTAACTCCCATAAGCTGGTTAGCCCGTGTTGTGGAAAAGTAGTCTACAGTCGCTCTATTTTATGAAGGCAGTTTGGGTGAGGCGATCTGGGACCTCGCACTGTTAGCTCTGTTGCCACATTGCTACCGACACACGTGTAATTGTGTTCACCTCTCTCTCTCTCTCTCTCTCTCTCTCTCTCTCTCTCTCTCTCTCTCTCTCTCTCTCTCTCTCTCTCTCCTATTTTAAGCTAGTAACTACTTATAAATTTTAAACACTCTGTATAGATGTAATACAGTAAAAAAGCTATAGTATAGTATAAATCTCATAAGACTTGTCAGGGTTGCTTTTGCGACGTTGTCAGGTGGTGACACGAGGGACAGCCCTGCGTGAGCGGGTCATACTCGGTCAGTCTTCTGCCACGGAAGAAAAAAAAAAAAAACTGCACCTATAGATTTTTACCTCAGGAGTGATGTGGAAAAAAGTCGAAAACAAGAGAGAAAATAAAGAAAATAAAATTAGTTGTAGTTAATATAAATATGAGAGAGAGAGAGAGAGAGAGAGAGAGAGAGAGAGCACGTGTGTGGCGACGATGTGGCAACAGAGCTAACAGAGTGAGGTCCCAGAGCGCCCCACCCAAACTGCCTTCATAAAATAGAACGACTATAGTAGACATTACACACATCCTCGCTACTTTAATGGTCACTGCTCCTCTGAACTGTCTGCTTGCATTCCTCCACCTCTACGACGGGCGCGTAGCACCCGTCTGGCAGCAAACTCTCATCCCTTTTCTGTCCAACTCTCTAATGCAAGAGTTAACCGTTACTCCCAGTCTTTCATTCATGCAACAGGTCAGCTCTGGAACTGTCTCCCTCTGTCTGTATTTCCTCCTGCCTATGATCTCCAGTCTTTCAAACGCAGTGTGTCCAGGCATCTCAAAATGATCGGATCTTGAATTTGGCTCTCTATTGTATTTTGTTTTTCTCTTGGAGGGAACTGTTACTGCGGGCTCATGGCCTTTGGTTCCTTCTTCCTCGCATGAAAAAAAAAAAAAAAAAAAAAGCAGTATACAGTATATTCCTGGAAGTCAGGTATAGCAGTGAGAGAGCTAAAGAGAACGATAGAAGGCAGAAAAGAGCTTAGGAGATAGGATAGTGTAGGAGGTTAGCTGTCATGCTATGTTACTCTGTTGAGCACACCAACGATACCTTTGTCACAATAAAGCCCCATAATCCAGAAGTGGCTATCTCTCACGTACGACACAAGAAAGACCGAGGGGCAGGAGAGCCAAAGAAAATACCTAACCCACAACGAGCTATCCAGTACCTCACGACTTTACATTGGTTGCATGATTCCCACATAATTATCGGCACTTGCTTTCGCCTATTGACACACCTCCCTACTTCATCTTATTAGCAGAAATGTTGGCTGGGAGAGTGACAAAGGTTAGGCTTGAATTTTTTACCTTTTCTAACGTTTCGGGCTGTTTAAGATTGTTCTTTGTAGCCCGAAAAAAAAGTAAATAATCGTATTGAAGAGATAACAGACGGCCGCCTCTTACACCTTCATTCTTAGAGGGTGTCGTTAGGCTGAATAAAATTGTCTGGAGATTGTACTGAGTGAGTCAATTCAGAACATGTATTTAATGCTGTTTATATAAGTGAGATAGGATGCCGCGGAAGAAGCCCCCCCCCTCCCATAGAAGAATAAAAAATGGGAAAACGGAAATTAGACGACTGCATATGTAAAATCAGTCAATAATATGAATGTTTAATAATGTTTTCGTCAATATATGAGAGATGAAAAATATTTTTCAGTTCTTTCACCAGTAGTCTCGTCTGTTAAGGAAGCTCCCTTACACCAGTTTTTTTATTTTATTTTTTTTTTTTTGGATATGGCTGGTTAATATCGTTTTGTACGTTATTTATCCATTATGTGGCGATATGGGAAGGATTTTTGTGGCATGGAAGAGGACATGAAGGTTTAATAAGGAAAATAAACTGGCGAGAACACAGGCCTATATTTAATCTCATTTATCTGATACACGCAAGCCACTGATCCAGGATGTGCCCAGAGCAAATAAATAAATAAATAAATACATAACTACAAAGATTCTTGTCTTTATTTCATTATTAACCAAATTAGCATAGGTAAATTAGAGCACTTTTTTACATATAACTGGGTAGAAATACTTGATATGGAGGATTTAGTGTACCAGACCCTATCTCCCCATCTCAGGACAGGAAAATGAGGCATGATGATTATGATGGCTGTGAAAACTCAGTCAGTTTGCTTGAGTTCGTTCACTTTGATTTGACATTTTTTCTCATATCTCAGCTTATTTCACGTAGCTCAATAACAGCAAAAGACAATACAGCAGCTCTACATTCTTTCCATAGAACTTCTTCATGACTGGTCTCATATTCTAATGTTAATTTGTTATCACAGTTCAGTACTCAGAACAGAGAGCGAGATGATAATTTTAGGCAAATTTAAAGTGAACAGAGTATATTACCTTTCAAAATCATAATTACTTTGAATCTACCTGTAATTATCGAAGTGACGAAATTATTCTTAGCACAGGCCTACACACTCATTTTCTTGGCCTTAATATAGTCTGGGAGTGGCAATGTCCTTTCACTCTGCATTACGTGTAAATAATTGTTCAAGCGAGCGAAGCGAGCAAGAACACCAATTTTAGTCTCAGTTTGGACCCCCGACGTATGTACCCGAGAGAAAGATTTATCGCATCAGCAAAACATGGGGGCAGGGGTCGGGAGGAAAACTCTGTAGTATAGTAACGAACGTTTATTGATATCTCAGCCAATTTTGAAGTTACAAGAAAGATAGGCACCAATTTGGAAATCGCATAAAAATCCTCAAATATTTTCATTTCAAAGGGAATGCATAATTCCCAATATTTTTCCGTAAATGGAGGAAACATTTTTTTATAAGTCAGATTAGCATAACAGCCGGCTGCTAAAGAAGTAACGGTCTATGTTGCGTAAGTAGCGCAACACTATTTTCCGACGATGGCTGAGAGAAACCAGGTTTTGCCATTTCAAAATAATAATAATGGGTTAATCAATCTGAAACTTTCATTTACAAGTTGATTAACCCATTATTAACCTGCTAGGTTCCAAGCCCTAGACCTAAAATTAATACAAGAGAAGTATTGGTTTTGGGACGTGTAAGGGAATATTTTTGGTTTAATATAGTAAGTTCTTTTAAGTATTTTCAGGTTAGGAAATCCGAGGAAGATGAGCCACATGAGACAATATTCAGCACTACCTGACTTTCTTGTTCCCTCAAACACGTTCCACACTTTCAGTGTAGACGCCTATTACATGTTTATAAGATAGATTAGCATAACAGCCGGCTGTGCAAGAGGTAACGGTCTAAGGTTGCGTGAGTAGTTTGGACCCCAGACATATGTACCTAAGCGAAAGATTTATCGCATCATCAAGAAATGGGGGCAGGGGTTGGAAGGAAAACTGTGTAGTAGAGTAACCAACTATTTTTGGATATCTCGGATAATTTTCAAGTTACAAGAAAGATAGACACAAATTTGGAAATCATAAAAATCCTCATTAATTTTCATTTCATAGACAAGTTGTAATTCCCAACAGTTTTTCCATAAATAGAGGAAATGATTTTTTATAAGGCAGATTAGCGTAACAGCTGGCTGTGCAAGAAGTAACGGTCTAAGGTTGTGTGAGTAACGCAGCAGTTTTTTCCAACGATTGCTCAGAGCAAGCAGGTTTTGCCTTTTTAAAACAAATATTACCTTCTTTTTGGGAAATTTTTGACTGAAAACGAGTCAAACTAATACAGTGCCCTGATCGACGAAAGAAACTCTGAACTCCTTATACCAGGTATCTAATTCGAATCGGAGCGCACCGAGAGATTTTGTGAAAGTAATCTAATGAGTTCTTTTTAGTATTTTCAGGTCAGGAAATCAGAGGCAGATGATGAGCCACATGAGACAACATTCAGCACTGCCTGACTTCCACGCTCGCTCGCTCGAACACGTTCCACACTTTCAGTGTTGACGCCTATTACATGTACTTGTTGAAACCCATGTTCAAGAAGTCTCTGGTAAAAGTATCAGGATTGTGTTGGGAAATTATCACCATTAAAATCTGGACCTGCCATCTTAAGGTTAACTTAACCCGCCCCGTCCCGACCACTTTTCGACCACTGGTACCCCCCAATCCCGACCATTTTTCGACCTTTTTTTTTTTTGCTTAAACTTTCGCTTTTGGTCAGAAACAATGGTCGGTGGCAAAGAAACTGGTCCCTGGGGTCCCTAATTAGCTTAACCAGGTATGCCTTGGTCCCACCTGGCCCCGTGTTCTCCCTAGGCGGTGTGAGCCTCAAACGTTTTCTATGGTATTATAAGTCTGGGAAACCAATGAAAGTAAGTAGAAATGAATTTATTACAAACATAAAAACATGTGATAAAAGAGTATAATGGATTTTATACAAAAATAGAGCAGAAATAAGCATTGTAACATCGTGCGAAACGAGAAAATCGGCCAACTTGGTCACGATGAATCGCTAACATTCTAAAATCATGATACATATAATTTTTTTTTCTTACATAATACTTCTACAATAACATTATACCATTTTACATTTTATTGAACTGTTTTTACGTATTCACAGGCCTTTTGATAACATTTAGCGTAATGTTAGCGCTTATTAACGTAGTGAGTGAACTCGCTGTGACTGTTGTTTCAACTCGTATTGTGCTTTTTCTACTTACATAATACTTTTCTAATATTATTATACACTTTTCAACTTTATAGAACTGTTTTGAGATTATTTCAGGCCTTACGTAAATATATAGCGTAATAATAGCGCATAATAACACACACGGTGAAGTCGCTATGACAACTATTTCAACTTACAACATATTTTTGTACTTATATAATAATTCTCCACTAACATTGCACATGTTTACACTTGATATAATTGATATCACATCATTTCTGAACTTATGATGGAACTGAGCGTCATATTTGCGCGTACTTACACAGGGAGTGTTATCCCGATATCATTTGTTTCATCTTACACTAGTATTCAACTTATGAAATACCTTACTACTAACATTACAACATCTTCCACTGTATATAATTCCTATCACATACTGACCAGAATGTGGGTGTACTCGTGACATCAATTATGACAACTTACACTAATGTTCAACTTATACGCTTTATTCATGCTAACATTACACCCGTTTCCACTTTATTTCCTTGCTATCACATATTTACTGACCAGATTTACACAGTGGGTGTAGTTCTGATAACAATTCTTTCCACTTACACTAATTCTCATCTTATACATTACTTTTCTGAAAAAATAACACCCGTTTCAACTTTATATTTGACTTAGCACCTACTGACTGGCCTTACCATTATCATGAGCGTCATTTCGCCTTCCCACACAGTTTCAGTAGTATAGGAAATTATGATACTCCTTGAAACTAGGCTGAAGGCACAACACAACATTGCACTCGACACACTCGTATCTTGTGTCTTTTCTCTGAGTGGATGGTCTGACTGTCGAGTGCCTGCATACATGGCAGTGACGCTGGGGTTTACGACGGTTTGGTTCGGAAGGGATTGCGCTGGGATAGTGGCGTCCTGCAAGACGTAGGGGAGTCTGAGCAGCCAGGGGGGTGCGGGTGCGGTGTGTGGGTCTGTCCTGGGCATGCTTGGCGATTATTTCACGTGCCAGCTCCCTCACAAACCCCTCAAAGGTCTCGGATACTCCGGTGGTCATTGCGTGCAGGTAGTGGGCGTTCAGGACCGTGATGTCGAGCAAGTGGAAAAAGATTTTCTTGTACCACTTCATCGTGGTCCTGGCACAGTCAACACTTGAAATCATCGAGTCTGAGTGATCAACTTGCCTCATGTTCAGATTATAGGCAAGTACAGACTCTGGTTTCCATACGTTGCGCCTCCTCTTGCTACGGTGATCCACGGAGTCTGTGCGGTGCATCAGGGGGCTGTGAACAGTTGATAGGAGGTAAACTTCCCTGTTGTGGTTCCACAGGGTTGCAAGGATGTTATTGGCCTGGAAGAAAACCACCTCGTTCTTGTCAAGTTTCCTCCCTATCTTGACCATATGGCGACGGTTTCTCTTGACTGTACCACAGTCTCCGGTGTCATGTTGGTGGAGGAACCTAACGAGAAGAGGGCTAGTGTACCAGTTGTCCAGGCACAACACATGACCACGATGAAGGTACTCTTCAATCATTGTCTTCACCACGGCCCCAGAGAGTCCTATACTCCGATCTTCTATTATATCTGTCTGTGCGCCCGTGTACAAGACTATGTCTTGCACATAACCAGTCTTACAGTCACACATAACAAAGATCTTGAACCCGAAACGGTGTCTCTTGCTGGGTATGTACTGCCTAAAGGAAATATTGCCTCACCACAACACAAGACTCTCGTCTATGACGAGGTCTCTGTAGGGATAAAATGAGCAGCAGAACATTTCCCGTAAATGATCAAATACCAGCCTAATTCTCCTCATTTTATCGGTGTTATTTGCATTGGCTGGATCATCTGCATCAAAAAAGTGGAGGCGGCCGAGAATATACTGAAATCGGTTACGACCCATCACCTTTCCAAAGAAAGGTGTGAGGATGATTGGGTCCGTTATCCAGTAGGCAGGAATTTGGTTTTTCCTTACCACACCCATCAAGATAACCAGGGCCAAAAATAGGAACATCTCTGAAATAGTCACGGGATAATCATACTGTTGGGAATGCCTGCTCGTGGTTCCCAAACGTTCACTTTCACGGCGCTGTGATTGTGAAAAAATATTAGTTTGTTCAACTATGCGCCCCACAAACGCCTCACCAAAGAACAAGTTGAAAAAATCCAACCGTGACGAACCTGCATTTACACCTGGAGCCGTGCAACCTGACCGCCACTCCTCAGTGAAAGGGTGAATGATGGGAGTAAAATTACTCCCATCTTCCCAGTTCCACGTGACACCACCGTCTCCAGCCACGTCACCATCGTCCCCTTCGTCTGGGTGGGGTGGTGTGGGTGGTGGGGGTGGTTGGGGAGGTGGAGAGCAGCGCCTCTCATCACTCGCACTTCTCTTCCCTCTCCCTTTTCCTTTACCCTTTCCCTTCCCTTTCTTTCCTTTCCCCACATCCTGGGGCTGTGGGGAGGAAGTTTGGGAATATTCAGGGGCAAAAGAAGTGCTGGGGAGTGACTCAACCTCCTCTCCCCTAGGCCTACGAGCACCACGTGCTCGTGCTGCCTCCCTCACACCACTTGCCCCTTCACCTCGCACTACCCCCACACCACTCTCACTTTCACCCCGCGCTGCTGCCACAACACTTTCCCTTTCTCCCAGCAATCCCACCACACCACTTGCCACTTCCCCAGACAAAGTACTTTCACCATACCTTATGTGTCGTCTCGCCCCACCTTCTGATCCTCGTGGTGATATTTTCTCTTTTCCCAACCACGGGGCGATATCACGTCCTAGGCCTCCGTCATCCTCATCGTCCTCATCCTCGTCCTCATCAGATTCGGGATGGAGAGATAGCTGTGCACGTGGTTGGGGAGCAGGCTGGCCTTCCCTTGCCTTACGGTATGTCACATACCGCGTTTTTCGGGGCGAAGGGACCTCCTCATCACTGCTACTTATTTCTTCCTCTGGCTGGACGTAATCGCGATCCACCACATCATTATCGAGTGGAGAATCACTGTCTCCAGTGAAGGCTTCCAGGACGGATGCGATTTCCTCGTCTGAGAGACCTTTCCGCACCATGTCTGACCTGGGTCACTGCTAGCAGGTGAGTGACCGAGACAAGGGTGAGCGCGGGTCACGCGGGGTCTAGGACGCTGCCCGCCTGGCAGCAGGTAGGGGAGGCTTGGGTACCCGGGCGAAACGAAAATCTCGCGCGAATTTTGGAAATTGTGGAAATTATGAACCTTGCAATTGCAGGACGTTGAAGTACGTCGCCGGAATTAGCTGTGACAAAACGTGAGGACGTGGAAGTACGTCCCCGGGACGTCGCGGGTTAAGGATGAACTGCTTAAGAAAATATCCTTAATCTTTTACAAAGGTTTCTCATACACAGCCATCCAGTTACACATTCTTCCACATTACAATTGATCAAAGGAGGCACAGATTAAAGATAATTTACACTAAACTTCCAGTCCTACCAGACTGTACTAAAGACTAAAGGACCGAGCTTCTTGAACCGCCCACTTTTACTCATCACCCATGATATGCTTGGAATACGTTCGCTTAGGCCACAAACAAATCGCCTCCAAGTCGACCTGTTCCCTGCCATTTCACTGCCCTGCTCCCAACTCACACCCCTCGCTCTCATATACCTCTCCACCCCATCCCTCCATCTCATCCTCGGCCTCCCCCTCCCTCATCCATTGTGGCCATCCCAAACGGGACTGAGGCGTCTGGCAATAGATAGAGATAGATAGACGTTTGCTTAGAATGGATGTAAAGAGAAGGCTGTATGAGGTTGTTGTGGTACCGACTGCATTATATGGGGCTGAAACATGGAATATGGGTGTAGCAGAGAGGAAAAGTTTGAATGTAATGAAGATGAGGTGTCTGAGGAGTATGTGTGGAGTGACGCGTATGGATCGAGTGCGAAATGATGAAGTGCGAAGGAGAACTGGAGTTGTTCGGGAGATGGCTGGTAGAGTTGAGCAGAGGGTGTTGCGATGGTTTGGGCATATGGCGAGAATGGATAATGAGCGATTGGTGAAAAAGATAACTAGATCTGATGTGAGAGGTGTAAGGCTGAGAGGAAGACCACGAATAGGATGGATGGACAGTGTGAAGAGAGTGCTGGATGCGAGAGGGATGTCTGTTGAGCAAGGAAGAGTGGCTGTGCATGACAGAAATAAATGGAGAGAAATTGTGAATGAATAAGTGATGACGCAGCCCTGAGGGGATATTCTCCCGTATTTGGTCTGATCAGCTAGTCAGGTCAGGAGCGGGTAAGGGGATGAGTCTGTTATGACGTGGCAGGGGTAAACCAGCTCTGCCGTCGGGCCCTGCTGTGGATGTCACTGATTGCAGTGCGCGGTTGACCCTTGTGCGGTGTGGTACGGTGAGGATCTGTCCGTTCTCCCCTTTGGGGCTAAGATGCAAATGAATGTGTTTGAATGGATGAGTAAATGGGGAGTATGTCATCCTGTCTCAGCTACCTCCCTTTCCTTGAGGGAAGCAGCCTAGGTATATAGATAGATAGATAGACGTGGGTAACTTTGTATATTCCCTATCAACGACATAGGCATGCAATCCATCTCTCACACCCACTGACCGTAGTGAAACCCGAGTAAAAAAATATTTAGTTTCCAAACAATCACCACATCATCCCGGATCCCAGCAAGTTATAACCAGAGCTCGAATTCTCATTGGTTAAGGAAGCTCCCCATCACCTTTTCTAAATTGATATAATTTGGTTATTACATTTTACTTTCCGCTTGCGTTTCATGTAAATACTTCTAATATCACATCACTTTACATAAACAACTGCAGAAGAACATTAACCAGCTATATCAAAGAAGTAATGGCTATGGAAGAGGTGCTAGGGATCTTCCTTAACTGACTTAAGACTCGATCGTGAGGTGGTAATGGTGTGTCCATTTAAATATGTGTGTCTGTGAAGGAATGGGTCGCTGCGACAATTATTAGACTCGCGGACTAAAGTTCTTTTCCCAGTGAATATACATCTGCTTCAGCCCAGATTTGACCGTCTTTAGGCAAAACTGTAGCTTCGTCACAACGAGCACAATTATCGTATGTAGATATAATTTTCTCAGTTTATCCATTTGACTGAAATGAAGGCACAGTGACTGGTTGGGTTCCTGTCTCACTTGGTCAGGTAGGACTGCATCGGGATACACAAGCGCACTTACGATTAATTCCCTGTCATGACCCAGGTTTTGATATGCAGGAAGGAGAAGCAGGCTATGGAATCTTCTTTGTCATGTTCTAACTTGATAAACAAATCAAAGTTAAGAGACGAAAAGTAGAGCAGGTTATAATTATGCTGCGGGAAGATCAAGAAAACGGGACAAAATCTTACCTTGTCCTGCCTAGTTCTTCCTGTAGAAACATATTTAAGTCACGGCAGTTAATCAGTCGCAAATATGCCTGAAAATCCCACCTCTGGGTCCAAAAAAACCAGTGGTGTTGAGGAAACTGTGGCCATATCAGTCTCAGGGTATAAATCACACCAGTCCTTGGGGAACTTGGCTTACGTGGCTTGACGTGGCAGTGTCTTGTAAATGAGGTTTGATCCTGCCATTGTTGGATCCAGCGGTAGATGGAGGAAGCGCCTGCTCCCGTCTTGGAAGAGATATATCACACCGACATCACTCCCTGCCTAGCTCTCGTGGTGACCAGACCTCCGTCCAGTCTCTCTCGAGCTCTGGACTCTGCCTCACTTACTGAGGACGATTTTTGGGAGTTTTTCCTGATTTTTGCATTTGCAGGACTTAGCCTGATTTACTGAAGGCGATTTTTCTTCATTTTTCTTGTTTTTGGGTGAACTCTGTCTCTGACAGATAGACCCTGTTTGCTTGTGTGTGTGTGGTGTGTGTGTGTGTGTGTGTGTGTGTGGTTGTTTTGTGTGGGTGTGTGTGGGTGTTTTTTTCCGGCTGCCGTTAGTGTCTCTCTGTGTGGTACGAAGCCGAACCCTGAAGGGGTGCCGTTAGAGCACTTCCATGATTGGGGGCCATTAGGGTCTGGTTATAGGAAGCACAGAGAGCAGCTCTGTTAGATTAGGGAAGACCTGAAATGGGCAGTGGCAGGGCCACCTATGTCACTCTTTAGAGGGTTGGGAGCATACTGTAGGTAGCCCATCACTGTAGGGACCTGCCAGATTTTTTTTGGTTTATTGTTTCTTCTGTGTTGAGAGTGAGTGTTGGTGTATCTGTTTGTGTGTCTGTGTGAGTGACTTCTGTGTGTGTTTGTCTGTTTGTCTGTCTGTTAGGGACATGAGGAAGACTCAGATCCCCTGGCCCACAGGGCAAGTCCATCAATCCCCTTCTGTGCAGAGGACGTCTCGCCCTGCTGCCATGCCAGGCGCAAAGCGGGAACGGCGTCTTTCAGATGCCAGCTCCCACTCGTTGACATCTGGCAACGTCTCTGCCTTTTCTCCCTCTTCTCAGCCTATGGGGACTGTTTCCCGTGCAAGGGCCGTTGCTTTAGCCCCCCCCTCCACTTTGACACGTGCAGCCAAGGTTGCACATGTCCATGAGGCAATGGAGGCAGGCATTTTGGCTCCTCCTCATCATCAAACCTCTTAGACCTCAGGTGCTGCCCGCTGTTCTGCTCTGTCCTCTGAGCATCCATGCTGCCAGGCATCTACCACCTTTACATTGTCCTCAACTGCTGCTTTGGATGCGCGCAATGGCGTCTGCACTCCCGCCGAGCCCTTGGCTGCTCATTCTCCTGCTGGAGCTGCCACTTTCTGCTGCCTCTCCTGATAATGACAGTTTTATCCCTGTGGCACACAAACCACGGTGAGTGCCGCAGGAAACGCCCCTCCTCCTGCATCCAGGACTGTGGGACAACAACGGCCTCACAATGCAACAAGCCCCTTGGTTTTGGTCGTGGCCCCTCCGCCTCCTCTCTCCTCCTTTTCAGCTTTTCGAATTCCTCTCCAGGAGGGATTCAGCATGAGCTACGATGCAGTAGCAGCTCTGGAGCAACACCTGGCAGGCCTTGCAGCCATGAATCGCTTCGGCTTCGACAGCAGCTGCGTGCTGATCCCCACTGGGGAGGTGTTGTATCTCCGGCTAAAGGCGATGGTAGAGGTGGAGGCCCCAATCGTCAGGATTGTGGAGCTCCCTCAGGGTGCCCAGACTACCAAGGCCACTGTTATGGAATATCCCCGACACATGCCGGTGGATATCCTACTAAGGCACGACCTTGTCGAGACAGCGGAGCATTGCCAAACCAAGTGCACATGGGAAGAGATGAAGCAGGTCTTTGTAACCCTGCGGAGACCTCTCGTGGAGTCCCTCAACCTGGGCAATTGGGGCAGGTTCTTCCTCCGCCCCTTTATACTGGAACTGCTGTGCTGATATCGGTATCACCGCTATGGGCAACATCACGCCACTTGCAACCGCCACATCATCTGCGGTATGTGCAGCGGCGCTCACGACACTGAAGAGTGCCTGAAGCAGTTCAAGGCCAGGGAAGCGATTGCCTCCAAGTGCCCATTGCTCGGGACAACACCACGTCTGGCATCCCAGTAGCCCTGCAAGAGTGCAGCATGTCAACCGGGATCGGGAGACGCAGGTCACGTGGGTGCAAGAGCACCAAACCATCAGTGCTCATCCCACTTCCCCAGGAATTTTTGTCTGGGGACAGCAGTGCCGCCCTTGTGCTCCCAGCTCACCAGCCTTCAATGCCCACGACTTCCCTCCACTGCCCTCAGCCCTCACTGTAGGCCA